>NW_022681468.1:59420382-60021650 GCF_009764315.1 Trachypithecus francoisi
ATGCTAAATACTTTGTCATATTTTCTTCCGATTGATCCACTTAAAAAGAAATATTTTAAATACAGATAAAGTTACTCTCATCCATTTATCTTTGCTCCCTCATTTGAAGGAACTATTTTTAATGGAAGAACATAATTAGCCTGAATTTTATTAAATATGTACACACAACATATATTTGTAACTATGAATATTTAAAACTTTTCTTGGCCGGGCGCGGTGGCTCAAGCCTGTAATCCCAGCACTTTGGGAGGCCGAGACGGGCGGATCACGAGGTCAGGAGATCGAGACCATCCTGGCTAACACGGTGAAACCCCGTCTCTACTAAAAAAATACAAAAAAAAATTAGCCGGGCGAGATGGCGGGTGCCTGTAGTCCCAGCTACTGGGGAGGCTGAGGCGAGAGAATGGCGTAAACCCAGGAGGCGGAGCTTGCAGTGAGGTGAGATCCGGCCACTGCACTCCAGCCTGGGCGACAGAGCGAGACTCCGTCTCAAAAAAAAAAAAAAAAAAAAAAAAGACTTTTCTTAAAATGCATATAAACTGTAACATACAGCTATGTTTTGCAACTAACTTGATCATTTCAAAATTATCTTTTTATTTTTTATGCATTTTAATGAATGTTCTAGGTTATTTTTTCCTTTTTGACTGCCACATTCTATTGTATTAATAGAATACAGTGTATTAATCCATTCCCTTATTGAGGAACAAATCATTTTATTCTACTTGTTTGTTATGACAAAGAATGAAGCATTCAAAATTTCCTATATATATCTCTTTGCATACCTGGATGAGAATGTCTTGAGTAGAATACTTTTTTTAAAAATACAGGCAACATTAAAACAAAAATTAAATAACTCATAATTTTACCAATAGAAATAATTGCTTTAACTATCTTTATATATCTCACTCTTTTCCTACAGACACAATGAAATTGAAAAATTGTGTAGCACATATACACCTATGGTGGGGGTTTTTGTCCTGCTTTTTATTTATGATGAATAACTTCACATACCATAGAATATCCTTCAAAAACATGTCCACCAATGGCTACAAAAACATGTCCACTAATGGTGTTCTCTTGTACAAATGGACTATGATTTATACAATCATTTCTCATTGTTGTATGTAGCTGTTTTCAGTTATTCTGTTCTCCCTCCGGTTTCAGATACTAGCCAATCTAGTTTTCTTTTAGTTCTTTACACATACCTACTACTCCTTTCATGCATCACTGCCAGAAATGAACTTAATGTTTGTGTCTCCCCAAAATCCATATGTTGAAACCTAATTCTCAGTGTGATGGTGTTAGGCGGTGGGGCCTTTGAGAAGTGACTAGCTCATGACAGTGGGGTCCTCATGAATGGGATTAGTGCCCTTACAAAGGAGGTTGCAGAGAGCTACCTAACCCCTTCTACCATGTGAGTACACCGCAAGAAAAAGGACAGAAGCCTATCTTTGAAGAAGCAGGTTTTCTCCAGACACTGAAATCTGCTGGCGCCTTGATTTTGGACTTCCCAGGCTGCCAAACTATGAGAAATAAATGCTGATTACTTATAAGTCAAATACCTATAGTGTTTTTGTTATAGCAGCACAAATGGACTAAGACACAGCCTCTGCACATGTAGTTCACTCTGCTCTTTCCTACAGTTTTTACGTAACAGATTTTCTTCTCATTACTGAGATCTCAATGTTACTATCCCTTGACCAAGGAGGCATTCTCTAATAGCTCCTTCTGAATTATTATTTTCTTTTTCATGCACTTAATTTGACCAAATAATATCTATCAGACAGTGTAGCTATTTCTTTATACATCTTTATCTCTCCATGAAGGCAAGGATATGGCTGTTCTTCATCACCTTCAGTGTTGAAAAAGTTACGTACCACACAATTATAAGAACTAACTTCACATTGTAGTCATAGATTTGTACATTTATTACAATGATGTTCCAGCAGATGGCCATAAAGTATCTTGAAAAAGGGGATTCCTTTTTAAATTTCAGTCAGTGTTAGCTTTGAGCTACTCAAAAATTATTAAGTGAATGAATTAACTCATTATAACTTATTGATTATCTCTAACACCAATGCTTTTTTACGTTTTCTATTCTAGAATTCCTCATGTTGCCCTGGTGTTTACCACACCAGATGAGTCCAGGGAGTACAAGCATAAGTCCTTTGTGACACTTGATTTGAGGGCAGTAATTTGACATCTACAGAGAATGAATGAAACATCATGTATTTTTGACACTGAAAAATTTAAATCCTAAACAACCACAAACATTTAATAACTTTGTAAAAATAATTTAAATAAATAGGTGGGTAACATGTGGTAAAGTAATCTTAAGAATTCTGTATTGCTTTCAAAAGGCTGAGAGTACACTGTGCTTTTTTAAGGGATTATTTTCATACTAATTATCTAAAAATTAATTTTTATCTTTTGCCAAAAAAATGAAAGATTCATTAATATTGAAATCACAAATGCTTCTAGTTCTGGGACTACTATGCCCTGACACTTTTGTAGACCACAAGAATCTACTCCATTTTCATTAAAACAAACATCATATTATGCTTGTAAAGTCAAGAATAATGAAAGTATATTTGGCACATTAAAGTAAGCCTCCTATACATCTGACAATATGAAAAAAATAAACCTTGGCAGCTGCAGTTCAGCTATGAGAGGAACTTTCTGACAGCTTTCCTCTCTGTTGCTCATAAGAAGATGACTTAAATGAATTAATGTCAGGTGGATTAGTAAGATTCTGTTCAAACTGACAGAAGACCATGTCTGTACAGCTACTTTAAAATCCCAACGTTAGTCTGAAGAGCAGAAGAATGTCACATATTTGAGACTGAGTTTTTGAATACCAAATATATTTTTTAGAAAAATTCATTACCTTTAATTTGAGGAGAGGAGGCTGCAATTCAGTCAAATATAACGCTAGGGCTATCTGATAGCCTAGCGTTATATTGTAGGTTATGTACTAGCTGTATTCTCACCTTATAGTCTCAATTTATTTGGACCAAATGAAATTAAATAGCAGCAGTCAGTATCTAATAAAAAATTTGGTTACCTGAAGTCATATAGCTAGTTAATTTTAGGGTCAGAACTATAAAATTTGGCTAGGTACTACTACAAAATTTTATTTATTTCAGAGCATTTACAATGGCCAATGGGCACCAAAGAACAAATAATATACCAATAGATATGGAGTAATTATAGTTACTAATTTTGAATTAATTATATTTAACAATTTGTGTGATGGTATTTATATCCAATCTTTAGGATTTCTATGTGACATTTAACTTAAGCAGTTTTAGGAAGTCATGTGACATGATTAGAACTACATATGATATATTGAGCTGCAGTGCATATAATAAATTAGAATGAGAGCAGATGGAAAATAGGAAACCAATTTGGAGTCTATTAATAGTCCAAAATAAGATAATTGGGGAAAAAGTATAGTGACTAAGAACAGGAATTGATAAATCACTGTATCTAGCAAATAATAAATAATGTTCAAATGAAAGGATTTCCCAGAGTATGAGGAACAGAAAACATGAAGTACTAGGTTAAAGAGTGGATAGAAAGTGGGAAAATTAAATTGGTGACCCTGAAATACTGTCCAAGACTTTCGAAAAATTAAATGACAGTGAAAAATAGTAAAATATAAGAAAGGTAGAGGAAAGTTGGTGTAAATTTTTATATGGAATGATTGTTGGCAGGTTAGTAGAACAAGAACGTGACAAGACAAAGAAAAGTGGAGAGATGACAGTGCATGTCACTTGGAAAGGGAAAGATTATTCCCCTCTATCTAAGCTATGAAAATGACAATGTAAAAATAAACAAGATAAATACTAGTGCAACTAATATGGAAAGGAGCTCAGATGATTCAAAGGCTAGTGGCTTCTGCCTTCTCTGAGAAAGAAAAGGAAGGTATCCGTGAGGTAACAAAAATTAGAAATAGAAAAGAGAAATTGAAGAGAGCAAAAATAATTTAAAACATTGATACATATTAGGCACTTCCTTCTCAACTTGATGTAGTATATCACACCACAATCAGTAACATTTTCTGTAGATACAGCTCCTCATATATGAAGAACAATGACTATGGAAGAGATTCAAAGATAGCCTCCAATAATGCTCCCCTCTTGGTATTCACACTCTGTAATACTCTCCCTTTTGTGAGTGGGCAGGACTTGTGACTTGTTTCTAATGAATATAACTAAGGTGATGAGATAGCTCTTCCATGATTATGTTACATAAGACTTCCATCATTCTAATAATCTCTCTCTCCTGCTGACATTAATGAAGCAAGCTGCCATGTAGTAAGGCTGTCCTATGGAGAAGTATATTTGTTTAAAAACTAAGGATGGCCTATCTCTCTTAGGTCATCAATTATATATCTTTAAGTATTACTTTAGTGGTTATTCTAAACTTCACCATAGACATTTTTAGCTAATCTAAGTCCACCTTCAAATAACACTGCTCTGTTCAATGTGTACTGCAGGTATCTAATAGAGTGTCTCAATTCCTCCCTTTCATCTCTTTTGATGTTGTCATTCATTTCACTTACTCATATATGATAATCACCCAATTCACTGTTACTATTATCACTTTTAGTAAGTTGTTTTCAGATAAATTATGAATAAAAATGTTTTCATCTTTATTGCTTTCCTGATGCCTTCCTTCTTTATGTAGATTTGAGCTTTTGACATATCATTTTCCTTCTCCCTGATGAACCTCTTAACATCTCTCCCAGTGCAGTTCGGTTGGAGATGAATTCATTTAGTTTATGACCCTCCGAAAGGTCTTTATTCCTCCATCCATCCTGAAGGATAATTTCAGAAGACACAGTATTCTAGGTTGGTAATAATTTTTTCTTTCAACACGTTAAATATTTTATTCCGCCGGGTGTGGTTGCTCACACCTGTAATCCCAGCACTTTGGGAGGCTGAGGCGGGTGGATCACGAGGTCAGGAGATCGAGACCATCCTAGCTAACACGGTGAAACCCCATCTCTACTAAAAATACAAAAAATTAGCCGGACGTGGTGGCAGGCGCCTGTAGTCCCAGCTACTCGGGAGGCTGAGGCAGGAGAATGGCATGAACCTGGGAGGCGGAGCTTGCAGTGAGCCGAGATCGAGCCACTGCACTCCAGCCTGGGTGACAGAGCGAGACCCTGCCTCAAAAAAAAAAAAAAAAAAAAATTTATTCCACTCAGCTCTTGTGTGATTTCTGAAAAGCAGTCTAATATAATTCATATTCTTTTTTTAAAAACTTGTATTTTAGAATCAGCGGGTATACATGCAGGTTTGTTACAAAGGTATATTGTGTGTGGAGCAATATACTGAGGTGTGGAGTCCTAATGAATCCATTATTCAGGCAGTAAGTATAATACCCAATAAGTAGTTTTTCAGCCTTTGCCTACCTCCCTCTCACCATCTTGTGTATTCCTCATTATCTATTGTTCCCATCTTTATGTCCATGTGTACCCAATATTCAGCTCCCACTTATAAGTAAGAACATGTATTTGATTTTTTTTGTTTGTTTGTTTCTGCCTTAGTTTGCATGGAATAACAGCTTCCAGCTGCATCCATTTTGCTACAAAGGACATGATTTCATTTTCGTATGGCTATGTAATATTTCATGGTGTATATATACCACAATTGTCTGTTTAATCCACCATTGATGGGCAACTGGGTTGATTCCATGTTTTTGCTACTGTGAATACTGCTGCAGTGAACATGCAGGTGCATGTGTCTTTTTGGTAGAATGGTTTATTTTCCTTTGGGTATACGCCTAGTAATGGGATTGCAGGTCAAATGGTAGTTCAACTCTTAGCTCTTTGAGGAATCTCCAAACTGCTCTAGACAGTGGCTAAATTAATTTACATTACTCTCAATGGTGGGAATATAAAGTGATCCATTTTCTTGGCAGCCTCACCAATATGTCTTCTTTTTTACTTTTTAACTAAAGCCATTCTATTCGGACTGGTGTGAAATGGTATTTCATTGTGATTTTGATTTATATTTCTCTTTGATTAGTGATAATGAGCATTTTTTGGTATGTTTGTTGGCCAATTGTATGTCTTCTTTTAAGAAGTGTCTGTTCATGTCCTTTGTCCACCTTTTAATGGAATTTTTTGGTTTTTGCTTGTTAATTTAAGTACTTTATAGATTCTGGACATTAGACCTTTGTCACTGCATAGTTTGTGAATATTTTGCCCATTCTGTAGGTTTTCTGTTTACTCTCTTGATAGTTTCTCTTGTAGCGCAGAAGCCCTTTAGTTTAATTAAGACCGAGTTGTCAATTTGTATTTCTGTTGCAATTGTTTTTGAGGACTTAGCCACGAATTATTTGCGAAGGCCAATATTGAGAAAGGCATTTCCTAGATTTTCTTCTACAGTTTTTACAGTTTGAGGTCTTACATTTAAGTCTTTTGTCAGGCCTATGAGCCCAAGCCAAGCCATCACATCCCCTGTGACTTGCATGTATATGCCCAGATGGCCTGAAGTAACTGAAGAATCACAAAAGAAGTGAAAATGCCCTGCCCCTGCTTTAACTGATGACATTCCACCACAAAAGAAATGAAAATGGCTGGTCCCTGCCTTAAGTGATGACACTTCCTTGTGAAATTCCCTTTCCTTGTTCATCCTGGCTCAAAAAGCTCCCTAACTGAGCACCTTGTGTCCCCCACTCCTGCCCACCAGAGAACAATCTCCCATTGACTGTAATTTTCCTTTACCTACCCAAATCCTATAAAACGGCCCCACCTTTATCTCCCTTTGCTGACACTTTTTTCGGACTCAGCCCGCCTGCACCCAGGTGATTAAAAAGCTTTATTGCTCACACAAAGCCTATTTGGTGGTCTCTTCACATGGACGTGCATGACATCTTTAATTAACCCTGAGTTAATTTTTGTATATGGTGATAGATAGGGTACCATCTGTCTTCGACATTTCACTCTTCTACATATGGATAGCCAGTTATCCCAGCATCATGTATTGAATAGGAAGTCTTCCCTATATGATCATCTCAATAGACACAGAAAAAGCTTTCAATAAAATCCAACATCCATTCATATTAAAAACCCTCAACAAACTAGGCATCAAAGGAATATACCTCAAAATAATAGCAGTCATCTATGATAAACCCACAGCCAACATCACACTGACCAGGCAAAAGCTGGAAGCATTTCTTTTGAGAACTGGAACCAGAAAGGATGCCCACTCTCACCACTCCTATTCAACATAGTACTGGAAGTCCTAGTCAGAGAAATTAGGCAAAAGATAGAAATAAAAGTTATCAAAATGGAGAAAGAAGTCAAACTGTATTATCCTATTTTCATGCAGCTGATAAAGACATACCTGAGACTGAGTAATTTACAAAAGAAAGAGGTTTAATTGACTTACAGTTCCATGTGGCTGGGGAGGTCTCACAATCATGACAGAAGGTAAACAGCATGTCTCACATGACAGCAGACAAGAGAAGAAAGCTTGTACAGAGAAACTCCCGTTTTTAAAACCATCGGATCTCTTGAGACTTATTCCCTATCACAAGAACAGCAGGGAAAAGACCTGCCCCCATGATTGAATTACCTCCCACTGGGTCCCTCCCACAACACTTGGGAATTCAAGATGAGATTTGGGTGGGGACACAGCCAAACCATATCATTCTGCCCCTGAACCCTCTCAAAGCTCATGTTCTCACATTTCAAAACCAATCATGCCTTCCGAATAGTCCTCCTAAGTCTTAAATCATTACAGCATTAACTCAAAAGTTCACAGGCCATCTGAGACAAGGCAAGTCCCTTCTGCCTATGAGCCTGTAAAATCAAAAGCAAGTTCATTACTTCCTAGATACAATGGGAGTACAGGTATTGGATAAATACAGCCATTCCAAATGGAAGAAATTGGCCAAAACAAAGGGATTACAGTTCCCATGCAACTCTGAAACCCAGTGAGGCAGTCAAATCTTAAGGCTCCATAATGATGTCTTTTGACTCCATGTCTCACATAAAGGTCATGCTGTTGCAAAAGGTGGGCTCCCATGGCCTTGGGCAGCTCTGTCCCTGTGGCTTTGCATATTAGCCCCCATCCTGGATGCCTTCATGAGCTGGTGTTGAATGTCTGAGACTTTTCCAGGTGCACAGTGCAAGCTGCAAGGGGATCTACCATTATGGGGTCTGGAAGATGGTGGCCCTCTTCTCACAGCCCCATGAGGCAGTGCCCCCGTAGTAACTCTGTGTGGGGGCAACATACCCACATTTCCCTTCTGCACTGCCCTAGCAGAGGTTCTCCATGAGGGCTCTGTTGTTGCAGCAAAATTCTGCCTGGGCATCCAGGCATTTCCACACATCCTCTAAAATCTAGGCGGAGGTTCACAAAACCCAATTATTGACTTTTGTGCACTCACAGGCTCAACACCATGTGGAAGCTGCCAAGGCTTGAGGCTTGCACCCTCTGAAGCCATGGCCTGAGCTCTACATTGGTCCCTTTCAGCCATGGCTAGAGCAGGCAGGACACAGGGCACCAAGTCTCTAGGTTGCATACAGCAAGAGGACCCTGGGCCCAGTCCACAAAACCACATTTTCCTCCTAGGTCTCCGAGTCTGTGATGGGAAGGGCTGCAGTGAAGACCTCTGACATGCCTTGGAGACATTTTCCCCATTGTCTTGAGTATTAACATTCAGTTCCTTGTTATTTTTACAAATTTCTGCAGCTGGCTTGAATTTCTCCTCGGAAAACAAGATTGTCTTTTCTATTGCATTGTTGGGCTGCAAATTTTCCAAACTTTATGCTCTGCTTCCCTTATAAAACTGAATACCTTTAACACACCCAAGTGACCTCTTGAATGCTTAGAAATTTCTTCCACCAGATACACTAAATCATCTCTCTCAAGTTCAAAGATCCACACATCTCTAGGGCAGAGATAGATTCCACCAGTCTCTTTGCTAAAACATAACAAGAGTCACCTTTGCTTCAGTCCCAACAAGTTCTTCATCTCCATCTGAGATCACCAGCCTAGATTTCATTGTCCATATCATTATCAGAATTTTTCTCAAAGCCATTCGACAAGTCTCTATGGAATTCTAAATTTTCCCACATTTTCCTATCTTCTTCTGAGCCCTACAAGTTGGTTCAACCTCTGCCTGTTAACCAGTTCCAAAGTTGTTTCCACTTTTTTGGGTATTTTATCAGCAACACCCCACTCCTGGTACCAATGTACTGTATTAGTCCATTTTCATGCTGCTGATAAAGATATACCCAAGACTGGACAATTTACGAAAGAAAGAGGTTTAACCTACTTACAGTTCCACATAGCTCAGGAGGGGAAAGGCACGTCTTACATGGTAGTAGACAAGAGAAGAGAGCTTGTGCAGGGTTTTTAAAACTCACCTTGTTAAAACCCTCAATTTTGTGAGACTTATTCACTATCACAAGAACAGCACAAGAAAGACCTTCCCCCGTGATTAAATCACCTCCACTGGGTCCCTCCCACAACATGTGGGAATTTGAGATGCGATCTGGGTGGGGACAGAGCCAAATCATATCACAAACTATCTCCCCTTGGTGACGATATGATTCTATACCTAGAAAACCCTAAAGACTCAACCAAAAGGTTTCTAGAACTGATAGAAAACTTTAGTAAGGTTTCAGGATACAAAACCAACATACAAAAATCAATACAATTTATGCACTCCAATAACGTTCAAGCTGAGACCCAAATCAAGAATGCAATCCCATTTACAATAGCCACAAAAAGAATAAAATACATAGTAATTTTTATCCTTGTTCTTCTAAGGTGTCTTTTTCTCTGGCTGCTTTCAGGATCTTCTTGATTATCTTTAGTTTACTGGAATTTTGTATGATATGCCTAGGTGTAATTTTTGTTATTTGTTCTTTGGTTTGTCTTTTTTATGGTCTCTAAACTTTTTGGAACAGTGATTCAATGTCTGTCATTAATTTTTAAAAGTTTCTAGACTTTATTTTTTTGAGACACTGTCTGATTCTGTTGCCTAGGTTGAATGCAGTGGCATGATCACAACTCACTATAGCCACAACATCCCTGGACTCAGGTCATCCTCCCACCTCAGCTTCCTGAGTGGTGGGACTACAGGTGTATACCACCATGCCTGGCTAATTTTTGTTGTTGGTGGTGGTAGGTTGTTTTTTTTGTTTGTTTGTTTTGTTTTGTTTTGGCAAAGATGGGGTTTTCCCATGTTGCTCAGGCTGGTCAGGAATTCTTGGGCTCAAAGCAATCCTCCTGCCCCCACCTCCCAAAGTGCTGGGATTACAGGCATGACTTACCATGCCTGGCCTTTCAGGTATTTTTACCTGAAAATTTTTCACTGCTCCTTTCTTCTCTGCCTGGTACAGTAATTATGCATACATTACACCTTTTGAAGTTTTCTCACGGTTCTAGAATATTTGTTTTTTTAATTTTTTTTATTTCTTTGCATTTCAGTTTGGGAAATATCTATAGACTTAATTTTAAGCTCACTGTTTCCTCTGCTGTGTCAAATCTTCTAATGAACTCAAAGGCATTTGTTATTTTGTATATATATTACATATATAAATATATATTTATATAAATTATATATATAAATAATATATATACACACACATATATATATATATTCCTAGCATTTTTAATCCTTTCTTGGAATTCCCATGTAATTGCATTACATTGTCTATTTGTTCTTTTCTACCATTTCCATTATATGCATTAATATAGTAATCATTTTTTTAAAATGTTCTGTCTGTTACTTTCAACATCTATGTCATCTGAGCCTGATTCCGATGCTTTCTTGGTCTCTTCTGACTTCGTGTTTTCTTGCCTTTCAGATGCTTTGTGATTTTTTGTCAAAAGTCAGACATGTTGCATTGGTAGGAACTGAAGTAAATAGGACTCTGAAGTGAGGATTTATGTTAATCTAGCTAGTAGTCAGAGTTTGTTTAATGTTTGCTGTAGCTATTTGTGGCAGAAGCTAGTGTTTTTTTTTTTGTTTTTGTTTCCAATCTTGACTTCGGACTTCCGTCAAGTATTCTTTCCTCAGATACACTCTTTGTCTCTCTCAGATCTTTCAAATATAATCCACGGCTATGCTGGAGCCCATGTATGTTGGTACAGTCTTGGTAAAATGTGAAGAGAGGGGCATTCTATAATTTTCCAAGTAGATCTATTTTGGGGGGCCTGTGTCCCTGGCCAGGGACCTCCACAAGCATTTCTTCTTATATAGCTTGCCATTCCTTAGATGAGGCAGGAAAGGTAAAGAGGGCTAAAATGAGATGAATGTCCTTCCTCCACATCTCTAAGATACATCTCTGGTAAAGTTTTTCAAGCTGGAGACTAGGCCTCTGTTGTGGAGATGTCTCTGGCTGTACAAGTCGGCCATCTCAAATTCCAAATCCAAAACACTCTAAAATCTAAAACTTTTTGAGTGCTGACATGATGCTCAAAGGAAATGCTCACTGGAGTTTTTCAGATTTCAGATTTTCAAATTTAGGATAAAAATCTGAAAATGAAAAACTTCTTGCCCAAAGTGTTTTAGATGAGGAACATTCACCCTGTATTTCACAAAAATACTCTCTCTCCTAGCCAGAGCCATAAGGGGATCTTTCTCACAAGTTCTCCAACAAATCCAAGAAAAGTTGCTGATTTTTATTTTGTTCAGCTTTTTCTTGTTGTAAAGATCGCAGTGACAATTTCCGAGCTCTTTGTATATTAGAGCTGAAACAGGAAGTCAAGGCATGCTGCTTTAAGTCAATAAGTTTGTGGTGATTTGTTATACAGCAGTATACAACTAATACAATAACACAGGATTAGATAACTAATACAATAACATACCAAAAAATAAACAACAGACATCACAAACCATATTATTTCATTCAATCACTGTAAAATGCTACATAAGCTTTTAGATATAACAAAAGATCACATGATGTGACTCTCTGAACTGCTGTTTATTTTCAATCACAAGTCAGAAATGTTATACATACTATCTTCTAGTGCTAGCTCTTCATCTGAAAAATCTTCAAGTTTAAATTCAACTTGTAAAGTTGTTATTGAGACAGAATCCCCCATATGCCGGTAATTTAAGGCTCAAGATAGAGATACGGTTTTATCATATACTTTCTAATCCAAAAGCTTTTTCATGCTTTTTATTCCCCTTTTACTATTAGATATGTTGCTCTCTTCTTGAAATACTCAGTTTTCTTGGCTGAGTATTATGATATATGCCACTTTTATCCTAATTCTTCTCCATACATTTTAAATTATTTTTCAATTGCATATTTTCCAGCTTTCAGTGCTATGAATAGGCTACCTCTACTATTTTGTGAAACTTCAAAGTCAATATAAAATATTATCACCTTTAGAACCAAAAACAGACTCAAATCTCATTAACTTTTAGGTCAGAGGTCTTCAATCTTTCGGCTTCCTGGGGTCAAACTGGAAGAAGAATTATCTTGGCCCACACATAAAATATAGTAATACTCATGATAACTAATGAGCTTTAAAAAAAAATCACCAAAAAACCTCATAATGTTTTAAGAAAGTTTACGAATTTCTGTTGGCCTTCTTTCAAAGCCATCCTGGGCTACGTGTGACCCACAGGCCATGGGTTGGACAAGCTTGTCCTAGATACTCTGTCATTTTAGCTTACTCTTCCAAGGGTAAATACATTTTGAGCTTACTTCTCAAAAGATAGAAACTTTCTGTATAATACATTATCTATTTAGTACATCATCAATAGAGTTGCACATTTTTCCAAGAGGTTTAATCAAGTACTCAATTACAAAATTAGCATTAATCTTAAAAACACCCCTAAGAAGTATATAAATCTAAATTCAAATAAGATTATTTCCAAGGTTTACATCCACTGAGAGGTCAAGGCAGGCAGTTTATTATTAGGAGCAAAACTTGCTTATATATTAAACATAAGTTAAGTCACTACAGAAATCCAGGAATTCTGGAAACATTTAATTGGTAATGACTAATCCAACTCTCATTTCAACAAAGAATTATTTTTTCATTAATCTGCCTAAAATTACCCAATCACATACTTTTATGAATCCTATATAGCAGACTTGAGGTTTATACATGATTTTTGAACTAGAACTTCTGTCTTACTTTACCTAGCTACTCTCTTTATCTTGTTTATAGATAATCAATATTTCTTTTTGTTAGGTTCTAACTCCTATGTTAATGATTTGCTATCACTCAAAGTTTAACCACATTTGACAAAAATATTCTAGCCAGACATGTTGGAATGAATTGTATTTTTATTTGGATGATTTCCTTTACTAGGCATTATTCCCCCATCCTTAAGAAATAGTACACTCAGTGAGACTTCTGGCTACCAATAAGTAGGAGAACTGCAAGTTCTTTACCCAAAAAAGCACTATAAACCTGGGGAAAAAAGATTTTTAAAAAGTATGTAAGAATATCTGTCCTATGAAAGCTAACCAAAGGAATATAATGATTCGAGAAGCATTTGTGCTTGGATTATTGAAATTCAGTTAAGAACAGTGAAAATCTGTGGCATTCCGTCTTGGGGATGCTTTCATCCACCCCTCCCCAGGCTTGGTCAGAGTGATGCTTGGCTCTGCCCTACTACCTTTGTGGTACTGATTTGATGAAACATTATGCTGAATGTGGCTAAATATATGCACGGCTATGTCAAAGAGGCCCCAAGCTAGTCACACATTCCTGGCCAACTATGAGGCTGTAAATATGCAGAGAGAGACTTGAAATAGCCATGCAGAAAGCAAAGCCCAGGGTAGATTTGAAAACAGTATGAACTGTTAATGTGTTCTACCAACTCACAGATCCATCATCAGATAATGGAAACCTCACTGGCAGAAAGGAAATGGCATTTGTAGGTAAAAATGGTAGAAATTCAAGGGAATAATTGAAGTGTACCAGAAATTGTACCTATGTAGGTTAAAAGACTCTATGAATATTTGCTTTCATTTCTTCCCACCAAGAAAAAACATAAGATTGTACAAAACAATAGTTATAATTAGAATGCCAGGTTGGTAATAAATAAAAATGTAACATATATGAAATAATAGCACAAAGGGGAAAAGAGCAAAGTTTCAAAATTTACTGAAATTAACTTAGTATTAATCTGAAGTAAATTATAAGATGCATATTGTATTCCACATAGCAACTACTAAAAAAAATAGTATAAAAAGAAAATCAACAAAGAATTGAAATGGTATACTAGAAAAGATTATTTAATACAAAAGAGAACAGTCAAGAAGGATCACAGTTACACAAAAGAAATAAGATATACTGAAAACAAACAGCGAAATGGCAAATAAAAATCTAGAAATATCAGTAATATTACATTAATTAATTAACATATTATGCTAATGTTAATTAATTTAAATAATATTAAAGGTATGTGATCTAAACATCCCAATGAAAAAGCAGAGACTGTCAAACTGGATTACAAAAGTGTATTGGTCAGCGTTCTCTAGAGGGACAGAACTAATGGAATAGATGTTTATATAAAGAGGAGTTTATTAAGTATTGACTCACACAACTACAAGGTCCCGTGATAGGCCATCTGCAGGCTGAAGAGCAAGGAGAGCCAGTCCAAGTTCCAAAACTGAAGAAATGAAAACTTAGAGTCTGATGTTCAAGAGCAGGAAGCAACCAGCATGGGAGAAAGATGTAGGCTGGGAGGCTAGGCCAGTCTCTCTTTTCACATTTTTCTGCCTACTTATATTCTAGCCAAGCTGGCAGCTGATTAGATTGTGCCCACCCAGATTAAAGGTGTGTCTGCCTTTCCCAGCCCACTGACTCAGTTTTTTATTTTATTTTATTTTATTTTATTTTTTTTTTTTTTGAGACGGAGTCTGGCTCTGTCGCCCGGGCTGGAGTGCAGTGGCGAGATCTCAGCTCACTGCAAGCTCCGCCTCCCGGGTTTACGCCATTCTCCTGCCTCAGCCTCCCGAGTAGCTGGGACTACAGGTGCCTGCCACCTCGCCAGGCTAGTTTTTTGTATTTAGTAGAGACGGGGTTTCACTGGGTTAGCCAGGATGGTCTCGATCTCCTGACCTCGTAATCCGCCCGTCTCGGCCTCCCAAAATGCTGGGATTACAGGCTTGAGCCACCGCATCTGGCCTCAAATGTTAATCTCCTTTGGCAATACCCTTAACAGACACAGCCAGGATTGATACTTTGTATCGTTCAATCCAATCAAGTTGACACTCAGTATTAACCATCACAAAAAGCAACATCCAATTATATACTGTCTACAAGAGAACCACTTCAGATTTAAGAAACAAATAAGTTGAAATCAAAAAATCAAAAGGAAGGGGGAAAATACTACGTAAATATTAACAATAAGAAAGATGAAATGACTAGAGTAATGTAAGACAAAAATATAATTTAAAGCAAAAAATATACATTATTAGAGACAAAGCAGAGTATTTCATGACATAAGAGGCAATATATCAGGAAAAAATTACAACCATAAAAAGATACTCACTTACCTAGTAACAGAGACCTACACGGAGCAAACACTGATGAAACAATTCAAAAGCTTTGGTTTAAGATTTCAATACCCCACTGCCAATAATTAATAAAACAACTAAGAGAACATTCACAAATATATAGAATATCAGAACACTATCAACTAACTCATCTTAACTGCAGAATGCTCACTGTTTTAAAGTACACATTGAATATTCCACAAGATTAGACATGTTAGGCCATAAAACAAGTCTCCGTTAATTTAAAAGGATTGATATTGTGCAAAGAATGTTCTCCAACCACAACAAAATAAAATTAGAAACTAACAACAAAAATAAATATGTGAAATCAATAAACACTTAAAAATTAACCATATGCTTCTACATGACCCAGGAATCAAAGGAGAAATCAAAGAAAATTAGAAAATATTTCAGACTGAATAATCCAAAATACAACATATAAATGTATTGACTTCAACAAAAGCAGTGCTTAGGGAAACTTTATAGCATTTAATACTGACATAAGAAAAAGAAAATCTCAAATCAACAACTTATGTTTTCACCTAAAACACTTGAGAAAAGATAAAATTAAATTTAAAATAGGTGGAAGAAAGGAAATAACGATTAAAGAAAAAAGGAATAGAGAACACATAAAAACAATAGAGAATAATGATGAAACCAAAACTCCTCTCTTTGAAACGACAAAAAAAGATAAACCTTTAGCTAGACAATTCAAATAAAAAAGTGAGAAGGAACAATTACTAAAATTAGCAAGGAAAGAGGGCACCTTAGTACTGACTCCAAAAATACTTTTAGAAAACTATTTTTAATATCTTTATTCCAAGAAATTAGAGAAGTTAGATAAAATGAATCAATTTCATGAAAGACAAAAGCCACCAAAACTAAGTTAAAAAGAACTGGAAATGTAAATAGATTATAAACAGTAAACAGATTGAATTAGAAATTATAAAACTTTCTATAGATACAAATGCCCAGATG
This sequence comes from Trachypithecus francoisi, assembly GCF_009764315.1. Classification (NCBI taxonomy): domain Eukaryota; kingdom Metazoa; phylum Chordata; class Mammalia; order Primates; family Cercopithecidae; genus Trachypithecus; species Trachypithecus francoisi. The sequence goes on from NW_022681468.1 coordinate 59,436,863, forward strand.
GCTTTACTGATAAATTCTATTAAATATTTAAAATAGAACTAATATCAAATTTTCACAAATTCTTTCACAAAATATAGAAGGGCACAGTTTGAAAATCATTTCGATAGGACAGTATTACTTTAATACCAAAGCCAGATACAGAAATTACAAGAAAACTATAATACTCCTCATTAATGTAGATGCAAAAATTTTAAACAAATTATTAGCAAATAAAATCCAACAACACAAAAATTACACACGATAATCAAGTAGGATTTATACCCTAAGTTTAACCACTTGAAAATCAGCTAATGTAATACAGTCTGTTACCAGAGTAAAGGGCAAAAATTGCAGGGTGATATCAAAAGATGTAAAATGAAAACAAAGAAAAAACACTTGACAAAATTCAATGTCCATTCTGGATAACATTCTTAAAAGACAACAAGGAGTAGAAAAAATATTCTAACATTCTAAAACTGATAAAAGCTTTTTTTTTTTTTGGAAACAGAGTCTTGCTCTGTAGCCCAGGCTGGAGTGCAGTGGTGCGATCTCAGCTCACTGCAACCTCCATCTCCCAGGTTCAAGCAATTCTCCTGTCTCAGCCTCCCAAGTAGCTGGGACTACAGGCACATGCCACCACACCAGGCTAATTTTTTGTATTTTAGTAGAGACGGGGTTTCACCCTGTTGCCCAGGGTGGTCTCGAACTCCTGAGCTCAGGCAATCTGCCCACCTCAGCCTCCCAAAGAAAAGCCTTCTTTTAAAAGGAAAAAGGAAACACGACTAATATATTTTATTGTGAAAGATTGAATTATTTCCCCTATAAGATCAAATATAAAGCATGTTATTATTTAATAACAGAAAGTTAAAGATAGTGCAATACAACAAAAATGTTGGGAAGAAATAAGTAGAATTGTCTTTATTCACAGATGGCATGATCATCTACACAGAACATTCCAAGGAATCCACAAAATGTTACTATAACAAATAAATGAGTTTAATAGATCTCAGGGTTCAAGAACACTATACAAAAGTTAATTGTGCTTTTACATTGTAGCAACAACGACAATAAAAAAACTAAAACTACAATTAAGAAAGCAATTGCATTCACAGTAACATCAAAAAATTTACTTAGGAATTATATTTTTAAATAAGGTTTAAACTTTATGTGAACACTGAAAATGATAAAACATTGCTGCAAATGTTTTATTTGAACGTATGTTCATAAATTGAAGGACTCATGTAGTCAAAATGCCAATTTTCCCAGAACTGGTCCACAAAAGAAAAATCAATGTAATCGCTATCAAAATACCATGTTATTTTGCAGAAATTGACAAGCTGATCCCAAAATTTATGTAGAAATGCAAAGTACACAGAATAGTCCAAAACAATATTAAAAAATTTATAAAGTTACAGAACTTAAATTATCCAATTTCAAAATTTACAATAAAGCCAACATAATCAAGACAGTATGGTACTGGCACAAAAACAGACCTGTGGATCAATAGAACACAAATGAGGACATAAAAATAAGAGTCCAAAAATAAAGCCTTATACTTACAATCAATTGATTTTCAACCAAGATGCAAAGTCAATGGGATAAATGATAATCTTTTCAAGAAATGTTTCTGAGACAACCAGATGTGATATGTACATGCAAAAAATAAACTTAGATGCTAATATATCACACAAATGCACAAATTAACTGAGAATGGATAATTACCTAAAATTAAGAACTGAAACAAAGTATTTCTAGAAGAAAATATAAAAGAAAATATCTGTAAACTTTGAGAAAAAGTTCTTAGATACAACATCAAAAGTACAATGCATAAGAGAAAATTTTAAAAATTGAATTTTATAAAAATTCAAAACTTCTACACTTCAAAATTCTCTATTAAGAAAATTAAAAGACAGGACAAAGACTGGAAGATAAAACTCATGAATCATATGCTTGATCAAGTACTTGCATCAAAAAATTTATAAAAAATTGTTACAACTCAACTATAAGAAAGCCTAATTTTTAAAATGGGAAAATGATTTGAATGGGTATCTCACCAAAGGAGATATATGAATGGCTGATATGCACATGAAAAGATGCTCGTCATCATTAAGTCATTAGAGAAATGCAAATAAAAACCACACAGAAATACCACTACACATCCACAATAGTGCCTAAAATAAAAAACGCAGACAATACCAAGAATTGGAGATGATATAGAGAAACTGAAACTGAAACCCTGTTCATTGCTGGTAGAATTGTAAAATGTTAGGAATATAAAATGGTTCAGCTACTTTGGAAATCAGAATAGCAGTAAATTATACAGTTAAGAAAATACACTTCTATGACCTAGTAATTTCACTCTTACTAATCTACCCAAGAGAAAGAAAAATATGTGTCCATACAAAGGCATGTACATATTCGTAGTGGCATTTTTGTAATAATCTCAAATTGTAACAATGCCCATCAACAGGTGAACAGATAAAATACTATTCAGCAATATAAAACAACGAAATACTGATACATGCTACAACACAGATGAATAGTAAACCATTTAAAGATGATGAGTTCAAGAGACTACGTATTATATAACTGCCTTTATCTGAAGTATCTTGAAAAGACAGGTCTATAGAGACAGAAAGCTGAAAACTGTGGTCCACTGTATATTTTTATGTAATAGCAATGATGAAGATTCTTTACAACTTTATTTAATGTTATATGACAGAAATAGTCACTTTACCTATATTAAGTTGTTATTCATCATTTTACTTGCAACTATCATTAACATTGTAAATTGGTATCACATTACAAAATAAGTCAATATGCTTAGATAACTTTCCCCAAACTATAAAATATATATTTAAAAGACATTGTTTTTAGGTTTAAAATAGTATTTGTCACTTTACTAATTTTTATTATAAAAATTTTATTGAAAATACTTTTTATGAAGTCCCCTGTAATATTATTACTCCCAAAAAATTGTTTCCTTCCATTTTTCTATGGGTTTTAAATAAAACTTGGTAATAGATAATTAGAATTATCTGCTGTGTTTATATCAATGTCATATTGTAAGCATTTTTCTATGCTTTTAAACATGCTTCAACCTTACTTTAATACTTGTAAAATAACAGCACTCTCTAATTTCATTAAGACATATGCCTAAATATGGGATTTATATTTCAAAGAGTATAAATATTTGCAGTTCTTCATACATACGGTCACCTTCCTATATAATATAAAAATAGAAACATTATAAAAATTTATATTCCTACCAGGAATGAGTTATTTATTTCTCCTTAATATTATGTATTTTTAAAAATCTTTGACAATAAGGAAAAGTTATTCTCTTTGTTCTTATTAGCACTTTTAAAATTATCATATGGTGGAATTTTCATAATCTATATAAAGTATTTCTTTGATGACAATTCTGAAAACTTTCCATAGCTGTCCTTCCAGTCACAATTAAATTGTCACTTTCTTCTTGAAAGTTATTGAAACAAATTATTTCATTTCATACATTCCAAAAAAAGTCTGTTCCTTTGTTGTTATAGTAGCTTCATTTTATCAAAAAATTTATGCAGAGAAATGCTATGAATTATAAGAAATGCATATAATTGATATATGTTTTTTAAAAATTACCTTCCCACTAAATCATTTCTTACAAAAAGATGTATTGAATTTTTGTAGAGCCTGCTGATCCAATTAATAAATGTATTTAAGTCAAGGTTACATACCTAATGAAAGTACAAAAGTGAATGGTTAACACATGCCTTAACATATGTGGAAATAAAAACCCATAGCTATTTCAAAAGGCCACAGATGCATGAACAAGGAAAACTACTTCACAAATAGGATGATACAGGTTTTACATATTTCTTAAATTAATTAACCTTTTACCTTCTTACCAGTTGAGTCAAACTCATAGTGGAATACAAGAGTTAATGTATTTTTCAAAGTACACTATTTTCCAGCAGGAATTTTCCATTACAAAACTCTATTTTAAAAATAAGGTTTAGTAATGTACCTTGATGAAGTTTTGTTGGAGGCCGAAAGATTGAGGGTCGTGATCAACTCAGTATACCACCGGAGGCTATATGAGTAAGCAGGAAACTGTTCCTCATAAATGCAGAACGTTGGCAAACTGACAAACTGTGTCTGCCACCCAGACGGACTGCTAAGGGCAGTCCCACCCAGGCACAAGTGTTTCTTATGATTAGGCGTAATTGAAGCCTGTTAGTAATAATGAGAACCTGTGATCAATCAAGAAGCTGACCAATCATTACCTCCTCCCCCCTGCTCATTCTACCCAATAAATAAGAACAGCTGTGGAAGCTCGAGGGGCTGCATTTGCTCACTAGAAGCAGGGAGCCCTCTTCTTCCCCTGGCCCCTTCCTTTAAAATAGTTTCTTTCTTTTTTGTTATCATTTCCATGTTCGTCCAGCTTCATTCAGTCTTGTAATGATGGTCTCAGGCAGTAATAGTAGTAATTCCTGTAATGACGGTCTCAAGTAGTAGCAGTGGCAGTCAGCCACAATGTTTTATTTCAATTTTTTCATGCAAACTTATTAAATGTCACAAACTGTCTAAAGCATTAAATGAAAAGTAAGACACGGTTCCAGTTACTGGGAAATGTATAGACTAAAAGTCTGACATTCATATTATCAAAATTCTGTTGACTTCAAGTGGATGTTGTCTTAAAAAGTTCTCTTTTTCTTACTGTTTTAGTCTATTTTCTGTTATTCTGAATACTACAGACTGAGTAATTTATAAAGAATAGAAGTTTATTTAGCTGACAGCTCTGTAGTTTGGGAAATCTAAGGTCAACAGGTTGGCATCTAGTGGGGACCTTCTTACTGCATCATAACATGGCAGAGAAGATTACACGGCAAGAGAGCAAGAGTATGCAAAAGAGGCATGGATAGTGAGCTGAGCTCGCTTTCAAACAACCCACTATTGTCTAAACTCACTCCCATCAGAACTAACTCATTCTCACAATAATGGTACTGAACGACTCAAAAGGGCTCTGCCCTCATACCCCAATCACCTCTAAAAGGTCCCATATTACATTGGCAATTAACTTTCCAACAGATAAACTTTTGGGGGAGATATCCAAACCATACTATTACACATTTGGCCCCCAAAATTGATATCCTTCTCACAGTGAAAAATACACTTACTCCATCTCAATACCCTCAAAAGTCTTAACTTGCTCCACTGCCAACTCAAAAGTCCAGTCTCATCTGAGACTGAAGGAACAATTCATCCTGAGGTAAATTTATTCCAGCTGTGAGCCTGTGAAATTAAAACAAGCTATCTATAACCAAAATGACAAGACAGGCCTAGGACAGACACTCCCGTTTAAGAAGCAGAGGATAGGCAAAAAGAAAGAAGTAACTGCCCCAGGTAAGTCCAATACCCAATGAGAAAAACAACATTAGGTCTTAAACTTCTGGAATAATTTTCCTTGATTCCATGTCCTGCTTCCTGCATACTTTAAAGTAGGGCTTGGGCCCCCATGCCTCAGGTATTCCTATTTCTATGGCTCCAATGGCTTTGCTGGGCTCCTCTCATGCTTCAGCTCTCCTATGCTAGCATTGCATACTGAAAACTTTACAGTTATGGTGCCTCAGTGATGGTTCTACTCCCACAGCTCCACTAGGCATTCTTCTAGAAGAGGTTCTCTGTGGTGGCTTCATCCCTGCAACAAGTCTTGCCTCAGATTCCAAGCTGTTCACTACATCTCTTGAAGTTTAACTGGCAGAAGCAACGGCACCACAGTTCTTGCATTCTGTGAGCCTGCAGAATTAGCACCATATGTATGCTTTTAAGGTTTATGACTTGTACCTTCTGGAGTGTCAGGTTGAGCTGCACCTGGGCCCATGTGAGCCATGAATGGGACGGCTGAGGAGCACTGCAGCGGAATTCAGGGAGCAGAGTCCAAAGGGGGCCCTGGGCAGTGAGCCTGTGGAGATCACCCAGGGCCTGTCACCTGAAACTATTCTGCCCTCTTAGATCTCTGAGACTGCCATGCTATGGGCAGCCTCAAAAATGTCTGAAATGCTTTTGGGATCTTTTTCTCCCATTGTCCTGATGAATAGCACCTAGCTCCCTTCGATTCATACCAATATTCCCTGCAAAGAGTCACTTGGCCACACTGTTACATGTTTTTTTGTTCTTTACATGGTTGGGCTGCAAATTTTAAAAATCTCTTTGACCATGGAATACTATCCAGCCATAAAAAAGGATGAGTTTGCGTCCTTTGTAGGGACATGGATGCAGCTGGAAACCATCATTCTTAGCAAACTATCACAAGAACAGAAAACCAAACACCGCATGTTCTCACTCATAGGTGGGAACTGAACAATGAGGAAACTTGGACTCGGGAAGGGGAACATCACACACTGGGGCCTATCATGGGGAGGGGGGAGGGGGAGGGATTGCATTGGGGAGTTATACACGATATAAATGATGACTTGATGGGTGCTGACGAGTTGATGGGTGCAGCACACCAACGTGGCACAAGTATACATATGTAACAAACCTGCACGTTATGCACATGTACCCTAGAACTTAAAGTATAATTTTTAAAAAAAATCTCTTTGAATTGCTTTCATCATAAATTCTGTTTTAATATAATTTCTTTCCTCTAGCATCTTACTATGAGCAATTAAAAGCAGCCAGGCAGAACCTGAATGCTTTATTGTTTAGATCAGGTATCCTAGTTTATCATCCATGAAGCCCTTGGGCCCAAAAACAGTTCAGTCAAGTTCTTTGCTACTTTCTAACAAGGATGGCTTTTACTTCAGTTTTCAGTATGATATTCCTGATTTCTGTCTGAGACCTCATCAGAATGGCCTTTACTGTTCATATTTCTATCAACACTCTGATTACAAGCACTTAAGTAATCTCTAAAAATGTCTAGACTTTCTCTAGCCTTTTCTTCTGAGTTTTTCACCAGAATTGGCCATAATGCTCCATTCATGGCAAGACAGGCTTTTGTAGCCTAGGCCTCCAAATTCTTCAAGCCTCTGCCCATTACCCAGTTCCAAGACCCCTTCCACATTTTCAGATGTCATAGCAATGGCTTCCCTTCACAGGACCAAGTATTTCTCTTAGTCTGTGTTATGCTTGATGTAGTTTGGATATCTGTCCCTACCAAAATCTTACGTTGAATTGTAATCTCCAATGTTGGAGGTGGGGCCAGATAGGAGGTATTTGAATCATGGGGGCAAATCCTTCATATATTGCTTGGGCCATCCCTTTGGTAATAAATGAGCTCTCACTCAGTTCACATGAGATCTGGTCATTTAAAAGTGTGTCGCACCTTCTAACTCACTCTCTCTTGCTCATTCCTGTCTTTCCATGTGATATGCTTGCTTCCCCTTTGCCTTCTACCATGAATGGAGGTTCCTAAGCCCTCCCCAGGAACAGATGCTGCTATTATTCCTGAAAAGCCTCAGAACTGTGAGCCAATAAAACCTCTTTTCTTATAAATTACCCAGTCTCAGGTATTTCTTTATAGTAGTGCAAGAATGGCCTAATATAGAAAATTGATACTGACGAGTGAGGCATTGCTATAAAGATACCTAACAATGTGGAAGCCACTTTGGAACTGGGTAATGGGGAGAGGTTGGAAGAGTTTGGAGGGCATAGAAGAAGATAGAAAGATGAGAGAAAGTTTGGAATTTCCTAGAGACTGCTTAAATGGTTGTGATCAAAATGCTACTAGTGATATGAACAGTGAAGTCCAGGCTGCCAAGGTCTCAAATGGAAATGAGGAACTTATTGGGAAATGGAGCAAATGTCATGCATGTTATACCTTAGCAAAGAGATTGGCTGCATTCTGTTCATGCCTTAGGGATCTGTGGAAGTTTGAACTTCATAGAGATGATTTATGGTATCTGGTGGAAAAAATTTCTAACCAGGAAAGTGTTCAAGATGTGGCCTGTTTCTAATAGCCCGTGCTCAGAAGTAGAAGCAAAGAAATTACTTAAAGTTGGAACTTATGCTTAAGAAGGAAGCAGAGTATAGAAGTTTGAAAAGTTTGCAGGCTGGCCATGTGACATGAAAATAAAAAGCTACTGCTGGAGATGAATTCAAGCAGGCTGTGGAGCAGCCACTTGTTAGAGATATTTGCATAACTAAAAGGGAGCCAAGTGCTGACAGTCAAGACGATATGAGAAAGACCTGAAGTATATTTCAAAGACCTTTGTGGCAGACCCTCCCATTATAAGCCTGGAGGCCAAGGAGGGAAGAATCATTTCACCAGCCAGACCAAGGCCCTGCTGCTAGGTGCAGTCTTTGGATACCGGTTACCACATCCTGGCTGCTCCAGCTCTAGCGGGGGCTCAAAGGGGTCCAGATACAGCTCAGGCTGTCACTTTGGAGAATGCAAGCCATAATCTTTAGTGGGTTCCATGTGGCTTTAGGTCTGTAGGTGCACCGAATGCAAGAGTGAAGGATATTTTGCAGCCTCGGCCTATATTTCAGAGAATGTATGGAAAAGCCTGTGTGTCTAGGCAGATGCCTGATACAGAGGTAGAGCCCCACAGAGAACCTCTATTAGGGAAGTTTAGTGGGGAAATGTGGGATTGGAGCCCCCACACAGAGTCCCCAGTGGGGCACTGCCTAGTGGAGTTCTAAGAAAGGAGCCCCACCAGACCTAAGAATTATAGATTTACTAGTGGTGTGCACCCCGCACTTGGAAAAGTTACAGGCACTCAAGAACCTGTGGGAGCAGTCTCAGGGACCAAACCCTGCAATGCCACAGATGGGGAGATGCACAAGGCTTTGGGAGCCCACCCCTTACACCAGTGTGTCCTGAGTGTAGGACATGGAGTCATAAAATAATATTTTTGAGGTTTAAGATTTAATGACTGCCCTCCTGGGTTTCAAACTTGCATGGAGCTTGTGTTACCCAATGCCTACACCACAACTTTATCTTAGAAGTAACTAACTTGCTTTTTCATTTTATAGTCTCATAGGTGGAAGGAATTTGCCTTGTCTCAGATGAAACTTTGAACCCTGGAATTTTGAGTGAATGCTGGGATGAGTTAAGACTTTGGGCGATTATTGGGAAGCGTGATTGTATTTTGCAACGTGAGAAGGACATGAGATTTGGGAGAGGCAAGGGGCAACATGATTCAGTTTCAGTATTTGTGCCCATCAAAATCTCGTGTTGAATTAAAATCACCAGTGTTGGAGGTGGGGCCTAGTGGGAGGTGTTTTGATTATGGGGGCAAATCCCTCATGAATGGCTTGGGCCATCTCCTTGGTGATAAGTGAGCTCTACCTCTGTGTTCACATGAGATCTGGTCATTTAAAAGTGTGTAACACCTCCCCCTCTCTCTTTTTTCTTCTTTCTCCATATGATGTACTTGTTACCCCTTTGCCTTCTGCCATGATTGGAAGCTTCCTAAGGCCTCCCTGCAAACAGATGCCACTATGCTTCCTTTACAGCCTTCAGAACCATGAGCCAATAAAACCTCTCCTCTTATAATTTACCAAATCTCAGGTATTTCTTATAGTAGTACAAGAACAGTCTATTTCACTGCTGCTATAACAGAATATCACATACTGGGTAATTTTAAAATAAAAGAAATTTATTTCTTACAGTTCTAGAGCCTGGGATGTTCAAAGTTCACCAGATATGGTGAGGATCTTTTTACTAGATCAAAACATGGTAAGAGGGCAAGAATATATAAAAGGGACTGCAATAGCAAGCCAAACTAACTTTTATAACAACTTGTTCCTCTGTGAACTAATTAATTCCCATGAGAACTAACTCACTCCCAAGATGACTAAATCACTCCTGCAAGAACTAACTTTCAGGATAAGAGCATTAATCCATTTTTGAGGACTCTGTTCTCATGATACTTACCACAAGGGCCCACTTCTTAACACTGTTACTTTGACAATTAAGTTTACAACACATGAACTTCAGGAGGACATATTCATACCATAGCAAGTGCCAACTCTTGCCATTCTATTCAACATAGACTCTAGAAGTCTCAGTTGGAGAAAATTAAGCAAGTAAAGGAAATAGAAGGCATCCAAATTGGAAAGAAAGAAGTAAAGTTGTCTCTGATTACAAAACATTTTCTTATATCTAGGAAATTTTGTAGACTTTACCAAAAAACTTTGAGAACTAATAAATAATTCAGTTAAGTGACGGGATACTAAATTAAAATAAAACAATCAGTTGCATTTCTATGTGATAATAGCGAAATATACAAAAAATTAGATTAAGAAAGCAATCTCATTCAAAATAGAATCCAAAAATGTAAAATGCTTAAGAATAAATTTAACCAAGGAGGTGAAGGATCTGTTCACAAAAGCTATAAAACATTGTTGAAGGAAATTTTAAAAAACACAAAGAAATTTAATGATATTCCATATTTATAGGCCAAAAGTAGCAATGCTGAAATGTCCATACTACCTAATGCAATATACAAATTTAACACAACTCTATTAAAATTTCAATCGCATATTTCATAGATATAGAAAAAAGTCCTAAAATGTGTATCTTGAGCAAAGAAATTTAAAAAAAATTTTTTTAAAAAGCTGGAAGCATCACACTTGCTAATTTTAAATTATATTACAAAGCTATAGTAATTTAAACAGTATGGTATTGGCATAAAAACAGACACATAGACCAATTGAATAGAATATAAGGACCAGAAAATATACCTATTCAGATACAGTCAACTAATCTTCAACAAAGGTGTCAATACTATAACAAGAATATGAAATGAAAGTATAGCCTTTTCAATACACTGGGGAAACTGGAAATCTACCGGTAAAAAGTAAAATAGAATTAGATCCTTATCTTAACACTATACACAAAATGAACTCAAAATGGACTAAAGACTTAAAAATAAAACTTAAAACTGTAAAGCTCCTAGAAGAAAACATAGGCAAAGAGCTCCATGACTTTGGTCTTTGCAGTGTTTTTTGGGTTTTCCTTTCCTTTTTTTTTTTTTTTTTTTTTTGGATATGACACCAAAATTCTAGGCAACAAGAACAAAAACAAACAAGTGAGACTACATTAAACTAAGAAGTTTCTGCACATAAAATAAAATGCTCAACAAAGTGACAAGACAACCTATGGAATGAGAGAAAATGTTTGCAAACCACACATCTGAGAAGAAGTTAACATCCAAAAAAATAAATAACTCACACAACTTAATTGTAAAAGGATGACTTGATTTAAAATGGGTGATATCCTGAATAAACATTTTTCAAATAAGACATACAAATGACCAACACGTATACAAAAAGAAGCTCAATAGCACTAATAATCAAGGAAATAAAAATGTAAACAGTGAAATATCACCTCACACCTCTTAAGATCACTGTTACTAAAAAGTCAAAAGATAACATGTGTTGGTAAAGATATGAAGAAAAAAGCACCCATATTCATTGTTGATAGGAATGTAAATTGATGCTATAGTCATTATGAAAAATATGGAATTTTCTCAAAAAATTAAAAATCGAGTTATATGAAATCATCAATCCCACTTATGAGTATACATCCAGAGAATAAAATAATTATCTTGAAAAGATATCTCCATTCCCATGTTCATTGTAGCATTATTCATCATACCCATAATGTAGAAATAATCTATATCCATTGACGGATGGACCATTTTTTAAAATGTGATATATACACACACACATATATTGAAATATTACTCAATTTTCAAAAGAAGGAAATCCTGCTATTTGCAACAACATGTCTGCCCCGGAAGACATTATGCTAAGTAAAATAAGCCAGACACAGAAAGACAAATACTGTATGATCTTGTTTATATGTGAAATCTACAGAAGTCAAACACACAGAAACAGAGAGTAGAAGAATACTTACTAGGGTTAGGGAATGGGGAAAAATGGAAAGATGTTGGTTAAAATGTACAAACTTTCAGTTATAAAATGAGTAAGTTCTGGAGGAATAATGATCATTACGGTGTCTATAGTTAATAACAATGTTTTATATAATTGAAATTTGCTAATGGAATAGATCTTCAATGGGGTCATCATAAAAAATGGTAACTATGTGAGATGACAATTATGTTAATTAGCTCAATAATGCTAATTTGTTCACAATATATACATATATCAAATCATAGTGCATACCTTAAGTGCATACTTTAAATTGACAAAAAAACTTTTGTCAATTATCACTCAAAAATAAAAGAATATTGAGTAGGAAAAATGCTATTCTCATTTTTAATTTATTTTTTATTTTATTATTTGTATTATTATTATAATTTGAGACATGGTCTCATTCAGTCACTCAGGCTGGAATTCAGTGGCACAATCATGACTCACTTCAGCCTTGACCTTCTCAGGCTTAGGTGATCCTCCCACCTCAGCCTACCAAGAAGCTGAGACTACAGGCACAAGCTACTATGCCTGGCTAATTTTTGTAATTTTTTTTTCAGAGATGGGGTTTCACCATGTTGCCCAGGCTGGTCTCAAACTTCTGGGCTCAAGCAATCAACCTGCCTTGGCCTCCCAAAGTGCTGGGATTATGGGCATGAGCCACCACACCCAGCTATTCAAAGTTTTTTGTTTTTTGTTTTTTAATGAAAATGTTACTTTAATTGAATTGCACATTTAGATAAACAGTAAAATATATAATTCTAAAATATGAATGAATAACTTGAATATAAAAATGGTCACTTTGTGAGTTCAGACAAAAGCAGTTAAAGTTTAAAAGGAATTAGTAGAGAAAACTGGAATTTTAAATTTTTTAATTTAAATAATTTAGATTATTGTTTCTACAATTTCCTTTAAATGACGTAACCATTGAATTTTGCTTTTGATATCCAATATACAACTTGACTATAATGGAAAAGAGCATTCCCGTAGAATAGTCTGAGTTCAACCAGCCCTTGTAAAATGGAAAAGGCCCTCAAATTCTCTGTCTTAGCCTGTTTGGGCTGCTGTAACAAAATTCAATAAATTGGGTATCTTACAAACAACAGAAGTTTATCGTCACAGTTCTGAAGGCTGGGAATTCCAAGATCAAGGCAGACTCAATGTCTGTTGAGGCCCTGCTTTCTACCTTCTAAAGGGCACCCTCTGGCTGAAGCCTCACATGGTGAAGGAGCAAGGCAACTCTCTGGGGTCTCTTTTATAAGAGCATTAATTCTATTTATAAGAGCTGCTTCCTCACAACCTAATCACCTCCCAAAGGCCGTACCTGCTAATACCATCACACTGGTGATTAGGTTTCAATATATGAATTTCAAAGGGACACAAACAATCATACAATAGCATTATGCTTTGGTGTCCTTCTCCTTAACATTAAATGATAAATGGTAATCAGTACTATGACCTACTTCATTGATTTGTGGTAAAGAGGAAATATGTTACTTCATGTAAGACATTCAGATTAGTGCCTGAGCACTCAGTGAGTACACAATGAAAATAGTTATATATACATACATACATACATATACACACATATAATATAGTACAAAGAACAGAAAATATTCTATTTGGACTAGGAAGTATATTCATTAATATATATGTAATTATTATAGTGCCTGGCATAATTATAAGTACTCAATAAATATTCAATAAATATAAGTACTCAATAGATATTCACTAATCATCAGGAAATGTAAATCAAAATCACAATGAGATATCACCTCACTCCAGTTAAATACTCATTATGAGAATGGCAAATAACAAGTGTTGATGAGGACGTAGAGATTAAGGATTTCTTATGAGACAGGAAAGTTTCATTGACCCTTTCACAGGTGGGAATTTGAGTGTACCAGCTCTGGGTCCAGCTGCCCACTTTGGGGCTGGCAGGTATAAACTTCACTCACTCAAACCTGCTGGGCTCAACCCTTCACACAGGCAAGTGGGTGCCAGGACTGTGGAAAATGCTTTTGGGCTCGTGCCCCATGGCTGCCTCTAGGAGTGCATTACAATTAATGTTCTTTTAGCAGTTGACACCCGCAGATGGCTAAGTGTTAACCAGCTCAGTGGAGAGTCAGGGTGACAACGTTTTACACTCTGCCCTCTTAGTACCCAGGTTCTTGTCCAGAATCCAGGAAGAATCAGGTCACAAGGACTTGAAGGATGGTGAATTTGGAGATTTTATTAAGCAGTGGAAGTGGCTCTCAGTAGAAGTGGAGCTGAAAAGGGGATGGTGTGGGAAAAAGATGATCTTTCCCTGAAGTCCAGCCATCTCCAGCTGGGTTCCTCTCTAAAGTCATGCAGTCTGAAGTTAAGCCATATCTATCCATAGTCTCTGATGCACAGTTACTTCTCTTGACATTGAGTCACTTGTCTCTTTGCCAGCTGAGGTCCGTGGGCACAGGATAGGGTGGCAGGGCAGGTCGAAAAAGGCAACATTTGGGTGGAAAATAGAGAAAACTATTCTTACTTAGGGCTGTGGTTTCCAGGCTTGAGAGTGGGGCCTTTGCTGGGGCACCACCCTCTTCTACCCAGTATTTCCCTGCCTCCTGTCTGTATCACTTACATACTGTTGGTAGGGATATAAATTAGTATGGCCATTATGTAAAACAGCATGGAAATTCCTCAAAAAAATTACAAATAGAACTACCATATGATCCAGGAATAATACCATTACTGGGTATATAACCAAAGGAAATGAAATCAGTATTTTAAGAGATATCAGCATTCCCATGTTTATTCCGGCACTGTTCAAAATAGCCAAGATATGAAAACAACCTAAGTGTCATTAATTTATGAATGGATAAAGAAAATCTAGTATCTATACACAATGGGATACTATTCAACCATAAAAAATGAAGTTCCATCATTAAAGACATCATAGATGAACCTAAAGGATATGTTAAGTGAGACAGACACAGAAAGACAAATACTACTGCATAATCTCACTCATATGTGGAATATAAAAAATGGTTGATCACATAGAAGTAGAATAGTGGTTACCAGAGGCTAGGGAGGGGTAAGGAGTGGGGAGATGGGCAGAGGTTGATCAAAAGGTACAAAGTAACAGTTAGATAGGTAGAATAAGTTCTGGTGTCCTATTGTACAGTAGGGTGACTATAGTTAACAATTATGTATTGTATATTTCAAAATAGTTGAAAGAGAATTTTGAATCTTATCACCAAAAGGAAATGATAAGTGTTTGAGGTGACAGATCTACTAATTACTCTAATTTTATAATTATATAATGTATAAATGTTTTGAAACATCACAATGTACCCCATAAATATGTATAAATATTATGTCAATTAAATTTTTTAACTTAAAAAATATTATTTGTATCTGTTTCTTAGAATCTTACCCAATTCTGCTTTTAAATTTTAGTTTTAAAACTTTATTTAAAAATGCTAAACTTACTTCTCTGTTGGATCAGCCTTTTAAAGCTCGTAAAAATGATGCCCACATGGTTTTTTAAGTATTTGACTTTTCACTAGACATTATCTCCATAAAAAGACCCAAAATATACTTGTATCAGAATAATTGTACTTGCACAAGATAATTATCATATTATCTTGTGGTATTGTGGCATCTCCTTTATAGGGCATTTCTTTAATAATATGGTTATAAGTAAAATTCAAAATCTTCAAATCACAAAAACGCTATAAATATTTCATGACAGATTCAGGCTATTAAATCATACCTATGAAGAATTCAGCAATTCACAGACCAGACAGAGGTAATGACACTTGGCATCAAAGTGTCAAAAGATTCACCTGGTAAGAAAAAAAAAACCTCATTTTATTTAAGCAGGGGGTCAATGTTCAGCAAGCATTTATTCCTTGGAAGGGTAATGATTTCAATGCAATTACCCTTAGCTATCAGAATCCAAAGGTTAGATTTGACCATTTTCTATTTTTAAATGCACTTACTGGGCCTACCAGCTAAACTGAAATTTGCAGTAACTACACAAGTAATTTTGAGTGTTAGTTGGATAAAAGTGAATTATATGAAGCAAAAACTATAGGTTAACTATGAAATAGCCAATAATAAATATAATGCAGTTGGTGAGTTTGAAATATTAACATTTAGAAAATAGTTGTCTCTAGTTATTGAGAAGACAAACAGTTTTCATTCTATCAAATCTACCAGAGAACCAGGAAAAAAATACCTTCTTCAAAGTAGTCTAAACTTTAGAACAATTCAGGCCGGGCACGGTGGCTCACACCTGTAATCCCAGCACTTTGGGAGATCGAGGAGGGCCGATCACAAGGTCAGGAGATCTAGACCATCCTGGCTAACACAGTGAAACCCCGGCTCTACTAAAAATACAAAAAATCAGCCGGGCGTGGTGGCAGGTGCCTGTAGTCCCAGCTACTCGGGAGGCTGAGGCAGGAGAATGGTGTGAACCCGGGAGGTGGAGCTTGCAGTGAGTGGAGATCATGCTAATGCACTCCAGCCTGGGCAACTGAGCGAGACTCAATCTCAAAAAAAAAATGTTTTTTCAAATAATTTTTAGTTTTTTCATTTTATTGTCTCTTTCTATAATCTTAAACAGATTGCTTAATCATTCTCAGTTAATTTCTCAGTGCACCCTGTAAATACATTTATTTACTCTGTAAATAAATTAAATCTTTTACAAAGTTCCTATAGTTTTTTTTTTTTTTTTTTGAGACGGAGTCTCGCTCTGTCGCCCAGGCTGGAGTGCAGTGGCCGGATCTCAGCTCACTGCAAGCTCCGCCTCCCGGGTTTACGCCATTCTTCTGCCTCAGCCTCCAGAGTAGCTGGGACTACAGGCGCCCGCCACCTCGCCCGGCTAGTTTTTTGTATTTTTTTAGTAGAGACGGGGTTTCACAGTGTTAGCCAGGATGGTCTCGATCTCCTGACCTCGTGATCCGCCCGCCTCGGCCTCCCAAAGTGCTGGGATTACAGGCTTGAGCCACCGCGCCCGGCCTATAGTATTAATTCTATAAGATACTTTGGCTACTAGCTTACCTCCATTTTTTGCAACCAATGATTTCATGGGTGTCTCTTCTTCAAGTTACAATATAATTAGGCTTCCCACTGAAACACAAACATCTAACCCAAACTTTTACTTTCCTACAGCTAAAGTTGTTGAGGCTTTTAAATGTATATTTTTGGCTGGATTTATTTAAGATTAAATAATAAGTTATATTAAAATTAATTAAAAACTTAATTTCACTTTATTGAGGTATAATTTGTGTTAGATAAAATGCAATCATTATAGGTGTACAGGTTGATGGATTTGGAGAATCGTATACAGTCATCACCAGCAAGATATAGAACTATTTCACCAGCCAGATACAGAAGTGTTCGATTACTCTAAAACATTTCCTCTCCCCATTTAGTCAAAGAAAGACTCTGGCCAAACGATAGGGGTTTATTAAAGGGTAAAATGGAAGTTCTGGTCTAATGTTTGGCTATTCTGCTATCGCACTTTACGTTTATGCTTCTTATGGTGCTTAGGTCAGTGACACTGCTAATGTGTCTCCCTCTCCTCCAAATATCTACTGATGTTGCTATTGCTCAGTTTCTTTACTGCTGGTTTATGTGCGATCAGGCCTCGAGATTCTTTGGACTGACTGTCCAATGGGTGAAGTGAAGAGGAGAGCTAAGTGGCAACGTTTAACTTTACCATTAACTGATTCCACTACACTGCTGAATATTTCTATACATCTGTTCCATGGTTCACTTCTCATCACCAACCAGCCAGTCTTCTTTGCACTTCTATATCTTGCTAATGAAATAGTTCTATATCTTGCTGGTGACAATGGTTACATGACTGTACACAATTCTCCAAATCTATCAATGTATACACTTATAATGAGTGCTAATTCCAGAGGGAAAATAGACTTACTGATTTAACTAAATATTTCCCACACTATTTGAAAGAATAGCAATTTTAGATAGCTTAGGTAATATTCTTAAATATTTTCTACAATGTTTTTCTGATAATGATTCTCAGAACCACTTTTTTCCCTCATATCTGAGGCTTTCTATTAATATCATATATCAGGAACATGCCAAAGCAGACTACCTCAAGCATTACTGTCCAGTGTATGGTCTTCCTTCAGGTAAACTGTCTATTCCCAGTCTGTCCACTGCCCAATTATAGTGTAGGACTGCATCTCTCAGAAGAGACAGTGTCACGAGCAACAGTTACTAAATAAGTGGACATATTTAACATAATAAATATCCGTATGTGCACACACATACACACACAAACACCATCACCACAGAATGGAGACTGATAGAATTTTGCCTGCTTGTTTTAATGCACGGAGAAATGTTCTAAGTGAACGTAGAACCCTAACCTACTGTCCAAGACTCAGTTATTTAAGCTAGACATTTTTAGCCTTGATATATCTACTCCGAATGGTGAAAATAATGCCTCAAAGAACTAAACCATGTTATATATTCAGTAGCAACATATAGTTCCCCATCAAAACCTAACTTTGTGCAACTCTGGTTAGAGGATCTGTGGTATGGTTAGAACTCACTATCAATTTTTAATTCCAAGATCTGTAGATTCTTGTTTGGAAATCTTTCAGAGAACCATTCCCAGAAATACAGCTTGAGTAAAGATGGAGTGGGCCCCTGTGTTCTGTTTGTGAAAGTTTTCTAAGTGACTCAAACATGTAGCCATTTTTGGACTGGCTTAGAAACCGTGGCAGTTAGTAAGATTCATTTTATTCACTTTTCACTGGATTTGTACTTCCCAGATGGAGCTTACTAAGTCTGGGCATTGTAAATAACAATCACCATAAGTTTAAATATCGTAATGAATAAACTGCATTTGTCTATTTACTAATAATTATTAACTTTCATTTGCTTAATGTTTTTTTACATTGTTCTAGGCACTTTATTAAGAGCTTTACTTATATTAGCTGATTTAATTTTTACACAACACTACAAAAATAAATATTCATTATCTTTAGCTACAGACTGAGAACTGAGGAATAAGAGGTGAAATAATTTCCCTAAGGTCACATAGCTAGGGCAAGGCAGGGCCAGGCAGTTTGACTCCAGGGCTCATATTCATGAGAAGTTGCTGCCTCTATTTGTATACATACTCATTACCAATGTTACATATCTAACAATTAACTTAGGCACAGAGGCAATTAATTGCACTATGTACAATTCAGAAGCAGCCTTGTTTAATCACAAAGCAAATCCCTCCTCACTGAAGGATTAATAAACACATCTAGTCAGTGTGGTTAGAAGTGAAGTTTGTGTCCAAGGTTCTGGACCTTTCAATCTCTTTTCCTTCTGTGACTTGTATTGTCTGCTTATTGGGCCACATGGTAACTTTTGATATCAAAAGGAGCTTTCAGATCTCCTGCTTACCACCAGATTATTAGATGGGTAATATTTATAATCCTTAGAGAAAAGTTTCTACCACTATAGCAATTACTGTTTTATTGCCTGCAAGGTTATTTTTGATTAGGCTCTGTAGGTAAAGGGTTAAAAAAAAAATCAACCTTTTGTGGTCAGTCCTACTAACCATAAGGACTTCCCAGGCCAGTGCTATGCAAAAATGCCCAGAAATATGAGTCTCTTAAAAAAACTTTTAAAGTTGAGTAGGAAAATTGCTCAATTTTCCTGAAAAACTGATAAAAATAAGACATCAACTTTGTTATTAAGCAACTTTAATAGTAAAAATGATCTCGAAGGCTGGGCGCGGTGGCTCACGCCTGTAATGCCAGTACTTTGGGAGGCCAAGGCGGGCGGAACACGAGGTTAGGAGTTCCGGACCAGCCTAGCCAACATGGTGAAACCCTGTCTCTACTAAAAATACAAAAATTAGCCAAGCATGGTGGTGGGCACCTACAATCCCAGCTACTTGGGAGGCTGAGGCAGGAGAATTGCTTGAAACCAGAAGGCAGAGTTTGCAGTGAGCCGAGATCACGCCACTGCACTCCAGCCTGGGCAACAAGAGCAAAACTCCATCTCAAAACTAACTAACTAAATAAATAAATAAATAAATAAAAAGATCTCTGAATGGTAGACTATGTAGAATGTATGAACTATAGGCCGGGCGCGGTGGCTCAAGCCTGTAATCCCAGCACTTTGGGAGGCCGAGACGGGCGGATCACGAGGTCAGGAGATCGAGACCATCCTGGCTAATACGGTGAAACCCTGTCTCTACTTAAAAATACAAAAAACTAGCCGGGCGACGAGGCGGGCGCCTGTAGTCCCAGCTACTCGGGAGGCTGAGGCAGGAGAATGGCGTAAACCCGGGAGGCGGAGCTTGCAGTGAGCTGAGATCCGGCCATTGCACTCCAGCCTGGGTGGCAGAGCAAGACTCCGTCTCAAAAAAAAAAAAAAAAAAAAAAAAAAAGAACTATAAATACGTTTAGAAAGTCACAACTTTAGGCATGTCCTGAGCATCATAATTAGGCATGCCACCTGTCACATGCATTCTACACTCAGAGTCTGTATCTGATCTAGAGAACTTCCTGACCCTGAGGGCATTTGAGTTTGTAGCAATTCCTAGTAATCTTCTATCTATGGGAGGGATTTTATTATTTGACCTGAGATTATAGACAGGCTTATTGGAGCACTCCATCAAAATTAGACCCCAAGGGGGAAATTTTTTTAAAAAAAGAAAACTGTCTTTCCCTTTTAGACATGCATTTGTTATATCTAATGGCTTCACTATCTTGCACATATGAATGTATAGCATAAACTGGAATGGTTTATAATGGCAAGGAGGGGTACAAAAGGTCATACTAAGAAATTTAAATCATAGTATTTCAAAGTTTTTAAATTATTTTTATAAACCCTAGAATTCAGTTACCTTTAATAAAGTTTCTTATTATCATAGTGAACTCTCAAGACAAATCCAGAATAAAACATCTAAACACATTTTGTTCAATTTCACCAAACACATGTAATAAATTGAAGATAATAAGTCTAGGACTAGGACTGCTGACTTCAGCAAAATTACATTGAATAGATACAGTTTACTCTGACTTATGAAAACAGCACTTTAAAGGAAAAAGTCACAAAAAGCACCCTGCTATTTAGAGAACAGTGTTGCTTCATAGCATAAAAAAAATCAGATCTGTTCATTCTTACAGTTGGTTTAATTCTATCACTTTGCATATTCACCTAGTCTTAGAAAAGTGTGAAACTATTTGCCCTACAAATAGAATTCAAATTACTATACAGAATATTTCTCTTTAGTATAAATTAGCTCAATACATATGAACTCCATTTTAATAAGTAAATTTGCTTAATATGTAGATCAAATTCCAATGTTAATTAACCTCTTTCTAGAGAACTCTTAATAATAAAATTCAAACAGAGTTTAAATTATAATTTATATGAAATTTGATTTCTATTTTGAGAAATTATTTTCTCATAGTAACTTGCATTTTAATTGGAAGGGTAATGATTCTATGTAACCAAAATTTTTAGTTGTGGAATATTCCACTAGGCTATATGATCCACTAAAACTTACAAGTGACAAGTGTAAATACTCTTAAGTTGAATCAACTAAGAGAGGAGACAAACAGCCAAAAGTAAAATGAACCAGAGAGTAGGGCAGGTTGCCTATTTGTGGAACTCAGAGTGAGAAAAAGAATTAAACTCTTCCTAACCATGAGATACCCTTTCATCAGAGTCAAGAGAATCATTAAATTGCCTAAGGCTGTGGGATATTTTAGTTCTGTCCAGAATCTGGGCACAAGTATACTAATGAAAAATAGAGAAAGAATTATGTAAGAATAAGAGAAAGCTGAATGACTCTAGCTTAAACCACACCCTAAATCAGTGACTACTTGCCTAGAAACAGTATTGAAAATGTAAAGGCAAGAGATTTTATTTTAGGGATATTAGAGTTGGGGTTGATGTCAATGTGCTAAATGCATCGTTTAGACAGTTGCCTGGAGTACCAAGAAGAGCGGCTCTAAACTGAGGCAATGGCTAGAGGCTAAGAAGGCACATTGGGGAAACAATAGAACTTTATTCAGTAGGTCTGAGAGTGGACCTGGAATTCTGCACATTTAACAAACTCTCAGGTAACCCCACTGTCATTGGTTCATGGAACATATTTTGAATAATAAGGAATTAGAGAATTGGAACAATTACTAGAAATAAAGAAAAGTAAAAACTTCTTGGTATTTGGTATGGAGTAATACAAAACAGAGAACAATATATAAACTATATTGTGTTAAATCACAGCCTAACAATTTGGTGCAACACAGTTCTGATCACCATAACCTTCTTAGCAATTTCTATTAGTGTGGAACCCTACACCCAATAAATGCAACATTAGTCCAGTAAAAACATCTGCATACATTTTTCCACAAAGTAAACCATTATTGGATAATATATTTCCACACTATAGTTATTTTAATTAATATTAAATCTTTATGGGATTTTGTTAAATTTTTAATTTCCCCTGAATATTATCTTTTAACTCCAATTAGAAATATTGCAGACCCTAGGTATCTTTGTGAGTTGTTAGGAATGTAAATTACAAACTAATATAAAAAGACATTTCAAAGTGAAGGATGTTTTTTCCATTAACCTTCAAAGTAACTTAGGTATGACATGAGATCAATACATAATGACTAGAGAAGAGATTAGAAGAAAGAAAGGAGCATGATATTGAATTTCATAATACCAGCTCAGCCAAATATGTGGTATAGCAAGAGTGCAGTTTGAAAAAGAGTGAAGAAATATGATGACCCAAAAGTAGAAAAGTCAGGAGTCTGTGGCATTCATGTATAAATGAGAGCCTCATCTACACATTGATAGGTTGCTGCAGAATATAATGCAGAAAGTATAATAGCACAAAGAACTAGGAAATAAAGGATGTTCTACAAGTTCTATTATTGCTGCTGTATGTAAAAGACTTAACATATCCTTTCAAAGGCCTGCTTGCAAGGTTGATCCATGGCTGATCTCTGGGAACTTGGATTACATGAAGAAAGTTTCTTTCCCTTGCTAAAACTGATGACTCACTCACTGTGCCTGAACTCTGTTAAAACAATATTTATGTTGAACACTAGGAGTTTGGACATTTGGTAGAGGTTAGGGAGAGGGTACATAATCATCAGCTCCCGATAAAAACTTTGAGTACTGACTCTCCTATGAGCTGCCCTTGTAGACAATATTTTACATGTGTCATCAAAACCCATTTCTGGGCAATTAAATGCATTCTCTGTTATTCTACTGGAGGGAGACTCTTTAGAAGCTTATACCTTATTTCCTTGGGACTTTGCCTCATACTCCTTTTCCCTTTGATGATTTAGCTTTGAATCTTTTTACTGTAAATGATCACATCCATAAATTCGCATCCATAAGAACTCAGTGTGCTGAGTTCTGTGAATCCTCCTAGAAAATCACCAAGCCAGGGAATAGTATTGAGGACTCCCAGCATTCATTCATAGTCATAAAGTAGAAAATAACTACGGAGAAGAGCCAGGCACTGACCTTGGTTCATGCAAATATCCTTCAACATTGCAACTGAAAAGCACTATTACGCATTTATGATTAACATGCTTAGAGCTTTTTGACAATCTTCACTTTTCTTATTACAAATATCTGCTTCATTTTCAAAAAGAACCATCTCTTCCACATACCTGCCTCGTCTCTCTAGCTTCTTTTTTTCTACCAATAAGATGATTCATCTACCACTTCAGCAGCAGCATATTCTACACTGCAACCACTGCCCACCTTCTTACCATCTTACGCCACGAACATCTCATTTCTAATTCACTCAAATATCATTCCATAAATCTCAGCTGGTTGGTCTTTTCACTGTCTGCTACTTCTGTCCTCATTGCTTCCTGAAATACCCAGATTTGTTCTTTAAGTAAAGCCTTATTAGACATATGCCATAAGCTAATGAGATAAAGGCTAAAACCTTAACATGACCTATATCATTCTTTTTTTTTTTTTTTTTTTTTTTGAGACGGAGTCTTGCTCTGCCACCCAGGCTGGAGTGCAGTGGCCGGATCTCAGCTCACTGCAAGCTCCGCCTCCCGGGTTTACGCCATTCTCCTGCCTCAGCCTCCCGAGTAGCTGGGACTACAGGCGTCCGCCTCGTCGCCCGGCTAGTTTTTTTGTATTTTTAAGTAGAGACAGGGTTTCACCGTATTAGCCAGGATGGTCTCGATCTCCTGACCTCGTGATCCGCCCGTCTCGGCCTCCCAAAGTGCTGGGATTACAGGCTTGAGCCACCGCGCCCGGCCCTATATCATTCTTAATTGCTTGGTCCTTGCCTTCTGTTCCAGCTTCGCCTTTTATCTCTGAGTTCCAACTATGTTGATCTTCTTTCTATTGCTAAGATGCCTCTACTTGCTCCTGTCACAAGATCAATGCATTTTCTTCTCCCTGAAATGTCTTCTCCCCATTTTAATGTTTAAATCTATTTCTTCCATATCACAGGTCAACAGGAAGCCTGCCTTGTTATTTGCTGTCAGTATAATGGACATTCTCCTACATGGAGCTCATTACACTTGCATTCATAAAAAGTGATTAGTAATTATTATTAATAATTAATGTATATAATAATATATAATGAATATTATATATATAATTAACAATATGCATCTCTATGGGGATAAGAAAAACCCTACAAAGGCAGAAGCTTGTCTGATTATTTGGCATGTATCTCCACAGCACCTTGAATAGTACCTGGAACATATAAACTACTATTTTTGAGTTAAAAAAATCAATTAATACAGTCATTGCCCTAAATAATTTAGCAGATAAGGAAGTAAATAAAATATAGCCTTTCCATAAGGAAATTCTACCTAAGAGGTGACATAAGTAATTACGCCATTGAAACACAAAGCAGGCAGTTATGTATCAATGGAGATAGAAAAAAAGTCACCTTTTATAAAACTGACTAATGGAAAGAAATAAAACAATTTTTTTTTTTTTTTTTTTTTTTTTGAGACGGAGTCTTGCTCTGCCGCCCAGGCTGGAGTGCAGTGGCCGGGTCTCAGCTCACTGCAAGCTCCGCCTCCGGGTTTACGCCATTCTCCTGCCTCAGCCTCCCGAGCAGCTGGGACTACAGGCGCCCGCCACGTCGCCCGGCTAGTTTTTTTTGTATTTTTTAGTAGAGACGGGGTTTCACCATGTTAGCCAGGATGGTCTCGATCTCCTGACCTCGTGATCCGCCCGTCTCGGCCTCCCAAAGTGCTGGGATTACAGGCTTGAGCCACCGCGCCCGGCCGAAATAAAACAATTTAAATGACCACTTTTAAGCTCTTCTCACAGAAACCTTCCTATCCAAAGTTACAGACCTCTTAAGCCAATAGTCAAGCATCTTCACTAACCTTCTAGCTTCCATTCTTGCCTTGCACCTCTGCAAAATTTTCACCCATAGTAAGGAAAATTGTAATAAAATATAATTCTAATATGTTACTTTCTTGATTAAAACACAACTTTGTGAGACAGGAAATAAGTTTGTGTGCCTACTCTGAGTAGGTGAGAATGAAGACAGATAACACAGTCTCACACTCATGCATTGTTACATGCTTATCTCCACAGACGCTGGCATTCTGTCAATAACAAGGACAAGAGCAACAAGAGCAGAATTTATGGCCTCTTTCAAGTTTTGTTGTACCAAGAGAGTTCCTGTACTCCAACAATTCTTAACTAGCTCCTAAAATAAATAAAATGTCCTAGAGGTAAATGCTGATTCTATTCTCATGGTGCTTGCAACACAAAATACTTCCAACACAAACTACATTTTTATGAGGACGAATAGAATGTAATGCAGTCTAAAGAATAATGGAGTAAACAAAGCTGAGCTTCCAAGTAGTGAGAAGCAGTATGGATGAAGAATAGATTAATGCCTTGGTGAATCTGAACCACAGTACTGGACCACAGTGTCCCAAAACAACAGCTGCTTCTCTGCCCAATAAATCAATGTACCTGCCCCTGAGTGGCGTCTCTGTCTTTACAGCAACCTGCCGCTTCCGGTAGTAACTTTTGGAAGGCTGGAGAGAGGACTTAAGTCATTGTGCCTGCTAGAAGACGATGACAGTGTAGAAGTGAGCGGCAGGCTTCTCTTTACTCTTAGGATAAAATGTAAGGTATGATTATTACCTGTAGAACCTGAGTTATCTGACCTTATAGGAATTTACCAGTCCCATGACTCACCCCTCACTGGTCATTGTCACTAGGCTCACTGACTGTTTTCAGCTCCTTCAGAACAATGTTCCTTTCTTCCTTGGGGATTTATCTCTCACAGAAAACTGTGCCTTCTGCTTAGAAAGCTCTCCCTCCCACCTTCATTTTATCCATTTTGTCCAGCTCATTTATACCACCGCTTGAGGACTCCAATATAATTACCCAGAAAAATGCAGCCCAAAGTCCAGAAAAGAGCTGCATAGTAAAAACACGTAAGACACACTGTGCTTCCTTGCTGTAGCTGCTAACACAAGCATGATTAATATTTTGTGATTTTTCTTTAATTTTTTATCTCTAGAACTTAACTAAAAATTTCATAACATGATGGGCCCTAAATTGTTCATCCTATATTCCTATCAACAAAAATTGTGTCTGGTCCACATTAGACACTTAATAAGTATTTGCTGGAAAAAAAATTTGGAGATTCAAAGCATTCCATGTAACAGAGATAATATAAGCAAAGTTGAGGAAATAAACATATGGGTATTTTATGGCATATATTAAGGGGCATAGTAGGAAATAAATTCATAAGGTCATTTAGGGATAAGTTGAGGAAGAACTAAACTATCTTACTAAATACACAAATTGAGTAATCAGTAAAAACATATGTAAATGATTAACTAAAGTTGTATATCAAATGTGGAAAATTGGTTAAAAAGATACAGTCATAGAAGTTTGGGGGAATGAAGATCTCAGGATGGTGGTATTTATCACAGAAATGATTGAATAAACATAAGCAGCATTGAGAAAGAATAATTAAAGGCTGTTGTGGGTTAGGGAACCTGAAAATGAGGAAAAAGTTAAGAAGAATTTAATGTTTCAAGACTGAATGAACTGAGAAGTTTTTGGTTTTGGCTATGGTGAAATAATTAGTACCAGAATAGCCCTCCTATAAACTACTGTAAAATTAGAAAAATACATACAAATCTTTTCAGGCATTGGATAATAATCAGTGCTATCATATGATCCTTGAGAGACACAAAATGCTGAAGTGAGCCCTATAAATTGCCCTATCTCTCTGTTTAGTCAATAGCATGCTGCAGGAGGTATATGATGCTTATGTGGTTCACATAGTCATTTAAAGACCCAGGAACCTTCCATCCAGTGGTTCAACCATCTTCTAAGGGTCACTTTTTATGAATGCAGTATATATATTATATTTCTTTCTATGATTCCCTAAAGCCCTCAGATTCCAATTCTATTCCATACAAAGTATTAACTGCATTTTTCTGAAAAAGAAAAATCACTAAATCTAAGTAAATTATAAAAATGTTAACAAGAAAAATTTTATAGAGTAACTTCTCAACATGCAAATATGGTAAACATGGGCATAAGTACAAAAAACTACTGTTCAAATTTTAATAGTATTCATCTTTAAACCATAAAAGATACAGAGCTGCAATATATAGTATAAAAACTTGTGCACTTTGTAGGAGCAGAGCAATATTTTATTTTACCACATTACAGAGGCTAAAAAGAATTAATTTTATAAAACATAATCACTTTCTTAATGCCTCAAATGTTCTAACTATAAATCCTACAAGGCTAGTAAGATCTGATACACTAATATAAATGTCCAGATAGCAAAGCAATACTTTAACTCACATGGTCCATTTAATATGAGGTATGATGTCTGAGAACAGAAGGCCAATTAAAGATGAAAAGTTAGGAAGCATTTTTCCAGTCTCATGAATTAGGACAGGCCCAGTATACTCTATTGCCATTTGGTATATAAAGTTACCAGAGACCTTATAAAATAAATGTAATTTTTCCGACTCAATTCATAGGAAACTATTCCTATAGGAGGGCTCAATATTTCTCACTAGATTTTTGTTTCTTACAGTAGTTATTTCAAGCAGCTTTTCCTAGCTATAGTAGATAATCCAAAATTTATGAGACTCATTTGGCAAACTAAGCCACAGTTTTCTAATTAATCAGAAATTTTTAATCTTTCTGAGGGTTGGTCATAATCAAATGGGATGATACCAACTACTGTATCCAAATTCTCTTTCACCTGCCTATTCTTATCAGCTCTTGAAGAGGATACAGAGTAGACACTCCTGGCAAACGAACATCTAACAGGTCATTAAATGCAAGTCCTTCTGCTTTGATTTCAATTGAGGCCAAAAATATGATGCATATCAAATATGGAAATGAATGTGAGACAGATGCTCACATGCAAAATTCACTAAGAAAATGTCACAGCAATAATTCTTGAACTCCTCAAGCAAATCAAAGATAATAAACTAGGTCGAAGTCTGGAGAGAGTGAACTCGTGGAGACTTGTTGGCATGCTGGAAATCCCCACCTTCTCCCAAGGAGGAAGGGATGGGAGTGGAAGGTGCTTTCTCTTCCACCTAAAGCCTTACAATAAGCATTTCCATTGTAGTACTCTCAGAGCTTAGAATGTCAATTCTGTAAAGCTTTAAGTTACAAAGAATGCCTCAGGGTCTTAAAGTGGCTTGTGACAGCAGAACAAATGTGGCTGTGTTAACACTGGCCTTTATATCCAGAGACTTTGGGCCCAAGATAGTGAGCTATACTGAACAGAGACAAAGTAAGGCTGGAGCTATTTTAAGTTCAACTGTACCTCCTGGAAAAGACACCAAACACCAATAGCTTCTTCATGGTGTTGATTACTGGAGAAAAAACAGAAGCTAAAAGAAGAGTAGTAAATTGAGTAACGGATTGTACTGCACATACCATGATATATTGAGAGATAGAGCTGGATAAGTCCTCAGTTATAGAAATCTTAAAGCCACACCCAAACACACTCAAGCAACCAGGAGGAAAAAATTCAGCCTGGAACACCTACCAGGCCTAGAAAGCATGAAATCAGCTTATGAGGGTACCAGACATCTCCCAAGGAAGATATTTCTCTGTCTTATGTCATTTCCTCTTTTGTCACCATCTATTTTCATGTAATGAAGATAGTAAGTGATAGAAGTGAAGCAGGAAGAGGGATGTTCTTAGTCTATTCAGTCTAGTATAACAAAATACTATAAACTGGACAGCTTATAAACAAAGGAAAATTATTTGTTACATGTTACTGGAGGCTGGAAAGTCCAAGATTAAAACATAGGCAGATTCAGTGTTTTGTAAGGACCTACTTCTGGTTCATAGAACAGCACCTTCTCACTGTGTCTCCACAGAGTGGAAGGAGTTAAAGGTCATTCTGAGGCATCTTTTATAAGGCACCAATTCCATTCATGAGAGCTTTGCCCTCCTGGCCTTATCACCTCCCAAAGGCCCTACCCCTGATAGCATCATCTCGGGGGTTCAGGTTTCCACATATGAATTTTGAGGGGACATGAATATTCAGACTACAGGGAGGAAAACAGAAAAGAAGCTGAGCATATTGTCTTCCTCTTACAAAAGTTCTCATCTGCCAAATGTCTTAGCAAAGGAAAAGAGAAGCTGTCAACAACTGACTTCCTGTGGAGAGGAAAGGAGTCATAATATTCATTGCAGATTAAAATATTGAATATGTTATGGACTGAGACTTTTACTTAATGAATTTACACTGTATTTATGACTTAAAAGGATCTGAGCTGTAAGATTGTTGTTACCAGAGAAGAACAAGAAATTTCTTGGGCCTGCCAGGATTTCCTGCCCCTCTGAATAAATTTTCATTGATATGGAAGATAAAAATAACATTGTGCTTTGATTACATGAATCACATATGTTAAACATCCAAACAAAAAACAATATTTATGGTTAAAAAGAACCTGACCCCAGATGAACTTGGGGACCCCATAGTTCAAAAGAGCTCAAAACCTGAAATTAAAAGTAAACATAGGGATCTTTATTATATACAACTTTCCTCCAAAGGCTTCTTTGTCATATATGTCATATATGTAAATGTACTGTTTTTTGTAGAGACAGGGGTCTCATTCTATCCCCCATGCTGGTCTCAAACTCCTGGCCTCAAGCAGTCTTCCCACCTTGACCTCCCAAAGCACTGCATTACAGGTGTGAGCCTTCACACCTGGCCATTAAATGTAAATTCTTAAGAATACAAGGAGCCATCAATTTTATTTATTTTTATTTATCAATTTTATTTATTTTTTTAAATAAAATGAATGGCCTCTTGTATTACTGAGTAATTTATTTTATAATAAATTACTCCTTGTATTCCTGACTTATTTATTTTCTAATACCTGGTCCAAAACTCAAAAAGCAATGAGCTTAAGAAATTGGTTTTGAACACAAAGTCTTCATGGTTATAGACAATGTCCCAGCATTTTTGCAGTTCTGAGAACATCTCTCCTAAATATTCTGAACAGTGAGGCAGCCAATTCCAAGCGAGTAGATTCACTAAGTTAACCGAAGCGTGCAAGAACAGATAACTCTACTGTCGTTATGTGATTGTACATTTCTTAGAACAAGAAATTCATTGTGACATAATGTCAAATAAGTTTGGAATTCTCCCCATTTACTAACCCTCCCTCACCACCCCTCAGCCCCTTAACCCCGCTTCCCCTGCCAATTTAGGAAGTTAGTCTCTGGTTTGTAGAGACTATGATATCAAATATAAGGAAGAGAACACTTTAAAGGTGTAGTAAATAATCACTAATAACCCAGTGCCTGAGATTAAAGAAAATAGGGGTCAAGGCCACTGAGGATTTCATACTAATAGAAGATATCACTGTAAACTTTGTTGCCATCACACTTCAGACTGATTAGACAATGTCATCTCATTGGTTCTAGGCTCATAAATTATAATCTGTAAGGATTTCTGGTCTATAAATATCATCTTTACCCATCTGCTAACTCTCTAGAATTAGACCCTTAAGGATCAATAGTTTGGCTTAAGAAAGTGTTACTTAGCCCAGGCTGTACATTAGGATCACCCAAGGAGCTTAAATAAACATATCACCTAAATATTCTGCAAACTGTATTCTCAAGTTAATGATTGGGGTAGAGCCCAGGCAAGGTTTTTGAGTTTGTTTTTTCATTGCTTTTGTTTGTTTGTTTGTTTTTTAAGACTTGAGATGGGGCTGATTTGGGCACATGGAGTTCTTATGTAGGAAGGTGAAACTGCATCTTTCCCTTGTATGTTAGAGCAGATAAAGGTTATATTGATAGGCACGTTCCAAATGTACGGAGGAGAAAGGCACAGAAAGAACAAGACAGAAATTTAAATTACTGCAATATTGTGCCGAGAATCCATGCAGATTGGTCATCATGGCTTAATGACAGTGCAAAAGCTGATGAAGAGCAGATGGACTCGGAAAAGTTCGATCCAAGGTGAATTTTAGAAACTAGCCCTGAAACTCTCTCATGGATAACAACCACAAACTTGTCTGACAAGCATTGTCTTTACCATAGTTCTTAGCTTGGTAGGTATTTTCTCTACTTGAGATGGAGGAAAGTTGTTACCAAGACAGTAAGTAATTTCACAAAGGTCACCCAGCATTCACTGTTACTCCAACTGGGAAAATAATAAGTTAAATTTAAGTAATGCTTTCTTTTCAAAAAGAACACATATATCCATGTGGAGAAAGATGACAAGAATCACTTCTCTCTCGAAGGTTGAGATTGTCACTTACACACAAAATTGACAAAATGCAAAAGAGTTTATAGCAGACCCCACTTCTACATCTCAATTTCAAAAGTTATGGCATTACTAAATAAGATTTAAAACCTTTTCAGAGTTCTATAAATGTTTGTGGAGTAATGACTTATTTTTAAAATGTAGCAACACTAACTGCTCCCAAAATGAAAAGAAAATAATGCAGGCTTCCTAAAATACTACAACCAGGTTTGTTCAAACACAGGACCATTTGAGTAATAAATTCTAAAATAAAAGAATTTTTTAAAATCCAAACGCAAATCTTTTACTCCTCCGTAACTTATTTTATTGGAATGCCAGTAAAACATAATGTGTTATTTGCCATTTGCAAGCAGGAATTCTTCACTCACTAGAGCATATCAGGGTTGTCTGGGCACTTAAAGCAATCAGGTATGTTTTATGGCATTGCACCAATGCCAGGAGATTATGCCGGCAACAAGTTACAAATTAAACAGTTCCAATATAAACATTTTATTAATTTTTCTTTTTTACAGAAATTAGATACGGGAGTTAAATTCCTTAGCAACCAAATGGAAAATAAGCAAAAATATAAGATCACATAACTTCGAGATAATGCTGTCAATAGCCAAGCCTAATGGCTGGGACACACAAATTACGGCCCCAAGGTGAGCTGTGAGTCCATCTGCTGCTTCCGATTTGATTTCTTGAAGTGATGCTAACTGCTAATTAACCGTGAAAAGTTGTGCTGTGAACCTTTCACCTGAAGTTCTTCCAAAAGAGTAAAAGTTCTTAAGGTGCACTCAGAGCAATGTATATAGAATCAATTGCCGGTTCAGCAGTGACCTGCTGTCCTACAGAACAGAGCATCAAGCTGTGATTGTTCAGCTCTTGGGAAGGAAACTTTCTTTTTTCACTTTCTACTGACTGACACACACAAACACATCCACTGAACTGTTTTGAGTGATTTGCTTTGCTTTTCTAACAGGCCTTAGCCCATTAGACGATTTGACCCAGGAGCAGAGCAACCTGACTTCTACCTTACACACAGACAGTGTTAGAGGTGTTGTATCTTATGATGCAGATCCCAGGCCCCAGAGTCAAAATTTCTTGCTGCTTTTTTTAGCTCCACAAAGTAGAAAACTGATTCTCAGCTTTGGCTGCACATTGGAACCACCTGGGGAACTTTTTAAAGAGGTGATGTTTGGGGCCCATCCCAAGAAATTATGATTTAATTGGTATGGACATTGCCTGGGCATTGGGGAGTTTTGGAAGTTCCCCCTGCTGATTCTAAACAGCCAAGAGTGAGAACTACTGATTTAGAAGGAGGTCCTAATTAGTTCTGATTATCCCTTCCTGCAACTCTAACAAGACTGGATGCCATCGGGAACTACCAGAGCAACTACCAGAGCACCGGGACTCTAAGACTCTCTAAACTGCGATCCCTATGCTACAGTTCCATACAATCCCTTGTCTGACGCATTTTCCCACTCCTCTCATCCCCACACACTCTCCCTCTTTGCCCTAGGAAATTCCCAGTCTGTCATCATCAAAATTACCTGAGTCGTCAACCACTCTTGACTATTCTCTCACCCGTTTGCTCTGAAACCTGATTATCATAGGAAAACCCGCTTTTCTTTGGACCTTATGATTTTCTCTCCCACACCCCAAGTAAAAAGTCGGGTAGGGTAATGTCACGCCAAGTGTCAGGTACCAGCCCACGCTGAGGTCCGAGGGGAGTGGGTGGACAGGTGGCAGATAGCTGAAAGAACACTCGATGGGGCGTGGGCAGGTGAAATATGGCTTTTATTGTGCTCTCTCTCTGTCAGCCTTTGTCTTGGCTGCCTGCTCCAGCTGCAGCCCCTCTTAGCAGCCGGCTCTGCGGCTCCTGCCACTCCCACATTTACAGCTGCACTCCCTGGCGCTCTTACTAGTTCCTGAGTCCTGCTGCCTGCCTTCAAGGCAACTGGCTCTCCCTTACAGTGTCGGCAGCTTCATTCTTTCTGGGTGTGAGCCTTGTGCACAGCATTAGCAGGGCAGTTATACCTTCTACAGGCAATGGTGGCTCAGATTCAAGTATGAACTAACACAAACAGGTTATATAACAAGTGGAGTTGTGTGCCTGCACTCCAAACTCACTGAGTCATGCCGACCCAGACGTCTGTCTTGGCCTATTCTTCTTCACCAAAGCACATCCATTTTCCTTACAGGTAACTTTTGTTTGTCATTGTTTGCACACTATTGTTGCAGACTTCTCCCTGAAAGTCTCTGGATCCTTTTAAGATTCCTCTTTATTTTAGACATCTATAAGCTCCAAGACACTCCCGCTCCTTCCTGAAAGTATAGCTCCTATTACTCTTTATATTAATACTCCTAAAATAGTTCTTGAAGATTTCAGCATCCTCTTATTTCCTTTAGCTTTTACCTTACTGTATTAGTCCATTCTCCCACTGCTATAAAAACATACCTAAAACTGGGTAATTTATAAAGCGGTTTAATTGACTCACAGTTCTGCAGGCTTAGGAAGCTTGACAGGGAGGCCTCAGGAAACTTACAATTATGGTGGAAGGTGAAGGAAAGCACACACATCTTAACAGTGGAGGAGCAGGAGAGAGATTGAGGGAAGCCATGCTCTTTTAAACCTTCAAATCTCGTGAGAACTATCAGGAGAACAGCAATGGGGAAACCACCCCCATGATCCAATCACCTTCTACAAGGTCCCTCCCTCAACATGTGGGGATTACAGTCCCAGAAGAGGTTTCAGTAGGGACACCGAGTCAAACCATATCACTTATCAAACAAAATTGCTTGTCTGACATCTCACTCATACCACATGCTCCCATGATCATACATTAGAACAATTTTCAAAGTATAGCCAGAATCGTAACCACCTTGTTAAAAATATAGGTTGCTGGATTCACCCCCAAAGTTTAGGAATCAGTAAGTCTAGAGTAGAGTCTGAGAATGTGCATTTCTCAAGTTCCCTGATGATGCCAATACTGCTGGTTCAGTGACTACACTTTGAGAGCCATCATATTAGACTCTAGTAACTACAAATCATTATTGTCAATAACAACACTCACTCCACAGTCTGAGTTTCTAATACTCCACTCTCTAAAACTAGGATATTGTTAGATTATTTTACTACAACTCCAACAATTTTTTCCCAAACTGACTGAGACCTAGGGTTTATTGACATTTCTCTTTCCTCCATCATCTCTCTCGTAGTATTTTTTTGTATTCTTAACCTCTTTAGACTTCATAGTCCATCATTAGCCTTACTTTCTCTGATAAAAATCAAAATCCACAATTTAATTACTTTTTGACTCCTAAAATACTTTCTTTATTTGGCTATCAGAATACTTTCTCTCTCTCTCTCTCTCTCTCTCTCTCTCTGTCTCTCTTCGCCGCCCCCCACTCCTACTTACTCACTGTCTGCAACATTTCCACATCTTCTTGAATTTGCATTTTCTCCATACTTCTTTTATGTACCTGCACGCACTGCCCATTAATGTTATCCAGGCCCATGGCTTTCAGTATGATCTTCCCCCTGGGCCCTAGTCTCTATTTTCAACTGCTAACTTGACATCTGCACTTAAATATCTAACAAAAACTTCATACTTCCTGTACTCTAAACAGAAGTCTTGATCTAATTTCATCCCTAAACATGCTCATTCTCATTATTATCCATCTAATCTCTTGCCTACACTATTGAGCTCCTTCTTAGCAGTTCTCACTTCCACTATTGCCCTACTACTCAATGTGAACGACATTTTTCAAATGTAAATCAGAACGTGTCTCTGCTCTGCTCAAAATCTTCTAGAGGCTTCCATCCCAGAATCAGTGTCTTCAGCAATGTCTAAAGAGATGTCACAGAATATCCCTCTCCTGTGCTTTCCTCATCCTTGGTTCCCTCTTGTATTTGTTTCCTATAACTCTCACCCCAAGTCAGGCCTTTCCAACGAAATTGATCTTTCTATCCGAAGAAAATTACTTTTTCACAACCATTGCATTTATTTTATTCCTTCTATCTAGAATGTTATTTCCCCAAATATCATCCTGGATCTCTCCCTGTTTTTATTCAGACTGAAATATCAAATAATCAGACAGGTCTCCCTCAATTATAACTAAATTAGAATCTCCAGATTATCCTATCCCTCATCTTACCACCTTCTAACCACATCACCCTGTTTTATATTGTCTTTATAGTCCTAACACTACATTGATTTGTTTATTTTCTCTCTCTCTCCATTTTAATTTAAGTTCCAAGATAGTAGGATATTTTGTGTTTATTATTTTATCCTTAGAGCCAAAAACAGTGCCTATATCATAGCATGTTTTTAGTAATATTAGATGATGGATAAATAAAAATATTTAGTTTTCTTATTTATAAAATGGAAAATAAGACTTCATTGTTATAAAGATTAAATGTATCTATGTATACAAAACATTAGCACCAATACTAACACATAAGTCCTTGATAAAAGTAAAAATTAAAACATGACCAACAATGACCAATTAATATTCCAATTTGTGAAAAGATTTTTAAATTATTTATTTTAAAGCAACAAACAATCCTATGAAACGTGATGCAGCTTCAGTTTTCAGTTAAATTTCTGCCATGAGTTTCATCATCACGTCTCTGAATTAATGTCTCAAGAGCATTGCAGAAATTATTTACAAGGTAAAGTCATGGAGTAGCTCTACTTTGTAATTTTTAAAAATAAAACTTTAGTTACCTCTCATCTCATGATTTTTCCCCTTTGAGTGTTTACATTTTTAAAAATATACAAATGTAACTAATAGAAGAGTTTAAATTATAAGTCAAATTCTTTTATTTAAAGTAGCAAATATTTAGCATACTCTTCAGTTTCAAAATTATAATGCATAACATAAGAGGCCTCTAAAGATCAAAGAATCAAAGATCTCAATTTAAACAGTTTAAGAAAAAAAGACTACCCTTTTATATAGGTTGAGTATCCCTTATCCGAAAAGCTTGGAACCAGAAGTGTTTAGTATTTTGAATTTTTTGAATTTTAGAATATTCAAGTACATATAATGAGATATCTTGAGTATGAGACCCAAGTATAACATGAAATTCATTTATGTTTCATGTACAACTTATACCAATAGCTTGAAAGTAATTTTATATAATATTTTTAATAATTTTGTACACGAAGCAGTTTGTATTAAGTCCTTATGTCTGAAATTTTCCACTTGTAGTGTCATGTTGGTGCTCAAGAAGTTTTGGATTTTGGAGTATTTCAAATTTCTGATTTTCAGGGGCATTTAAAATTTCTGATTTTCCAATTAGGGATGGTCAACCTGTATTAATACTAAGCAAGATAATATATTCATAAATAAATTTCACATTTTATTGTATGTGCCTGTACAATGAAATGTTGAAAATTTTCTTTGTTTTCATAGCCATAGAAAAGGCTTTGTTTGGTATAATTTTGTGCAAAACAATCAATTCAATTTGAGGCTGAGATAATTTGATGAAAATCTATTTTACTATTGACATTTTTTAAAAATCTATCTAGGGACTAAATAGTTCACTTTCTCTTCATTCCTTTTGCAGTGTTTTGCCACATGCTCAGATTCAGCTTCCAGTTCACATAGTCATTTCATTAAGTTGCCTAAAATTAAATTATTAATCTATACACTAAGATAAATTGGCTGTAAAATTGAACAAAGTTTAATGTGTATGTTTGTATAATCATGGCCTTTAATGTACAAGTTTTTAATCTGATGGAAGTTAAATAGCATCTCCAGAAATAAGCACACACACAAAATTTTACACAGAATTTAGAAAGTTCTGTAAGTAGAAAACCTCTGTAATTGTTCATGGAAACCAGCTTAAACATATGGCTAACCGAAAAGAAGATAGGCAAATATCTTTATAAAATACCATTTACTCAATCTGTAAAATACTACATACTGTCCTAGACCCTTTATAGGTTTTATTTAATCCTAGCAAGAACCCCTGTAAAATAAGTATCATCACTTTAAAGATAACAAAAGTAAAGTTGATAGAGTAAATGACATGAACTATGTCACACAATCTGAAAAGATAAAGTATGATTTTTTTTCTTTCACATAATTCTTACACAGCTTTTCTAGGGTCTTGCAAAACATTAACTGTAGAATCATAATCTTATATCCCCTTGCTTTTTTTAAAAAAAATAGCTGAATTACACAATAGCACCAAGTTTTGCTACACAGGACACCAGTTCTCATAAAGTAGAATGAATTGGAACTCACAATGTGTCCAATTTTCTATCTCTACTCCCAAGAATAATTAAAGCATACTAATGAGGTTACTGTGGGTTTCTGTGTTTTTTTAGATGTGTCTACCCTATTGCCAAAATCCCTAAAACAAATATGAATTATAAAAACATCA
Organism: Trachypithecus francoisi; assembly: GCF_009764315.1. NCBI lineage: Eukaryota > Metazoa > Chordata > Mammalia > Primates > Cercopithecidae > Trachypithecus > Trachypithecus francoisi. Next base: position 59,474,884 of record NW_022681468.1, read on the forward strand.
AAAATAGGTGGAAGTCATTTCACATTCCCTGCAAAAATTCAGTAGGAGCTAAACAGTAAGTTTTGTTTTGTTTTCTCTCTTCAACAATCCTAGAATTACTCATGTTCATTCTTACAGTCTATATATATGTAGACTATATACATATAAAATATATATAGACTATATGTATAGGTATACTATATATATACTGTATATACATATAGACACATATACATATGTATATATACATATATACTATATATAATATATGTGTATATATATTTAAAATATATGTATATATATTTTTTAAACTGTTCACCAAAGCACATAAAATTCACACCTTTAAGCTCTTGTTATGTGAGCAACCTTGTACATGTTTCATAAACACTATACTCAGAGCCAACTAATCCTCAGGAATACCTAGCATTCACCTATTACAGTGAACTATAACTGTTATTTTTTTAACTTTTTGATGAAACAACCAGGAACCTGGATTTTTAATGTTTTCCATCCACGCATTGAAAATTGATGATTACATACCTAATGGTAACAATGAGACGAAATATTTCCCTTGACTCCTTTGCAGGCCTCATGAAGGGATGGCTTGCTTACTCAGCCCATGATGCTCAAACCTCTTGCAGGAGAAGGAGCACGTAGGTGAGCAGGTGCAGGAGCCAGGGTGAGTGCCTTTGGGCACTGGCAGGAATGAACCCTGTACAGTGGCAGCATCGAGGGGTTGCCCATGACTCCTGGAGCCCCAGAGGGCGTGTGTTACAGTGCACTCCTTTAGCTTTAACATCTATGGATGGCTTAAGTGTTAAACAGATCAGTGGAGGGTCAGTGTGACAGTCTCTTGCACCCATACCTGGGACCTTGTCTGGTGTCCAGGAAGAATGAGGCCATGTGAACAAATTGAAGGGTGGTGTATGCAGAGGATTTTATTGAGCAGTGGAGGTGGCTCTCAGCAGAAAGGGGAACTGGAAGGGGAATGGAGTGGGAAGCTAATCTTCCTCTGGAGTTCAGTCATCCCTGGCTGAACTCTCCTCCAAAGCCCCACCGTCAAGCCATCACTCTGAAGTCAAGCTGCTTTTCTTTGATGTCCGACGGCTTCTCTCCATCCCCCGGCAGTGGAGCTTGGGGGTTTTATGCATACAGGGTGTTGGACAGGATAGGCTAAGGTGGTTTGGAAAAGGCAACATTCAAGTGGGAAAATGGGGATGTGAATTTCTCATTTAGGGCCACGGGTCCATGCTTGAGGGTGGATCCCTCACCAGGGACCCCGACCTTTTCTACCTAATATTTCCCTGCCTCCTGTCTGTATCAACAGCATTTGTAACACAAGAATAACGATTTATACTTCTCTTCATCCCTAGTACTACATGTTGCTAGATTGACAGCCATGTGTTATCTTATAATTTTATGCATTCATCCTGTTGTGTTTCAGGTATAAATCATAAACTTAAACTAAAACAGATCTACATTTCCATTAAGATGGACCATGAAAACTGTTCATCTTAATGAAACTTGACACCACACATATTATCATCAGAATGAACACAAAATCTCCTGAACTTGTAAAAGATTAATTGTTCAGGGTGATTAAAGATTATTCACAACACTTTACAATATAAAACTAAGTCAATCAACTAGTATGACATTCAAGAATTACTTTTCTTGATGTACAGAATATTCATAAAAATCTATGAGAAAAAATAGCAAAACTTCAATTAAATAAACAAAAGCCAGGCCAGGCCTAGTGGCTCACACCTGTAATCCTAGCACTTTGGAGTGCTAGGAGGCCAAAGTGGGCAGATTACAAGGTCAGGAATTCAAGACCAGCCTGGCCAACATGGTGAAACCCCATCTCTACTAAAAAAAAATACAAAAATTAGCCGGGCATGGTGGCACGAATCTGTAATCCCAGCTACTCACGAGGCTGAGGCAGGAGAATTGCTTGAGCCTGGGAGGCAGAGGTTGCAGTAAGCCGAGATTGTGCCACTGCACTCCAGCCTGGGTGACAGGCAAGACTCTGCCTAAAAAAAAAAAAGGCAAAATTGTAAGTAGACCTTCTCCTCCTCTGCAAGTAGAAAAGAATAAATGTTTAATGTTAAGAATTTGGACAGTATATATATATGCAGAGAAAAAAATTAACAAATTATAATTCAAGAACCCCGAAAAGCATTAATTAATTACAGAATGAAAATGCTATTGTATTTACAAATTTGTTTTCATTTTCCATTCATATTATGATCATTTTTTCATGTCATTAAATATTTTTTGGAAACATCTTATATACATATTTGAATAAATACTTTAGGAGATATTTAGGAAATATTATAAAGCAATATTCAAATGACTTTCTATCACACACATATTTTAGAACATAAGGGATTCCTTGTAAGGAGTAAGGACAAAGATTTTGTCCTTAAAACACTTCCCTAGTCTTTATATAATCTTGTCAGTTGATAACTATTCTTAACTTTTGTCCTAGATTTATTTTTTTTCTGGGTAAATATCATACTACCTATTCAGAGTTCTGTTTTTTAACATTACTGTCTTCAGACAGCTCCTTCTATGTGATTCCCAAAAATAAGTATTTCATAAATTAAATACAGACAATTGCCAAGGGTTTTATAAGTTAACAGGCAAGGACAAAAAAAAAAAAAAACTTATACAGGCCGGGCGCGGTGGCTCAAGCCTGTAATCCCAGCACTTTGGGAGGCCGAGACGGGCGGATCACGAGGTCAGGAGATCGAGACCATCCTGGCTAACACTGTGAAACCCCGTCTCTACTAAAAACTACAAAAAAAAACTAGCCGGGGCCGGGCGCGGTGGCTCAAGCCTGTAATCCCAGCACTTTGGGAGGCCGAGACGGGTGGATCACGAGGTCAGGAGATCGAGACCATCCTGGCTAACATGGTGAAACCCCGTCTCTACTAAAAATACAAAAACTAGCCGGGCGAGGTGGCAGGCGCCTGTAGTCCCAGCTACTAGGGAGGCTGAGGCAGGAGAATGGCGTAAACCCAGGAGGCGGAGCTTGCAGTGAGCTGAGATCCGGCCACTGCACTCCAGTCCGGGCGACAGAGCGAGACTCCGCCTCAAAAAAAAAAAAAAAAAAAAAAAAAAAAAAAAAAAAAAAAACTAGCCGGGCGAGGTGGCGGGCGCCTGTCGTCCCAGCTACTCGGGAGGCTGAGGCAGGAGAATGGCGTGAACCCGGGAGGCGGAGCTTGCAGTGAGCTGAGATCCGGCCACTGCACTCCAGCCTGGGCGACAGAGCGAGACTCCGTCTCAAAAAAAAAAAAAAAAAAGGAAGTTCTCACCTAACATCCTGAATATGTTCTTGGAAACTGTGATTTCAAGCAAAATTCACTATATAATGAAACCAATCTTACCATAGGCTAATTGATATAAACAAGGGTACACATGGCAGGTCAGAAATCATCAAGCCCCATGTTGAAAATTCTCACTCCTAAACCGTTCTCTAAAGCCTGACTGACCTCCTTAGTTTTTTTACAAAAACCACATTTGTTCCTGTCCTCACAGTTTTGCATATGGATTCTATGGCCCAGTTGCTCTATTTCCTTTATCAAGTTCGAGAAAAGAACTAGGCCTTTAAGATCTATCCTCAAGTTCACTTCTTCCCTTAAACCTTCCCTGAACAAAGGGCTTTTGTTGTATTTGTCACACATTTTGGGGCTTGGTTATATTCAACTGATCATTCTTAGATCCTTTTACTAACTGTCCGATGTACGTAAATTCTCCCTCTCTAACAAGATTGCAAGCTACTAGAAGGCAATTTTAAAAGTACACTGAGATGCAGTCTAGTAAGGACTCAATATATACTTTTTCCCTTGCGTTTTTCTTCCTAAACCATCAGTGCAATCTATTGCTGCAAATGCTACTGTTGATGTGACCAGAAGTAGAAATAGAGAGGTTCTGAATAGTTTTATTGACTAAAATGTAAACACAATCAAAATGTTTGTAATAATTTTTTTTCATTTTGCTATGCTTCAAAGGAGAAGTTACAAAAATAAAATAAATAACAAGAAAATTAGTAGTAAGTTTCCTACTTTTAATGGCTACCCTCATGGTATGATAGTAAATATGCTTAAAAATTAAAATACAAAAATACTTATCTAAATAATTTAGGACTTAATATTAACAAGGGGAAAAGAATAGCCTCCAAACAATGGGTTTTGTGTAACGTTGTAAAAATATGCCTAGTCCTTAGCAAATCTCCAAATCTGTAATTATATAGTATTATGCAAACTGCTTCTTTCTACTAAATCATCTTTCCAACCATTCATGTATTTCCTGGGCACATCTCACATTGCAATTTATCTACTCCAATTTGGATATTGTTTTCTCTCTTAGTTAATGGAGAATATTCATGAAATAGCCAAGCTGGTTTCATTTTAGGAGAGCGTTAGACAAACAAAACTATTACTGGAAAGGGGTCCGGATCCACACCCCAAGAGAGGGTTCTTGGATCTCGCACAAGAAGGAATTCAGGGCAAGTCCATAGAGTCAAGTGAAGGCAAGTTTATCAAGAAAGTAGAGGAATAAAATAATGGCTACTCCATAGACCCCCAAGGGCTGCTGATTGCCCATTTTTATGGTTTTTTTTATTATACACAAAACAATTGATGAATTATTCATGCCTTGTCTTTTTAGACCATATAGAGTAACTTCCTGACATTACCATGGCATATGTAAACTGTCATGTCACTAGTGGAAGTGTAACAGTGTGGACTACCAGCGTCCACTCTTAACACCATCTTGGTTTTCGTGGGTTTTAGCTGGCTTCTTTACTGAAACCTGTTTTATCAGCAAGGTCTTTATGACCTGTGTCTTGTGCTGACCTCCTATCTCATCCTGGGACTTAGAATGCCTAACTGCTTGGGAATGCAGCCAAGTAGATCTCAACCTCATTTTACCCAGCCCCTATTCAAGATGGAGTTGCTCTGGTTCGGACGCCTCTGACAAAACCATTGATTCTGAGTGCCAGCTAGACATACTCACTAGTTGAGTGATTCTCTTCAGGTACTAGTGTCACAGAGAAACTGACTCAAATTATTTTACTAAAAAGACCAAGCATTTTCTGCATCACTGGCAAACAGTTGAAACCATGAATCTTAAATCTATAAATATGAAAAATCTACTGTATTTACTATGTTGTTATGCAGAGAAGACTACCATCATTCTATCACTATAAAATCTCCAACTGTTTTAAATGTGAATCCTTTGCCTGAGAGGAAGTAAAAATCCTTCCTGAAGCTTTGTTTTCCAAGACACTGCAAGGCAAATGAAAAAAGCACAACCTTATAGTAGGCACTCAAGGTCATTTGATTTACTCATTGTCCTTGCTAGACCATTTGATAATTTGATACCTAGTTGCCTGTTTTTAAAAGTCAAAGGTGTTCATTAGCATCTTGTACTCATGATTTGATGTGCATATTTTAACTGTTTCCAACCCTCATGGAAAGGCTCCCTTCCTTTCAGTGGCTATATATCAGCTCCTTGAGAGCAAAGTCTTCAGTTTCTTAACTATTCAAATAGCCTATTCCATGCTTTAAAAGCAACAGATGCTTGCAAAATACTAATTGAAAAAAAATACATATTTCTCTATTTAAACTTGCCATGGTAGATTTACGAGTTAGGAAATGTGGTAGAAGTTGCAAACCAAAAACCATCTGAGGCAGGTCTCAATCAATTTATAAGTTTATTTTGGCAAGGTTAGGGCATGCCTGGGAGGAAAAAAAAAAAAGAAAAGAAGCATGGAATCAGCGAAAAAAATCTGTGGTCTGTGCCTTTCTCCAAAGATGATTTTGAGGGCTTCAACATCTAAAGGAGAAAAGTGGACTAGAGAAGAAGGAGTGTGTGAGAACCCACATGTTGCAAGGGAAAAAGAACAAGTAGGGAAATAGTCAACTATGTATTCCTCTCATGCTCAGTAAATCAGCACTTTACATAAGATAAGGTGAACATAGAGTAGCTATCTGTGGAGATAGTTAATCTTTTATCTGTAGTTAACTGCTTAGAAATAAAAGGAAAGGCAGTTTCTTCCATGACTCAGGTTTCAGCTTTTTTCCCCCTTTTGGCATAGTGAATTGGGATCCCAAGTTGCTTTCCTTTCACAGAGACATTGAAGAAACTCTAAGTTTGCTCAAGTTAAACATGATTTGAATGCTTACTAACATAATTTACTACACACAAATATTTTTCTGTTTTGTTCATTCATGCAACTTCAGTGCCTGGCACATTATAAGCACTATAATATTTGCCAAATGAGTGAATGAACAACTTGTTATAATTAACATGAGATACCTTAACAATGTAATTTATATTGCAAACAACAGTTACTTATTTGCAATAAATAAATAAAGGTTTATTTAATTAAACACTATTGGGTAAAAATCTTTATATCTTCTCTTGACTTTAATGAACTTGCTAATATCCATGGTACCAGGAAACGGAAATAGTTTTGTCATTTTAAATTTATAAACAATACGTTCATGAGACAAAGTAGCAAATGTAAGAAGCCATGTTTGTTCTTCCACTTGCCAGTATAAGGGCATAATTTCACAAAGCCCCTGACTCTATGAGGACCTGCAGCTCTTCTGGAAGATGCTTTGAAGACAAAGCAGTATAGAACATGTGGTCTTCCACATTTTTTGCCTGAGTCACTAATTTACTTAAAAGATAAATTACCCTGGTCCTTGCCTTTTTCTACATGTAACATAATGACTAATGGGGTTAGTGATTGTTCTTCTGTAATCTATAACCGGATGTACTCTTACATCCACACCTTGATGCAATCCTGCTCTAATGCAACTTCTGAGCAACTTTGATGTGATTTTGCATATGTTGAGCCCCCACCACCTCCTTAGAACGAGTGGGATGAAAGAAGCAGTCTGAAAAAACTGCTCCCAGACTGTAGGCCTCAGTCTATAGTCCTCAGTAAGATTTCTGAATAAGACTAACTTTAACTTTTTAATGGCTTGATTTTTCTCCTTTAGTTGACACTTTCACACCTTTTAAACATTCTTCCCATTCATTCTTTAGTGCAGAGTGGCTAATTTAATGTAAAAAGCTCAAAAGTCAGTTGTAAAGACTCCATTAGAGAAATATGTGTCGACTGAAAAATTATGACATTCATAAATTTGGGAAAGAGAGTTTTATTTCCCATAAAGGATTGAAGCTGGCAGAATGATCATTCTGGCAGACTGAGAAGCATAGCCTTTGGTCAGAAGTCAAAAACAGATACTTTGAGGAAGAAGCAAAGGGAACAAATATTTATGCTGAGCAGGATAGCTGAATATACATATTTAATAAGCTATAGGAGGAACCATGAATATTTATGAAGAAGAAATGTGAACATGCACAACTGAGCTTCATGTCTCTTCATGGGTCCCATGTATTAAAAATAGTGGCATTACCATGATCCAAGGGTGGAGTTTTCACCCTGATGATGTCAAAAGCAAAAGATGTGAAATCTCTTACTGCACATTCTCTATAGATTGGGCAGAACAACACGATGGTTAGTGGTATCATATCAGGCATCAAAGGAAGGGTAGGGTCAGACTATAACAGTGGTGGAGTCTTTTGAAAGGCCTGGTTTTTGTTAAGCCCTTAGGGAAGAAAGGCTAATCATGATTAACAAGGGAGTGGGTATAACAACAGTGTCTGACACCCCATCCCGTCACAACTGAGCATTCAGTTTTCAAGATTCCTCTGGGGTCCCCTTGGCTAAGAGATGGTCATTTAGTCCGTTGGGGGGCTTAGAATTTTATTTTTAGTTTACAAATTTGCAAACCTGAAAAGTAAGGAGTTGTATTTTCTTCTATTTTAAGTCAGCTAACCACTATCAGATGAATTTTTTTTTAAATATTATAATCCAATTCTTCTGACATTATTTAGGAAAATTTTTAAATCATTTTACATTGCACCAACTACCAGAGGATATTTTTTAAATGTATTATTGTGGCTGGGTGCAGTGGCTCACACCTGTAATCCCAGCACTTTGGGAGGCTGAGGCAGCCGGATCACGAGGTCAGGATATCGAGACCATCCTGGCTAACATGGTGAAATCCCGTCTCTACTAAAAATACAAAAAAAATTAGCCAGGCATGGTGGCGGGTGCCTGTAGTCCTAGCTACTCAGGAGGCTGAGGCAGGAGAATGGTGTGAACCTGGGAGGCAGAGATTGCAGTGAGCCGAGATTGCGCCACTACACTCCAGCCTGGGCAACAGAGTGAGACTCTGTCTCAAAAAAACAAAAAAACAAAAAATAAAACAAAAACATGCATTATTGTACTGGAGAATTCATATAAAGCAGTTAGAAAACAAGACACAACAGCAGACTTGTGAAGTTGTAAGACCATAAAACTGAGATTTAGTCTTTGGACTTCATCAACATAAAGGAAGAAACTGAAGCAAAATTAACATAAATAGAGAGTTTATTTGGACCAAATTTGAGGACTGCAACCAAGAAGACACAGATTTAAGTTGGCCTAAATTGCCAGGCATCTGATTAACAGCAGTTACAAGTGGTTTTTTAAAGAAAAAAAAGAAGGAGCAGTTCTGAAGTTGATCATAAGCTATCGATTGGCTATACATTATTTTTGTATCAAAAATTTCAGGAACATGAAGATAATGAGTGAAGGTCACCTTGTGCAACTTATAATAGCATTTTAGGTAATTTATCAGCTAGCCTGAAAACTACAAGGAAGAAATAAAATACCTTTAAACAATTGCCCAGGGACACAGGTGCTAGCATGGGAGGGGTGACTAAGGATTTGTTCTTGTATTTTTCTGGGCCTTATAAATTCTGCATACCTCACATTCTTCATACTCATTTTGAAACAAAGCAGGGACCCATCTTAGAGGCCTTGGGCCCTCCTCAAAGCACAGAAAATAAGGAAATTCTTGAGTTTCTTCAAGAGAAATTCCAGGCACCCAGCTAGCCTTGAGAAGTAAATGAGCAACTTGGTAAGCAAGAAGTTAATAGTGGATTAAAACAGTAGCCAAGGAAGTCAGATCACAGAATGTTTGCTTCCCCTATAGAAATTAAAGGTAACATCTTAACATGGATCCCTGAATTGTTTTCAGAAACCTGGATCCCCACCTAGTGGATCCTCTGGCTCATCACCTCAGATAAGAAGGAAACAAGGATTAAACTCTAATCCTGTTTGATATGGTTTGGCTGTATCCCTACCCAAATCTCATCTTGAATTTCCACATGTTATGGGAGGGACCCAGTGGGAGGTAATTTAATCATGGGGGCAAGTCTTTCCCATGCTGTTCTCATGGTAGTGAAGAAGTCTTATGAGATCTGACAGTTTTAAAAAGAGGAGTTCCCCTGCACAAGTTCTTTCACTTTGCCTGTTGCCATCCATGTAAGACATCACTTGCTCCTCCTTGCCTTCCACCATGATTGTGAGGCTTCCCCAGCCACATGGAACTGTAACTCCAATTAAACCTTTTTCTTTTGTAAATTGCCCAGTCTCAGGTATGTCTTTATCAGCAGCATGAAAATGGACTAATACACTGTTCTTTGTTTCTTCCTGAGGGACCTGGAGGAGACCATGCCCTAGGTAAGAACTAATATTCTTTTCAGTTGATCTCAAATATTTAGACAAATCTTTATCTCTGAACCAATATCAAATTGTTACAGTAGTTATCTGGTCACATATAAGCAGGACAAGAGAGGGCTTCCCCCAACACACCAAGAGTGTTGGGTGGCCATCAGGCAATGGTCAGGCAGTTGTTAACTGTTTCTCTAAAGTAATAATTGGTCACAGCTGGCACTGGGGAACGATAGTCTCCTGAGGATAGAAAACACCTGTAACTGATCAGCAGCTTCCCAATAAGATCTCAGGAGTGCGCATGGTGGCTCATGCCTGTAATCCCAGCACTTTGGGAGGCTGAGGCAGGCAGATCACGAGGTCAGGAGATTGAGACCATCCTGGCCAACATGATGAAACCCTGTCTCGACTAAAATACAAAAAATGACCCATTCTTGGTGGTGCATGATTGTAGTCTCAGCTACTCAGGAGGCCGAGGCAGGGGAATTGCTTGAACCCGGGAAGTGGAGTTTGCAGTGAGCCAAGATCATGCTACTGCACTCCAGCCTGGCGACAGAGCAAGACTCCATCTCAAAAAAAAAAAAAAATAGATCTCAGGAATGGAAAGAGAAGTAATAAAACCCCAAAAGATCAAGCTGCACACTTGGTTTCTCAAGTCGTCCACTTGGCCATCTTCCAAGATGTACTTTCCTTCTTTTATTCCTTACACTCTAAAGCTTTTTAATAAACTTCCACTCCTGCTGTGAAACTTGCCTTGGTATCTTCTTCTCCCTTATGCCCCTCAGTTAAATTCTTTCTTCTGAGGAGACAAGAATTGAGGTTGCTGCAGTAACTCAAATCTTTTCCATGGTTAACAAAATCGGAAAATCTTTGACTCCACCTATAATCTGTGGGTCTCCTTTCTGTTTCAAGATATGCTACCTTTTTAGTTCAAAAGAATGTATAGCTGCCATATATCGAATTATGACTTTGCCTATAACCTCTGCCTCTCTGACTCTGAAACCCCTTATCAATGAGCCATTAGGGAAGGGGCCACAACCCCCAGACCACAGACTAATACTGGTCTGTGGCTCATTAGAAATGAGCCACACAACAGGAGGTTAAAGATGGGTAAGCCAGTAAAGTTTCATCTATTCTTACAGCCGCTGCCCATCACTCTCATTACCACCTGAGCTCTGCCTCCTGTCAGATCAGCAGTGGCATTAGGTTCTCACAGAAGCACGAATCCTATTGGGAACTGCGAATGCAAGGGATCTAGGTTGGACTCTTCTTATGAGAATCTAATGCCTGATGATCTAAGGTGGACTCGAGGTGGTGATGCTAGCACTGAGAACTGACTGCAAATACAGGTTAACATTAGCAGAGAGTTTTGACTGCACAGAATCCGTAATAAATCAATTGCTTGGAGACACATATCAAAACCCTATCAGTGAGTAGCAACTGGCATTTAAGCTGCATCTAGTGGCAGCTTTATAGTGGCAAGTGATTTGTTGTACTTCAATTTCACAGCTGCATCTGGTGGCAGGATTTCAGTCAGAACCTGATACTTATTTTTGTCTTGATGTGGTCCACCCATTATTTCATTTATCACTTTCATCTGTGCCTCTTTCTCACACTGTGCATTTGTCTTAGTCACAGTTTTGCTTCCCACAGGCTAATCCTGGCCAAAACAAGTAAGACCCAAACACCACTAGAGAGCTTCTTTGAAAAGGGGTAAACACCCAATGATGAGACAGCAGAAGACTCCAAAACAGCCAACAAAAAGAAAGATGCATTTAAAAGAAAATACCAAGTCCTACTTAAATGATGGGTTCTTTGCAACCAGGGATTCACATTCTCCAAGGCCACTTTGTAAAATATGTGACAACTGGCTATCCAATGAAGCCCTGTAACCTTCAAAACTGCTTTGTGTCACATGGAGACAAAGGACCCTGCAATAAAAGACAAGCCTTTGGAGTTTTTCAAAAGAAAAAATATGAACACAAATAACAGAAGCAGTTATTGAAGACCATCACTTCATCAAATGTGTCTGCACTGAAAGCGCAATTCCTAGTGGCTAACTGCATTACTAAAGCTAAGAAATCCTTTACTATTGGTGAAGAGTTCATCCTGCCTGATGCTAAGGACATTTGTGGTTAACCTTTAGGAGAGGCTGCGGTTCAAAAGGTGGCACATGTTCCTCTTTTAGCTAGCACCACAGCTAAATGAATTGATGAAATAGCAGAGGATATTGAGACACAATTGTTAGAGAGAATTAATGAGTCACTGCAGTATTTAATCCAGGTTGACAAGTCTAGAGATATTGACAACAAGGCAACAATGCTTGTTTGTTTTCATACAATATATTTTTCAGGAGGATGTGCATGAGTATATGATCTGTGCACTTCTGTTGCCAAACAACACCACAGCTACAGAACTATTCAAGTCTTTGAATAATTACATATCAGGAAAACTGTATTGGTCATTTTGTGTTGGTATATGCATGAACAGAGAGGCTGCCATGACTGGATGGCTTTCTGGTTTCACTATTCAGGTCAAAGAAGTCACTTCTGAACGTGAGTCTATACATTGTGACAGCCATAGAGAAATCTTAGCTACCCAAAAAATGTCACCGAAACTTAACGACGTTTTGCAGGATGCTATTAAAACTATCAACAACTTTAAAGTACATACTCTCAACTCATGTCTGTTGGAGCAGCCATGAGGAGATGGACACAGAGCACACACATCTCTTACACACAGATGTGAAATGACTTTCTAAAGGTAGATCACTGGCCAGAGTTTTTGAGTTATGCGAGTTCATCCAGAGATATTTTTAGAAAAACAGTAACCACTGGCAGCACATTTCAGTGACACAGAATGAGTTGCAAAACTTGCTTACCTGTGTCACATATTCAACTTGCTGAATGAACTCAATCTGTCACTTCAGGAGAGAATGAAAGCTGTGTTCCAAGTTAGCAGATCAAGTGGCTGTGTTCAAGGCCAAACTGGAATTATAGGGGTGACAAGTGAACACTGGAATTTTTGACAATTTCAAACACTGACAGATATTTTGAAAGAGACTGAGCCAAGGTCTTCTTTCTCCTAACTGGTGCGTGATCACCTATCTCAGCTTTCAAAAGAGTTTGAACATTACTTCCCAACCACAAAAGACTGCCAAACTGGGAAAGGATGGATCAGTGACCCATTTGTGAGTAAGCCAGATGAATTGATTTTGCCCTTGCCAGAAGAGGATCAACTGCTTGAGATCACAAATGGCAGTGGCCTTAAAAGTACATTCCAGACAACTTCAAATCCTAATCATCAAGGCGGAATATCCTGTGATTGCCACAAAAGCACTGTAAAGCCTGCTTCCATTTCCAATATTCTTTCTCTATGAAGCAGAGTTTACTGCAGTGACAGAAACCACAATGAGATTACAGAGTAGACTGGACATAAGCAGCACACTTCAGGGGTCACTGTCTCCCATCACCCTCACATGGGACCGTCTAGTTTCAGGAAAACAGGCTCAGGGCTCCCACTGATTCTACATTATGGTGAGTTGTATAATTGTTTCACTGTATATTACAATGTAGCAATAATAGATATAAAGTGCACAATAACTATAATGTTCTTGCATCATCCGGAAACCATCTCCCACTCCTCAGTCCGTGGAGAAATTGTCTTCCACAGAACCCGTCCCTGGTGCCAAAAAAGCTGGGGACTGCCGCAAAAGGGAGTTTGAGTCTTAAGCATTAGGTCCCTGATTCTCATTGCTTGATGCCCTGCAATAAATGCATCACTTCTTGTAGCTGCAGACCTGATGCCAATGTTTGTCTTTGCTGTCCTGGGTGAGTGGACCCCAGTTCAGTCCAATAACATTCTCAGCTACTTTTCTTTCTCAACTTCAAGTGTAAGTTATATTTGGCTTAGTATTTTTTCTGAACATAAAGTACAGGACTTATGATTTTAAAAGTCCAAACGCATTTCAATTTTTCCTAGTAACTAGGTATAACTAAGATACACAATTATAACTTAATAATTAAGATCTATAATTGAGGTACAAAAAGTGAGTGTGAGTAGATCTTGTCTGTATTTGTTCATTCTTACATGTAATTACAGTACGCTTTAAAATTCAAAACTTGTATTCATTTAAAGAAAGTATTTTGAAATTCCTGATGCCATCAAGAAAATAAATAACTTAATTCTTATTATATACTTTTTCTTTAGAGATAGGTTTAGGCAGCACAGGACTTGTCATCCATAAAAACAAATGTGTTCAGTCCTTTGAAATTTTTTTGAGCATTTCTGTGTGTGAGGCACTTTTATAGGAATTGGGGATAGAATATTTTAGTGGAAAGACAAAGCCCTTCCTTTACAGGTTCTTCCTCTAGTTAAGGAAGACAAAGATAAATAAATAAGTTGAATTTAACTGTTAAGTGAAGTAATGAAGATAAAGAGTGACTGGCCGGGCACGGTGGCTCACGCCTGTAATCCCAGCACTTTGGGAGGCCAAGTCAAGCGGATCACGAGGTCAGGAGATCGAGACCTTCCTGGCTAACACGGTGAAACCCCGTCTCTACTAAAAACACAAAAAATTAGCCGGGCGTCGTGGCGGGCACCTGTGGTCCCAGCTACTCGGGAGGCTGAGGCAGGAGAATGGCATGAACCTGGGAGGCAGAGCTTGCAGTGAGCCAAGATCTCGCCACTGCACTCCAGCCTGGGCGACAGAGCGAGACTCAGTACCCACCCCCAAAAAAAAAAAAAAAAAAGAGTGACTGAAAGGAACATAACTAAAGAGGTTAATAACTTCCAGTGTACGTACATATGAGGGCCAAGTAAAGCTTGACTAAGAAACTGGCATTGATACTAAAACTGAAAATGATCCATGTAAGAACAGAAATGAAGTAGTCACTCAACTACCTTGTTGAAGTGTTTTTGTAGCTAGAACAGAAAACAAGTTTAAAGATCCCTAGATGAAGGATGCTTAGCATCATCTGGTTACAGGAAGAAGCCTGGAATTCCTGGGAAGTTCGAAACTTAGGGAAAAAGTTGTACAAAAGGTCACTAAGAAAGACAAGTGAAGAACAAATTTTGTAAGGTATCGGAGGTGATCTTAAGGGCTAAGAAGCAATTTTGGTTCTAAGTACAGTGGAAACCAATTAGTTTTAAACAGGGGCATAATATTATTAGATTTATATATTTTTTAAAATAATAAGCTACAACTTAGTATGTACTTTTGATGGCTACGCAATTTGCTAAATGCTCTACAAGTATAAATCATTGTTGTAAATTCGGCCTTATTATTCCCATTTTACAGAATAGAAAATTGAAGTAGAGGGGGATTATGGGACCTGTTCAAATCGCAAGTACTGAGGGAAGTCTCCTAACCGAAGTTCCCCATTCCAAGCCTGAGCTCACAATTGTTCTATGCTCTTCAATGGTGCTGGGATCCCCAGAACACACATAATACAGGGCAAGGTATGGTGGCAGTTGTGGGGTGGGGGGTGGGAGTTTTCATACAAGATCTCAGAAGAGTAATCAGGTATGCAGTTAGAATAAAATATTTCTTGAAGCTAAAACTATAGTATATTTTAATTCTCATTATAAGTCATTGATTGTGTTTAATTTTTGATAAGTATTCTTAAATATGTCAATAATTGCTATTTTGTACTACCGTTTTTTTTTTTTTTTTTTCCTAAGGGCAGAATAATTACCTCAAACACCTTTGAATCTTCTATATTCTCTAGAACAGTGCCTCGCACTGAGAGCAGGAGCTTTAAAGTATTTGCTATAAAATAACAAAATGTTTCTTCAATGCTTGGCACCATGGGAAAATTTAGACCTAACAATCCACTGTTTCTGGTTGATACTGATGTTGGTTCTTAGTGAAACAAGTTCGCACTGAGTTCACTTTGAACTTGAAGCTGTACTTTGAAAAATCTTGAAAGTACCTTTAAAGTTGTTCAAAATTTGGCACTAGATACTTTTTACTTTGTGCATTTTTAGATGTTTCCCTATGGAAGTTTAAAACATCAGGTACACAGTAGGTGTATTAAAGCCCCTGCCTTTTGTTTGCGTTACCCAGAAAATTTCACAGACACATTGTCCATTGGATAAATATATCTCCTCCTCTGAAAAATTTCTGCTCCCTTTTGAAACTTTCAGTAGGAATTGTAACAGTAACCCCTTTCAGTTGAATTCTGATCTTTCCTGGTAATTTCTTGTTTCTTTCAGGATAAAATGTAATGGCAATGGCTTTGATGTTTTTGTCTTGCTTTATCCTTCCTTCTTTAAGAAGCAGTTCTTGTTCATTCTTGGTTCTCAGGACATGCTTTGTGTAACATCAGTATGAAAAGAATTAGAATAAAAACTATATTCCCTTTTGGAACTGTGTCTATTTACTTAATATAAAAGATACAACAGTTTTTCAAAAGCATAGCGGAACAATGATGTACTCTTTTCAATTTCACAGTAGCATCTGAGCCGTGACCAAACTATTTGACAAGAATGAATATTAAATCAGGACATTGGGAACAAAGATAATAAATACCTTTCCTATTGAGATAACAAATTAATGATAGATGTATTTTAAAATAAAAACTGATAAGTAATGAAAACATGGCTTGAAAGAGGATAAAAGAATTACCAGAAAATAATTTGAAATGTTTCATTCTCCAGTCTTTAAAGGAATTGCTTCATTTTCTCAATGGTAATGATGCATATTTTCTTTTTTCTTTAATTGACAAATAATAATTGTGTATATTTATGGAGTACAATGTGGTGTTTTGATCTATGTATACATTGTAGAAAGATTCAATCAAACTAATTAATATATCTATCACCTCACCAATTTATCTTTTTACTGTGTAGTGAGAGAATAAACCATCTATCTTACCAGTTTTGATATATGCAATATATTAACTGTGGTTGCCATGCAATGCAGTAGATCACTGAAATGCATTCCTACAGTCTGCCTGAAACTCTGTGTCCTTTGATCAACATCTTCCCCACCATCTCTCCACCATCCCCCAAGTCTCTGGTAACCACCTTTCTATTCTGTTTCTACCCATCAATTTTTTAGATTCCACATATAAGTGATATCAAATAGTATCCATCTTTCTGCACCTGGCTTATTTCACTTAACATAATGTCCTCAAGTTCCATCCATGTTGTAACAGTAACAGAATTTTTTTCTTTTTTAAAGTTCTATAGTATACTACTGTGTATATATCACATCTTTATCCATTCATCAGTTGATGGACACTTAAGTTGGCTTTATAAGGTAGCTATTGTGAATAATGTTGTAATGAACATGAGAGTGACTCTATCTCTTTGATATACTAATTTCAATACCTCTGGATGTATACTCAGAAGTGAGATTGCTAAATCATATACTAATTCTGTTAAGGAAAACTAATTATGGTCTGAGAAGGACTCTGTACTTCTATATTTGAGTCCTTGTGGATGAACTGTAACCTAGCTTAATAGTCAGACAAGACTAAAACCTAAATTAGGAGTATGCTCCTGTAACAATGCCTGAGACTTGGCCAATCCAAATAGCCATACTTCAACTATTCACAGACTGCTAAGTGTTCAAACTGTGTTCAAATAAGACAAACGCCAACCTGTAACCAATCCACCTGTTTCTTTACCTCACTGCCAACTTCTGTACATCATTTCCCTTTTTTGCCTATAAATCTTCTTCCACTACTTGGCTCCACTAGAGTCTCTGTGAATCTGCTGTGATTTTAAGGGCTGCCCAATTTGCAAATAGTTCATTACTCAAGTAAACTCCTTTAAATTTAATTCTGCTGAAGGTTTTCTTTTATCAATTTCATTTTTAGATTTATGAGGAACGTCCACACTATTTTCCAATATGGTTGTACTAATTCACATTGCTACCAACAGTGTACACAAGCTCCCTTTTCTCCAAATTCTCACCAATACTTATCATTTGTTTTTGATGATAGCATTCTAACAGGTGTAAGTTGATAACTCATTGTGGTTTTCATTGACATTTCCCTTATGATTAGAAAAGAAAATTTAGCTGGGCATGGTAACATGCACCTGTAGTCCCAACTACTCAAGAAGCTCAGGTGGAAGGATCAATTGAATCCAGGAGACTGAGACTGCAATGAGCCATGATCATACCACTGCACTCAAGCCTGTGTGAGAGTGAGACACTGCGGCTCCCCCCCAAAAAAAATCAATTGACCATAAATACCTAGATTTATTTCTGGATTTTCTCTCCTGTTCCATTGGCTTGTGTGTCTGTTTGTATGCTAGTAAGTACCACACTGTTTTGAAATAAAAGAGTAAGATGTTTCTAGCTTTGTTCCTTTTGCTCAGTATTGCTTTGCCTATTTAAGGTCTTTCTGGTTCCATACAAATTTTAGCATTGTTTTTTCTATTTCTGTGAAAAATGACACTGAAATATTCATAGAAACTACATTCAATTTGTAGATTAGATTGTTTTGGGTAACATGTACATTTTAACAATATTAATTCTTTCAATCCATGAACATAAGCTATCTTTTCATTTATTTGTGTATCCTTCAATTTCTTTCATCAATGCTTTATAGTTTACAGTGTACATATCTTCCACATGCTTGGCTAAATTTGCTCCTAAGGATTTTATTTTACTTTATTTTATGTTTTTTGGGGGGGACAGGATCTCACTCTGTTGCTCAGCCTAGGGTGTAGTGGCATAATCATGGCTCACTGCAGCCTCAATCACCTGGGCTCAAACAATCTTCCCACCTCAGCTGAATTCAACACTTAACAAAATGGAACTAACAGAAATCTATAGAACACTCCATACAACAACAGAAAATGTATTCTTCTCATTGGCACATGGCACACACTATAAAATTGACCACATGCTTGGCTATAAAGAAATTCTTAGCAAATTCAAATAAAATAATATCTTATCAACCACACTCACAGACTACAGCACAATAAAAACAGAAATCAATCCCAAGAAGATATTTTGAACCCATACAATTACATGGAAATTCAACAATCTACTCCTGAATTACCTTTGAGTAAAGAATGAAAATTAAGGCAGAAATAAAGAAATTATTTGAAACTAATGACAACAAATACAACACACCAGAATTTCTGGGACACAACTAAAGAAGTGTTAGGAGGAAATTTTATAGCACTAAATGCCTACATCAAAAAGTTAGAAAGCTCTCAAATCAGCAACTTAACATCGCACCTAGAAGAACTAGAAAGCAACAGCAAACCAACTGCAAAGCTGTCGGGAAAAAATATGTATATAAATCAGAGCTGAACTGAACAATATCAAGATGCAAAAATCCACACAAAAAATCAAAGAAAGCAAAAGTTGGTCATCTGAAAGAATAAATAAGATTGATAGACCATTAGCTAGACTAATAAAAAAGAGAGAAGACCTAAGTAAACACAATCAGAAACGACAAAGTAGACATTGCCACCAATGCCAAAGACATAAAAAAAAAAAAAAAAAAAAAAAATCCCTGAAGTCCAAATCAAGAACTCAATTCAATTCACAACTGTCACAGAAAGGATAAAATACTTAGGAATACCGCTAAACAGGGAAGTGAAATATCTATACAATGGGAATTACAAAACACTGCTGAAAGAAATCAGAGACAACACAAACAAATGAAAAAATATTCCATGCTCATGGATAGGAAGAATCAATATTGTTAAAATAGTCATACTTCACAAAGCAATTTACAAATTCAATGCTATTCCTATCAAACTACCAATCTTATTTTTCACAAAGTTAGGAACAGCTATTCTAAAATACATAGGAAATCAAATAAAGAGCCCAAATAGCTAAAGCAATCCAAGCAAAATAAACAAAGCTGGAGGCATCACATTACCCAACTTCAGACTATACTGCAAGGCCACAGTACTAAAACAGTGTGGTATTGGTACAAAAAAAGACACATAGACCAATGGAACAGGTTAGAGAACCCAGAAATAAAGCTGCACACATATAACCATCTGGTCTTCAGCTAAACTGACAATAACAAGTGTTGGGGAAATGACTCCCTATTCAATAAATAGTGCTGGGATAACTGGCTAGCTATATGCAGGAGATTGAAACAGGACCTCTTCCTTACACAGTATACAAAAATCCATTCAAGATGGATTTAAGACTTAAATGTAAAACCTAAAGCTATAAACAACCTAGAAGAAAACCTAGGAATACCATTCTGGATATAGGCTTTGACAAAAATTTCAAGGCAAAGACTCCAAAAGCAATTGCAAAAAAACAAAAAATTGACAAATGGAGCCTAATTAAACTAAAGAGCCTCTGCACAGCAAACACAACTATCAACAGAGTAAACAGACAACCTACAGAATGGGAGAAAATATTTGCAAGCTGTGTGTCTGACAAAGGTCTAATACACAGAATATATAGAGAATTTAAACAAATCAAGCAACCCTATTAAAATATGGGCAAAGGACATGAACAGACACTTCTCAAAGTAGAATTCTGAACATTTCTCAAAGAGAACACTTATACTTTGTTGGTGGAAATGTAAATTAGTTCAGCCACTGTGGAGAGCAGTTTTGAGATTTTCCAAAGAACTTAGAAGAGAACTATCATTCGACCCAGCTGTCTCATTACTGGATATATGCTCAAAAGAATAGAAATTATTCTACCTAAAGACACATAAGCACATATGTTTATTGCAGCACTTTTCACAATAGCAAACACATGGATTCAACCTACATGCCCATCAACAGTAGACTGGATAAAGAAAATGTGGTACATGTACTCTGTGGAATAATACACAGCCATAATAAAGAATGAAATCATGTCCTTTGCAATCACATGGATGCAGCTGGAAATCATTATCCTAAGCAAACTAACACAAAAACAGAAAACCATATACTGTACATTCTTACTTATAAGGGGGAGCTAAACACTGAGTACACATGGACACACAGACAGGAATAATAGACACTGGAGCTACCGTATAAATTCTCTGTCCATAAATAGTCTTCTCTCACTTTCATTCTAGAATATACAGAATCCTATGATGACAGAAACTTTCAGCAATTTAAAGATATTACATTATGTTGTAATTTTCATCGTTTATATTGATAAGTTGTTAATATGTTTTTCTTTGCTAACTTATTTTCCATAGAGATTTCTATATGCAGCATCATTTTGTCTGAAAGTAGGGAGAAGTCTATCTCTTCCTTTTCAATTAATTTTCTTTATATTTCTTTATCTTGCTTAATTGTACTGGTTATGACTTTGAGTACAACATGATTAGGCATGATGAAAATACATATTCTTCCTTCTCAATTTTAGGGGAAATAGTCAACAATTCATATTAAGTATAATGTTAGCTACATATTTTCTTGTAATGATGTTTATCAGGTCCAGGAAATTTCTTTGCTATTGTTTTGAATGTAATGTAATGTAATGTATCTTTTTCTCTATCTGCTTTTAAGATTTTCAACCCAAATGTCCATCAGTGACAGACTGGATTAAGAAAATGTGGCACATATACACCATGGAATACTATGCAGCCATAAAAAAGGATGAGTTTGAGTGCTTTGTAGAGACATGGATGCAGCTGGAAACCATCATTCTCAGCAAACTATCACAAGAACAGAAAACCAAACACCTCATGTTCTCACTCATAGGTGGGAACTGAACAATGAGATCACTTGGACTCAGGAAGGGGAACATCACACACCGGGGCCTATCACGGGGAGGGGGAGGGGGGAGGGATTGCATTGGGAGTGATACCTGATGTAAATGACGAGTTGATGGGTGCTGACGAGTTGATGGGTGCAGCACACCGACATGGCACAAGTATACATATGTAACAAACCTGCACGTTATGCACATGTACCCTAGAACTTAAAGTATAATAAAATAAATAAATAAATAAAAAGAAAATATTAATAGCAGCATTATTCATAATAGCTAAAAACTGGAAATAGTTCAAATGTCTCTAAATTGGGAAAAAGTAAACAAAATGTGGTATATCCATACAATGGAATACTATTCAGTAGTAAAAAGGAGTGAACTACTAATACATGCTAACAAAAAAAGGATGACCTTCAAGAATATTATTCTAAGTTTTTTTTAAAAAAAAAAAAGCCAGGCATAAAGACTACACATTAATTTTATATATATAAAATCTCCATAGTAGGAAAATTTATGAAGACAGAAAGCAGAATATCACTGGGACCAGAAATCACCTGCATGAGAACCCTTTTTACGATAGACAAATTGCTCTAAAACTGGATTGTGGAGATGATTTCAGCACACTAAAATTCATTGAATTGTATGCTTATAATGGATGAATTTTATGTTATAAAAGTATGCCTTAATAAAGCTCTTAAGCAAATTAAGGAAACAAAATGCTTGAAAATAAAATCTTAGAGGAAAAAATGTACCAGGAAAGTACTACACTGTACTAAAAGAAATCTTGGTCACAATACTAGTATCCATCCGAATACAGTGTATGTAAGTTAATGACTATTTTTCTAATATTTTTAAAAATAGTATTAAAACTTTTAAGTACTTTATTATAACACTATTTTAGAGTATACTCTATCTCTTGGGCACTAATTATTCACTGACATTACTCCTAAAATATTGCTACTAATTTTCAAAAAAATTTTTCCTCAATTTAATTCATTTTCCTCTTGCATAGCGTTTCCTCAATAGTCTTGAAATGCCTAATGATAGGAGAGGTCTGGCATTTCTATTTTAGAAAACGAAAACTAAAGCTCAGAGAAGTGGAACAAATTTTCCAAACATGACTCTAGCAGATTTCTTAATTATGATGGTCAAACTCAATATCCCTTAGTCACATTGCCTTGCTGTGCTGAATTAGATATATTTTCAATTCAGATGTAAAATACAAAATGAAAATATTTATTGTTTATCCTCTCTCAATTGGTAAAAACATAGAATATACCTATACATCACCATCCATATCAAAAGAAAATTACATCACACTATATTCTGATAGATATATTACCCTTAGTTTTTCTGGTGTGTATCTGTGTGTGGGTATGGGTGTATTTATTTTAAATGTGTAGCCATCCACTCTTGGATGGCATAGTAAAGAGATTAGAGACATATCCAAATGCACTCTGGTCCAGGGCTATAAACAGGAGATGACTCCAGGGGGAGCCAACCTGCCTAAGACAACATTTCAGTAGAGAAGTATTATCCGTCAAGCCATAATTACAAATATCTTTATAGCCTTGTTTGAAAGACTTTAGTAACTCTCTTAATCAGTCTCAAAAATTATCCATGGGATCTGAACAAAGTAGAAGAGGAAACAATATGTACACTTTATAACCAGTGCTTGCTTCCAGATTGCAAAAGCAAAGGTTAGCTTCCCACTCCCTAATTCAGTTGAAAGATGGACAGAAAGAGAAATGAACCACTGAGAGTAACAGCTGCACACATGTTATATAAGTTAAGTATCCATAGATTTTGCAGGGAAGGGATTCTAAAGCTATTAAGGCAAATTAGAAGAGGAATATTACCTGACAGAAAGGCTTAGCTTAAAAGAAATTACCATTTTTCCCATCAGGTACTGTTGCCTCAATGGGGTAAAAGTTCATTAGTAACATTATTATTTTTCATTAAAATGTAATTGATGAATAAAATTGTACGTAATTATGGTCTGCAGCATGAGATTTTTATACATGTATCATTGTGAAATTATTAAATCAAGCTAATTAATGTGTACATTACCTCACATACTTATTTTTCTGTGGTGAGAACATTAAAATCTACTGTTAGCAATTGTCAAGTATACCATACATATTATTAAGTATAATAGCCATGCTACACAATAGATATGCAGCATGTGTTCATTCTAACTGAAGCTTTGCACCCTTTGATCAACGTCTGTCCCCATTCCATGCCTCCCTTAACATTAGTAACATTATTAACATATTGACTAATGTGCTACAAGCTAAGAGAATTTTAGAATCTGTATGTTATACTAACAAAAATCCCCTCATCTTAATTTTTCAGATACCACAGGATTAGTTTCGACAATGTTGACAGTCATTTCTAGACACTAAAAAGAATGTCCAGGTATTTCTAAACACGACAGCTTCAGCATGGTTCTTGAAATATTGACTACCCTATTCCACCTCAAAGTCTGCCTGAAACCAGCCAAAGCTGTAAGTGCCTAGAACCATTCCAGTGTTTGGAGATTGAGGACAAGCGCTTAATAGTTTCCATTCCAGGATATCTTCTAATCAATAGTTTTAAATACACAGAAAATACTAACTGAAATCCACGCACCCAAGCTTCAAACATAAACATGAATAACAATTATCTAAACAGAATTCATCAACTCTCCCTACAATCAGGGTCCTTTCCCAACCTTCCAATTACCATCAGCAGTCAATTCCCCTCTCCTCCCAGCTTGATTGCCCTTCATAGTTAATCAAACATCTGCCTGTTCCTCCTCTGCAACACTCTGTGGTCTGTGAATGACCTGCATCAGAATCACCACGAGTGCTTGTTAAAATACATATTGCAGTGCCCTGCTCCAGACCTACTGAATCTGAACATCTACAAAATGATCCCTAGAATCTGCATTTTCGTTCACTCCACCAGTGATTTTGCCATCCCTCAGAGTTTCGAAATCATTCATCTGAGTCTGGCTTTTCAAATACTTCTGCCTCTTCTCTAGTCTAGATCCTTCCCACTGCACATCAAGAAGCCGATAATGGTCTGCTAGCTTATCTCTTTCCTCTAGTGCCTTCTCCAGTCCACCTCACACACCACTGTGCAAAAACCTCAACACCTTTTTCATCAAAAATCCCTTTTGTTCAAAATGTTTAGTTCTTTTTTTAATCATACTTCAGAAAATATTCAAACTTCCCCACTGAACATTTAAACCCTTCTGTGAAAGGACTCCAGTGTGTCTGGCTCACTAATACTTCTCATCACTCTGCTCTAGGGTCGCTCTGATCATTTCAGATCAGGCTAAATGGCAACCTTACTTCTTATATGTCCTCCTTTTTTCTCATCTCCATACCATCCATCTTTCTGTTCATCTGCTCTATGCCTCTCCATAGTTTTCCAAAATTTGATACTTCACACAAGAAAGAAATCCAGAATCGCCTGCCTTAAAGTGGTCGGGAAGACATAGAAATGTCATGAGTTAGTACAGATATTTTTAAAATCCTAGTAGTACTAGTCACTGCTTAAAAATCCTAGTAGTACTAGTCACTGCTAAGTCATTTGGAGCACATTTATCTAATACTATGATTATGAGAACACAATATTATGAGAACACAATAAAAACTAATTTATTTACTTCACTCTTGTTTATTTTGTAGTATTGCAGTTATAATCTTTGTCAGCATAGTACCTTTTTATGTAATCTGTTTCTGTGGGAAACAGGCTCTAATTTTTATAGGAAGCCCATTACTTGTGGTCCTGTTGGGGCTGACATCTCCCTATTATCACAACCACTGGGGTGGGCACATGACACAGGCCCAACAAAATCAGGAGTATTCCATCCAACTAGACACACAAACACCAAGCTGAAGAAACCGGTCAGGGAGTGACATTTCTCCCAAGTCAATCCGTTACATCTCTAGAAATTTCGTTGGACTCTGAAGAAGTGGACACTAATCATTGAAATTGCTGACTTTGCCTTTGAAGTAAGCATAGAGGTACCAGTTGTCAGCTTGATGACCATGTTAGAAAATTCATCCCAAAATTTAACTAATTCAAAGGCAAGTAAGATTCAGAAAGGGAAAGGTGATGTCTTCATAGCATCACTTTTTACTCCTGAATCCATCATGCCTGAGAGCTAACTGCAAACTTTTCATTTATAGGAGATAATAAATTTCTTTGGAGTTAAAATGACTTTCTGTCACTGTTAAGCAGGATATCTCTGACTGATACAAGAGTAACAGGAATTGAGGTGTGACAAGTAACAGAATTTAAATATGAAAGGGATTGAATCAATATAGATGAGGACCTGAGAGGTGAAGGCAGTACCTGGATGAGACATTGACTTGCCTCGCTTTACTTTGACAATGAGTGCGTTATTGGTTGTCTCATAGTTCCACTGTCTAATATTTCCACTGTCAGGCAGTGGCATTTTGAAATAATGTAATGTATGTAATGAATGGTAGTGGACTGTGATAACCATACTTTTTGTTCACCATGCTTCTCATTCTCTTCTCGTTACACAGCCTTTCTTTTTCATGGAAAGCCCGTTTCATGACACTTCAC
Source organism: Trachypithecus francoisi (assembly GCF_009764315.1). Taxonomy (NCBI): domain Eukaryota; kingdom Metazoa; phylum Chordata; class Mammalia; order Primates; family Cercopithecidae; genus Trachypithecus; species Trachypithecus francoisi. Next base: position 59,500,683 of record NW_022681468.1, read on the forward strand.
ATTGCATTCCGAGTTCCCACAAGGATTAGTATATGATCCAAAATAGGTGAATCAGAGTAACCTAAAACTGGTCACAGGGACATTCAGGGACAGCACATAACCTAGGACAGACTAATCACAACCTTCCTTGGGGCTTTAGCTGCAAGTAACAGAGGAAAAGAATCCATATTTTTTTTGTACTGAAACTACTAGCTATAAAGATAAAATGAGTATATAACTTTCTTTCAATGGCCAACTCGACTACCATTCAGGAAACTACTGCCTGAAATTAAAGCCAACACAGGATAAAGGAGAGAAGATGAAAGGAGAGAGAATAAGTGGTGTAATGGCATCCATCTATCCAAAGGCAGCTTTGTCCTCTACATTTCTAAGCTATGTAGACCATAAACCAATTTTCCTTAAACGAATGAAGCTGGGTTTTTGTCATTTGCAACTGACATATTTGATCAGTGCTTACATGTCACCTCACAAATATTCTACAGTTTTCTCAGATATATTAAATATATTTCTTCTAACTAAACAGTAATCCCTTTGAGGAAAAGACATCATATCATTGATTTCCTTTTTATCTTTCTAGTTGTAATAGAACATTAGAACTCATTACATGGAAATTTGGGAGAAAAGTAAACAAATTAATTTATACAAATGCTTACATCATTTTTTTTTTTTTCAGTTTTCTAACCCTATTTAATTACTTGTCTCCAAAAGTACTTAAGGATACATGATCCCAGGCAGAATATCATACAAGTAACTAACTGGATTCCAATCCCTTAAAAGCTTTTCTGAGGTCTACAGTTTTTATATTAAAAACCCACTTCAAATATTACAATTCTTCTTGAAATATGAGGATTTCAAACTCACAAAATAACTGAACCATTCAGCAGTAATTATAGCACAATCACCAGTGTCACATGAAAACCTTTTTTAAAAAGGTTTGTCTGGGCCGGGCGCGGTGGCTCAAGCCTGTAATCCCAGCACTTTGGGAGGCCGAGACGGGCGGATCACGAGGTCAGGAGATCGAGACCATCCTGGCTAACACTGTGAAACCCCGTCTCTACTAAAAAATATAAAAAACTAGCCGGGCGAGGTGGCGGGCGCCTGTAGTCCCAGCTACTCGGGAGGCTGAGGCAGGAGAATGGCGTGAACCCAGGAGGCGGAGCTTTCAGTGAGCTGAGATCCGGCCACTGCACTCCAGCCTGGGCGACAGAGCAAGACTCTGTCTCAAAAAAAAAAAAAAAAAAGGTTTGTCTTTAAAAGCATGTATTCTAATGCAGTACTTACAGTTCAATCATCAACCCTGTGTGATGATTTGAAAGGTATTTACTGCCATGGCTCTGCTCTCTTATATATGCTTGGTTTAATAATTATTATTAATATCAAAAAGGTCCAATACAGAATATTAGTGAACTTAGTGGGGGCACTGAATGGTGGCTGTGATGATTATATTTATGTATCAACTTGACTAGGTTAAGAAATAGCCAGATAACTGGTAAAACATTATTTCTGAATGTGTCTCTGAGGTGTTTCCAGAAGTGATTAGCATTTGAGTCAGTAGACCAGAGATGATTAGATAAGATCCACCCTCACCAATGTGCGTAGACATCATCTAATCTGTTCTAGGTCCAAATAGAACAAAAAGGTGGAGGAAGGGCGTCTTGGTCCATTTCATGCTGCTATAACAGAATTCCTGAGACTGGATAATTTATAAAAAACAAAAATCTATTGGCTCACACATCTGGAAGTTCAATATTGAGGGGCTGACATGTGACACAGGCCTTCTTGCTGCATTATTCTGTGGCAGAGGTGAAAGGCTCAGAGAGTAAACAAGAAAGAGACAAAAAAGGGGTGAACCTGTCCTATCATACAAAATCCTTTAAAAGCTTCCTGTGAACTTACCAGAAGCTGAGCAGACGCCTTTGCCATGCTTGTATAGCCTACAGAACTGTGAGCCAAATAGACTTCTTTTCTTTAGAAATCACCCAGCTTCAGGTATTCCTTTATAGCCACACAAAACAGACTAACACAGACATTAATCCATTAACGAGGGCAGAGCCCTCATGGCCTAATCACCGCTTAAAGTTCCCACCTCCTAATACTGTTAGAATGGTAATTAAATTTCAGCAAAATTTTAGGGGGTGGGGAGGCAAACATTGAATCCATAGCAAAGAGCAAATTCATTCTCTCTTCTGGAGCTGGGACATTCACCTTCTCCTGTCTTCAGACACTGGAGCTTTCCTAGTTCTCAGATATTTGAACTTTGAACTCCAGGACTTATATTACAGGGACCCCCAGTTTTCAGGCCTTAACACACAGACTGAATTACACCACCAGACTGTGTGTGTGTGTGTGTGTGTGTGTACCTTCTACTGGTTCTGTTTTGCTGGACAGCCCTGACTAGTGCAAGAGCTCTTTAATCACTTCCCAAAGCCCCACATCCTAATACCATCATTATTGGGGTTAGGATTTCAACATAAGAATTGTGGGAGACACAAACATTCAGACTGGAGTAGTAACCAACTTTCTCTCCCTTCTTATTCATATTTTGAAAGATGTTTCTGACTTCTTATTTTTCCTATTTTTCTCTCTTGAAATCTGCTATTTTGCTTTATATATTAGAATCATTTATAAAGTAAAATTTGTACTCTCTTTAAATAAATGCATTAGCTATTTACCTCCCCTCTGCATCAATAAAATAAAAAAGACTTCACCTAGAGGTGAATAGTTTGGACAGAACATTGTATTAGGAAACTTACTGAGAATTCCAAAGCTAAATAGTCTCTGTCCAGAGATCCTTAGGGATTTTTCCAGTCAGTTCAACTCATTACATATATACATTAGGTGACAGACCCAGACTATTGCCCATAAATCACCCATTCATTTGAAGAAGAGAGTGTGGGATGGTGGTACTTGAAGTGTAGAAGTAAAAGGCACAATATACAACAGGTTGCTAGAGAAATGACTGAAGGAAATAGGAAGGGAAAGGAAAGCTTAGCCAATGAAATCTCATTTCTATGGAATTTTCCTTAAATTCCAACATTGTCCCTCCTCAGATCATATCCCTGGGCCAACTATAGCAAACGAAATAAGTCTTCTGACATAACAAAGCAGATTTAAAAAATGTGATGAAAATAGGAAGGACAGACACTAAGATGTGAAAGAGCAATGCCCATGGTCGAAAGATTTACAAATTGCTTCTGAGAGTTTGCATCACAGCAATTTTCACTCACTTTGAAGGTTTCTCAAGGGCAAATAATTTTTTCCTCCTATAGCAAACAATTTCACTCGCAAAAGGACTAAGGTATACTGTGTACATCCAGACACCAAAGCTAATAAGGCAAACCTGATAAAAGGAGGTCTGGAATTAAATGTCTTCCAACTGATCTTGTTCTCTCCACTGGGAAAAAGCACTTAGTGTATTAGTCACACATTAGCAGACCACGCATGCAGAAATCATCAGTAAAGAACTAATGCCTTTAAATAAATACCAGAAACCCGAGACTAAAAGAGAGATTTTAATAAAGATACTGGATTGTTTCCTTGCTCACTTCAATATTATTATGGAAAATGTTTGACTTACTTCTGTCTTTCAAATTTAGGAGATCAGATCTATAAAGAAAGATAATAAAGATACTATCACTTAACGCCACTGAAGCACTGTAAGGGGTTTTTTGAAAGACAATTCTAATATGAATGTTGCTGTTGTTTGGGCAATGGCCTATGTCACTTTCTGATATTAACCACAGAGAACTGTTTCATAAAGATAGTCAGGTTAAAGCAGACTGAACCCCACTTCAGCAAACATTGAATACTAAAGTTAGTCTAAGTTTAAATTATGCTGGGAAATATAGTTATGGCAAAGCGATAATTGCCAGATCACTAGAAATATCACATAACACACATATTTCCACCATATAACTCCTATTAGCAAAACAGTATACAACAGAAAATCTAAAATTTGAACAATTTCAAACAAGGATATAGAGTACAGATTCTGAATCATTTTTGTTTTGGATATCATATGTTGGGTCACTGCCAAATAAAATATTTTTTAACTTTTCTTAATATTATTAACTATATGCAAAATAATGTACACAGAGAAACATGCTTAGCATGTGCTTACTACTTTTTGCTGCAGAGTTGATAATGGCACTTCTTGGTAAAATGATGTGCAATGATAAGCTATAATGTACTGCCTGCTAGAAATGGCCAGTAATTATAAGAAAACATTTTCAGATTCACTATTAATCAGTGAAATGGACACTAAAACATATATTAGATGCTATTTTTCACCGGGAGGATTGGGGAATATTTAAAAGCTTAACCATACCCAGTGTTGGTGGGGGTGTAAAGAAACAAGTATTCTTCTGCCCTACACTTGGCAAGGGAGGCAGAAATGGGATACATGTCCAAACCTTAAAAGATATGTACACTCTGTTCAAGAATCCCATTTCTGGGATTTGAAAACAATCATTCAAGTGTTCAAATGTCTACTGCCATAGTACTGTTAAAAGTAATAAAAATAGGCAGGGAGCAGTGGCTCTTTCCTGTAATCCCAGCATTTTGGGAGGCCGAGGCGGGCAGATCAGCTGAGGTTGAGAGTTTGAGAACAGCCTGAACAACATGGAGAAACTCTGTCTCTATTGAAAATACAAAATTAGCCCAACATGGTGGCGCCTGCCTGTAATCCCAGCTACTCGGGAGGCTGAGGCAGGAGAATCGCTTGAACCCGGGAGGCGGAGGTTGAGTTGAGCCTAGATTGCACCACTGCACTCCAGCATGGGTACCAAGAGCGAAACTCCGTCTGAAGAGGAAAAAAAAAAAAAACATAAATGCTCAATGTGAAAATGTGGGCTTCTTATTTTCTTAGTACTTATTTTTGTAACAAGATGTGTTCTTTTCCTACCCAGAAAAACGAATATTGATTTATTTTGAAAATATCTGAGAATTACAATAGTAGTATAAAAATTGCAACAAAATGAAGCAGGAGGAGAGAAAGCAAGAGAGAAAGGAAGGAAGAAAAGAAAACCCACAACATTCTGCACAAGTTGTTTAAATCTTAGACGTGTTACCAAGGCATAATGTTTGTAAATGTTCCTTCAAAAATTCATAGCCCTGGCCAGGCGCGGTGGCTCACGCCTGTAATCCCAGCACTTTGGGAGGCCGAGGCGGGCGGATCACGAGGTCAGGAGATCAAGACCATCCTGGCTAACACGATGAAACCCCGTCTCTACTAAAAAAAAAAAATACAAAAAATCAGCCGGGTGTGGTGGTGGGCGCCTGTAATCCCAGCTACTCCGGAGGCTGAGGCAGCAAAATGGCGTGAACCCGGGAGGCGGAGCTTGCAGTGAGCCGAGATTGCGCCACTGAACTCCACCTGGGCGACAGAGTGAGACTCCGTCTCAATAATAATAATAATAATAATAATAATAATAATAATTCATAGCCCTTCTTCACTTAGAAGAATTTAGTATTAGATCACATGAACCGAATAGTTCATATTACAGCTGAGAGAGATTAGAGACTTATGTCAGATGTAGAAGTACAGGACCTGTGTCTCCCAATTCTCATGTCCACTCCATACTACACAGACCCTGCTTTATCCCACTCCCCACCATTTTACTCGCTCCAGTACTTTCTAATTCATTTCCGCTCTCTCTTTCTCTGTATTTATTTACCTACCTGTCAATCCAAATACCTACTTATCTACCTACCTACTATCCACGTTGCATTTTACCTACAGATCGACTTACCTATGTACCCTCTCCATCCATTTTCATTCCATCCCAGTACTATTTCATTCTCCCACCTCCTCCATAAAATAGAATTTTGACTAAATGAATGAAATTGTACTTTCTAAAAATAATTATAAGCACAATGTGAAACCATTGCAGCTATCTGGCAGGGGGCTATCATGGTAAAATTATTTTATGAGAAGCATGTGAATTACAATGGGGACAGGAATAGAGGTGGGAGAGACCAAAAGAATCTATCATGAGGCTACTGCAATTAACTAAGCATGTGTAACTTAGTCTGGGCTGCTATAACAAAATACCATAGACTGGGCATTTTATAAACATAAATTTATTTCTCATAGTTCTGGAAGCTAGGAAGTCTAAGATAATGGCATCAGCAGCCTTGGTGTCTGGTGAGGGCCTGCTTTCTGCCTCCTAGATGGTTCCCTTTTGCTACTATTTTCTCATATGGTAGAAAGGGCAAGGCAGCTCTCTGGGGACTTTTCTATAAGGGTATTAATCCCATTCATGAGGACTCTGCCCTCATGACCTAATCGCCTTCCAAAGGCTCCATCTCCTACTGCCATTGTGCCCGGAGTTGGTTCCTGCCTGTGGGTTCGTGGTCTCACTGACTTCAAGAATGAAGCCGTGGACTGTCACGGTGAGTGTTACAGCTCTTAAAGATGGCACGGACCCAAACAGTGAGTGGTAGCAAGATTTACTATGAAGAGCAAAAGGACAAAGTTTCCACAGCATGGAAGGGCACCCAGCGTTGCCAGTGCTGACTGGGGTGGCCAGCTTTTGTTCCCTTATAGTCCCCTCCCATGTTCCATTTCTGTCCTATCAGAGTGCCCTTTTTACAATCCTCCCTGCAATTGGCTACTTTTAGAATCCTGCTGATTGGTGCATTTTACACAGTGCTGATTTGTGCATTTTACAATCCTCTTGTAAGACAGGAAAGTTCCCCAAGTCCCCACTCAACCCAGGAAGTCCAGCAGGCCTCACCTCTCACCATCACATTGGAATTAATTGTCATTATATAAATTTGGGGGGAACATAGCATTCAGACAATAGCACTAAGGTAATACGAAGAATGCATGACATCAATTAAGTTTGTGTGTAGTCCACATACATAAGGATATGAGGAATGCTACAAGGGGTTACACATATAGATAAAGAGATGATAATTGTCATCTCACTGGCAGTTTTTATCTAACAAAGTAGCAATAACAATAACCACAGTTTTTTGTGGCTGTTATGTACCACAAATGTAGCTGGACATTTCATTTTCTCTGTCTCCAAACTCCAATTTACAGAGAAAGAAACTGATGCTACAAGAAGTTATTTGCTTCAGATCATACAACTAGCAAATGGCAAAACTGAATTAAAATCCTACCTTAAACTCAAAGCCTTTCTATTATATGACAATTCCTTTCTATGAATTAGACCAAAGACTTAGAGATATTGGTCCTCTGACTTCTTTTGATAATCTACCTTCCATGACGAAATATAACAAGTCTTGAACTTCTTTTTTATTTTATATTTGTATTAATTTATTAATATTAAAGAATATTTAAGCATGTACAATACTCATGTTCCTTAGGGTACTCAAGTTCACTATCTACTGGTAAAATTCCTAAAGGGTCTAGCCAGTGCTGCATACATAGTAAGAATGAAATAACACATTTTGTTTGGCTCAGTAGCACCTCCTTGTATTTACCTTAAAATCACTGGTTCAAGATTCAAAGCAAATCCTAGTTTTGCCTTTCTTTCCTATGCATTTTTTCAAGTTTACAGTTGCCATTGCTTATTTTCCACTATATTATCCGAAATTCCTCTATTACCTTGATTTTTTCAGTGATTTTTTTCTTCATAAGCTTTGTTTGCCTTTTATTATACATTGGGATTAGAACTGCATACCACATTATTCTAACATGTCAAATTATATGTATATAATATACATGCACACATATACATATACATACACAGACACTTATATATAAAACATATATGTTTTATCTAAGAGAAGATAGGTATAAGAAAATTCCTAAAACTATGTTGTATAAATACTTGAGACAGAATATAATTCAGCAACCCAAGTATCAGTTAGCTGTTTTATCTAGATAAAGATAAGATTAACTCTAAAATTTCAGTTATCTTTTCTGCCATAATTTGTATTGTGGTAAATATGCCCAACTCTCTTGCAACTAGTGTTCAAATTATGATTTAGTTTTTATTATTTCCATTGGACATACCTACAAGAGACTTGAATTCTGAACTGAGCTAAAGTGGAGAAAGGTAGTTACAACACATCCATTTGCTGGTGTGGATTGTGGCAGAGGCAACATTTCTCTACAGCCAGTAACTGTTGCAGCAACTTCCAAATTTAACAAGAAACCAATGGACTGAGGTAGAAGCAGCAGTAACTTTGTAGTCCATTTCTATGGTGTGACACTTTGGGAGTCTATTTCTTCAGCCCTCTCAAAGATTCTATATTATATTTAATATTCAGTAATATATTTCTTTGTATTTAATCTAGCTACAGTGGAGTCAGTTCTTTGCCACTAAACTTTTTATCTGTATATTTAACTATTAGAGTAAGATATAATTCCTGAAATATTATTTAAATATTGTTAATTTTTTATGCTGCTAGCTATTTTTCCAAAATGAAAACTGGAAACAACTGACAGAAATCTACATTTAGAAGTAATTTTTTTCTTCCCAGAAGATATTCATTTCTTATTGAAACTCCTTCTTATAAACAAAATCACCTTGAGTGTTTTAGGTATATGCTGACATGGAATGGGATAGGGGCCATTCAGTCTGTTCATCAGAGGTAGGGGAGTGGAATGAAGAAGAATCCTGTGTCCCTTCTCAAGATGGTCTCTGGTATTATGAGTAAACAGACAAATTTCAAAATTGTCATGTGCTATTGCATCATGGTGCCCCTTTGCAGTGGATGTTCTCCAAGTAGTCACTGGGAAGTCAAAAACAGCTTGGTTTGCAGAATCTTGAGAAATATTGCTCTGATGTTGCCCGTAGCATTTTGGGAACGGTTTGTGCAACAACTTAAGTTCAACTCCCAAAAATAAACTTGCTTCCATGTGTATAGTGGTTATAAACACAAGCCTCCATCTAACCACCCAGTGCAATCATTTCCAGAGTTCAGATACTATAATCAATGGTTGTAACATTATGAAATTACACATCCCTCATCCTTAGTTTAGCGATGCTTGTCTCCAGTGATTTAATATTTTTTTCTTCTCATGAGCTTTGCACGTTGTAACATAAACACTTTCCCATTGGCACTGGATAAATTCTAGGTGGGTTCAGGCCGAGCAATAACCTTAGCACCAGGATTATCACTTAGATAAAGTGCTCTTCAAAATTACATCATCCTACCTGAAAAATGAAGGAACTGTCTAGTTGTCTAACTATACCCTAATTTTAAAAGGTGTTTTCCAAAAAGAAATGGCAATTATCATTAGATGATCCTATCCATAGATAAAGAAATACAAGACATTAAAAAATATGAAAACCATATCTATTAAGACAAATGGAAGCAAAACACAAACTCAAGCCAGATTTGAAATAGTGTTTACTTCAAACCTCTGTGTCTTCAGTGGTTATTTGGTGTAACTTATTTCAATTCGGGTCCAACAAACCCCTCTCCTTTCTTAGGCTGTGGAGGTTGCTATCATGTGAATATTTGTGCCTCTTTAAAATTTATATGGTGAAACTTTGGGGGTGGAGCCATTGGGAGGTGATTAGGGCCCCACCCTCATGCATGGGATTAGTGTTCTTATAAAAGAAGCCAGACAGAGTTCATTTGTCCTTTCTACCATGGGTGACAGAGCTAGAAGGAGCCATCCATAAAGCAGAGAGTAGGCCTTCAGCAGACACCAAATCTGATAGCACTTTGATCTTGGAATTCTCAGCCTCCAGAACTATGAAAAATTAATTTCTGTTGTTTTTAAATTAGCCAGTCTATGGTATTTTTTATATCAGCTTGAAAAGAGTAAGATAGCAGCATTAAGGGGTACTTAGAGACCTGTCTTTGGTGAAATTCACTAACAGTTACAACACCCCCACCAGCATTAAGAAGAAGGAGAACACGAAGAGTAGAAGGAGGAAGAAGAATAGGAAGTAGAACGGGGAATGGAAGAAAAAGAGAGAGAAAGGGAGGGAGAAAGGGGGAATGCAAAGGAATTTGCATCCTTGAGGAATCCAACGCTCAGTAACAAGCCTGTATCACTTGAAGTGTATCAAATCATGAAACAGTAAAACATAATCATTTAAATATTTATAGGCACAAGCCTGGTGATGGACAGGCCTGACTGATCCTTGCTGCTTGCAGAACCACACTGCCATGTGGCTGGAACCTCTGAAATACCAAGACATGTAGTTCCATCTGTTAAAGCCTGTATCCCAGTTCATCTCTGACCCTCACGAATAAAACAAAGGAAACGCACAGATGAAGCAGTATGCACCTAGGTTGTTATGAATGACCTCAAATTAGAGTTATAAAACAAGAAAGTATTTCTCTACTTGAGGAGTATTGTAAATCCTGTGCAATATATTATTTCATTCCTTCAGTTTAGTAGAATCTATAAATAAGAATTGGGCCCCGCTCTGTGTGAGTATTTTTTGCATTACTGATCAGAAAACAGGATTTGCACTTAACCTAGTTACAAGACTTAAAAAATTCTAGCTACCTATCCAGACACACACTAAAATGCTCTGAAATTCTGCCATCTTGTGGGAATTTAGAAATATAACAAATGACTAGGTTCAAAGTTTCACGTTTTATATAATTTAAAAGGCTGTACAATTGTAAGCATGAATGAACAGGCCTTTAGTAATAGTACCCAACATGCTAACATAAATTTGATTTTTCCTTATTCTTCTTATTCCATATTTAATAAAAAACAAATTTCAGTTAATCTTAACTTCATTTATCTGGACTAAGCAAATTCATAATTTGAAATAATTTAGACCTGGTAGGAACGTAAAACAAGTTATAATATTTTCCCTATTTTTCTTATATAGTTGGTCCCTGAGCAACACAAGTTTGAACTTCACGAGTCCACTTATATGTGGATTTTTAAAATAAATATATTGATTTTATTTGGAGATCTGTGACGATGACAGAAAACTTGCAGATGAACTGCATAACCTAAAATATCAAAAAAGATAAAAAGATATGTCATGAATGCATAAAACATATGTAGTACTAGTATGTTTTATCATTGGTACCATAAAATATACACAATTTGTTATAAAAGTTAAAATTTATCAAAACTTAAGCACACAAACATAGACCATACAAGGCATCATTCACAGTTGCAAGAAATGTAAACAAATGTAAAGATGCAGCATTAAATCATAACTGCATACTATGAACTGTAGTGCATACTCTACTACTATAATAATTTTGTTCCCACCTCCCAGTGCTATTGCAATGGGTGAGCTTAAGTGTGGGAAGTATCTGTAAAATATTGTGTGACCCTAATAATCATCTCTGTGTAAGCAGTTAGTCTCTCCAGTAAATTGCATAACACAGTAAAAACTGACATCTTGCAGCTCTTGTGTTATTTTCATTAGTGCAATACCATAAACCTTGAATAACACCATGGAACCCATATGAAGTGCCACTAGTGATGCTGGAAGTGCTCCCAAGAAGCACAGAAAAGTCAAGACATTACAAGGAAAAGTTGAATTACTTGTTATGTACCATAGATTTAGATTTACAGCTGCAGTCCCTGCTATTTCAAGATAAATGAATGCAGCATAAATACCATTGTAAAAAAAAAAAAAAAAAAGGAAATTTGTGAAGCCATCACTGCAGCTATGCCAGCAGGTGCAAAAATCTTGCAGTTTTTGTGAAATATCTTTTTATCTCATATTGAACATGCAGCTTTTATGTGGGTGCAGGATTGATACAAAAAAGGCATATCAATAGGCTCTAATATGATTCAATAAAAAGTGAAGTCATTATATGACAACTTAAACCAAAGGAAGGTGGGGGATCTAAAGCTGGAGAATTTAATGCCCACAAAGGATGGTTTGATAATTATAGAAAGATATTTGCCTTTAAATCTATCAAGATAAAAGGAGAAGCAGCTTTTGCTGACAAAGAGGTGGGAGACGAATTCCCAGATGGCATTAAGAAAATTATTTGAGGAGAAAGGATATCTCTCCAAACAGGTTTTTAATTGAGATGAAAGCACCTTATTCTGGGGGGAAAATGCCACCAAGGACATTTACTACTAAGGAAGAGAAGTGAGCATCAGGATTTAGGCAGGAAGTGATAGACTAACTCAACTGCTTGGTGTAAATGCAGTCGGGACTACCCTTATCCTTAAAGCTGCTACTCCTTGAGCCTTGAGGGGAAAAGATAAAGATCAGCTGTCAATCTTCTGGTTGTACAACAAGAAGGTCTGGACAAGAACTCTTTTTCTGGATTGACTCCATTAATGCTTTGTCCGTAAAGTCAGGAAGCAGGAAGTACCTTGCCAGTAGAAAACTCCCTTTTAAAGTTTTTTTGATATTGGACAATGCCCCTTGCCACCCAGAACCCATGAGTTCAACAGTAAAAGCATCAAAATGGTCTGCTTGCCCCCAAACACAAGATCTCTAATTCAGCCTGTAGATCAGGGTGTGATAGGGATCTTTAAGACTCATTACACATGGTACTCTATAAAAAGGATTGGCAATGCTATCACAGATAATTCTGATAGATTATGAAAGTCTGGAAATATCATATCATTGAAGATGCTATTATCATTATAGAAAAAGCTGTGACAGCCATCATGATCAAAACAGTAAATTCCTACAGAAAAAAAAAACTGTCCAGATGTGCATAACATCACAGGATTTATGACAGAGATCATCAAGGAAATCATGAAAGAGATTGTAGATATAGCAAAAAAAAAAAAAAAAAAAAAAAAAAGTGGGTGGTGAAGGATTTCAGAATATGCATCTTGAAGAAATTCAAGAGCTAATTGACACCACACCAGAGAAATTAACAAAAGACAACTTACTGGACATGAGTGCTTCCAAATCGATGCCATACAATAAGGAAGATGTAGAAGAAGCAGTACCAGAAAACAAATTGACTCAGACAATCTGGCAGAAGGGTTCCAATTAAACAAGATGACTTTTGACTTCTTTTACGACATGGAATCTTCTATGATACAGGCATTGATACTACAGTAAATGGTTGAAGAAGGATAGGTACAACACAAACATTTTTAAAGAGATGAAAAAGCAAAAAACTCAGACAGAAATTACAATGTATTTCTGCAAAGTTATAACAAGTGGCCCACCTTTCCTACCTCCCCTTCCACCTCCTGTACCTCTTCTGCCTGTGCCACCCCTGAGACAGCAAAACCAATCCCTCCTTCTCCTCCACTTCCTCCTCCTTATCCACCTCCTCTTCAGCCTACTCAATGTGAAGACGATAAGGAGGGCCAGGCACAGTGACTCAGGCCTGTAATCCTAGTACTTTGGGAGGCCGAGGTGGGTGGATCACCTGAGGTCAGGAGTTCGAGACCAGCCTGACCAATATGGTGAAACCCCATCTCTACTAAAAATACAAAAATTAGCCGGGCATGGTGGCACGCTCTTGTAATCCCAGTTATTCAGGAGGCTGAGACAGGAGAATTGCTTGAACCTAGGAGGCGGAGGTTACAGTGAGCTGAGATCGGGCCACTGCACTCCAGCCTGGGCAACAGAGTGATACCTCATCTGAAAATAATAATAATAATAATAATAATAATAATGATAAATAGAAATAAAAAATAAAGATGAAGACATTTATAATGATCCACATCCACTTAATGAATGGTAAATATATTTCCTCTTCCTTGTCATTCTTTTAGTAACATTTTCTGTTCTTTAGCTTACTTTATTATAATACAAGTAACATACAAAGTATGTGTTGATTATTTATGTTATTGGTAAGGCTTCTAGCCAACAGTAGGCTATCCTTAAAGTTTTGGGGAAGTCAAAAGTTGTACATGGATTTTCAACTGATGGAGTGTCACCACCTTAACTCCCATATTGTTCAAGGGTCAACTATATAGAGAATAATTAAGGCCTATTCTAAAGTTGATTTTTCCATATACTGTTTGGACTTTTAGTTTTTATAAATTATAATAACTCAAAAGTAATGCTATCTTTATTTAGGACTTGTTTGAACATTTTATTCTTCTCCACCCTTTTCTTCTGTTTCCTATACCTTAATGTATTTAATCATCATTATATTATTCTTATCATTCCCAATATTTTATGTATACCCAATATCTCAGGAGGTGTACACCCTTCCTGTAATATTGTTTCTAATATTCGTGGGGAGAGGATATTACTCTCAATATCGTAGGGGATGTACACTCCCCAGCGATGCTGTTCGTAATATCCAAGGGAGGGGGAAATGATATAATTCTCCATATCACAGAAGGTGTAGACCCCTCTGTGATACCGTTCTTAATATTCAGGACGGGAGAGGATATTGCTCCCCATATCACAAGGGGTGTTCACTTCTCTGTGATATTATCGTAATATCCAGGGAGGAAGAAGATAACATTACTCCCTATATCACAGAGGGTGAAGACCCCCCTGTGATATGATATTGTTCATAACATCAGGGGTGGGAGAGAGGATTATATTATTTCACATACCACAGGGGGTGTACACACTTCTGTGATACTGTTCATAATATCCAGTGGGGGATATAATATTACTCCCCATATTGCAGGGCGTTTACACCCCCTTGTGATGTTGTTCGTCATATCCGGGGGGAGAGAATGATATTACTCCCCATATCGCAGAAGGTGTACACACTCCTGTGATATTGTTCGTAATATTCAGAGGGGAGAGGAAAATATTACTTCCCGTATCACAGGGTGTGTACACCCCCCAGTGATATTGTTTCTAATATCCAGGGGGGGAAATGATCTCATTATTCCCCATGTCGCAGGGGGTACAAACCGCCCGGCGATATTGTTCGTAATATCCAGGGAGGGAGAGAATGATATTACTCCTTATGTCGCAGGGGGTGTACAACCCATGGTAATATTTTTGTAATATCCAGGTAGGGAAAGGTTGACATAACTCTCCATATTGAAGAGAGTGTAAACCCGTTGTGATATTGTTCATAATGTTCAAAAGGGGAGAGGATGATATTCCTTCCAATATCACAAGGAGTGTACAACCCCCTGTGATAGTGTTCACAATATGCAGAAGAAGAGAGGATGATATTCCTTCCCTGTGATATTTCTCGTAATATCCAGAAGAGGAGAGGATGCCGTTACTTCCCATATCGCAGGGGGTGTACATTCACCTATGATATTGTTCCTAATATCTGGGGGGGAGATGATGATATTACTCCCAATATCGCAACAGGTGTACACCCGTCTGTGAAATTGTTCGTGATATCTAGGAGGAGATAATAATATTACTCCCAATATCGCAGGGGGCGTATATTCCCCTGTGATATTGTTCGTAATATCCAGAGTAGGGGAGGATGAGATAACTCCCAATATCATAGGAGGTGTACACCCAACTGTGATATTGTTCATAATGTCCAGGAGAGGAGAGGATATTACTTCTAGTACCGCAGAGGGTGTACACTCCTATGTGATACTGTTCATTCTACCCAGAAGGGGAGAGGATATTACTGTTAATATCGCAGAGGGTGGACACCCCATTGAGATATTGTTTGTATTATCCGGGGGGGGATAGGATGGTATTACTTTCAGTATGGCCGATGGTGTACATCCCTTTGTGATATTGCTCGTAATATACAGGAAAGGAAGGATGATATTACTCCCAATATCGCAGGAGGTGTACACCTTCTGTGATATTGTTTGCAATATCCAAGGGGGGAGAGAATGATATACAAACAATATCACAGGAAGTGTACACCCCCCTGTGACATTCTTCATAATATCTGGGGGGGGGGTAAGAGGATGATATTGCTCCCAATATCGCAGGGGGTGTACACCCTTCTGTGATATTGTTTGTAATATCCGGGGAGGAAATAATGATATTACTCTTAATATCGCAGGTGGTGTAAACCCTTTTTTGTGATATCGTTCCTAATATTGAGGGGGGAGAGGATGTTATTACTCCCAATATTGCAGGGTGTGTACAACACCCCTCTGATATTTTTCATAGTATCCTGGGGGGGAAAAGGATGATATTACTCCCAATAGCACAGGTGGTGAACACCCCCACTATGATATTATTCTTAGTATCCAATGTGGGAGAGGAAAATATTACTTTCAACATTGCAGAGGGTTTACACCCCCACAGTGATATTGTTCCTAATATCCACGAGGAAGAAGATAACATTACATTCAATATTGCAGGGCAATACACCCCCAATGATATTGTACCTAATATTCAGAAAGGGGGAGGATGATATTACTCCCAATATCTCAGCGGGTGTACATCCCCTATTGATATTGTTTCTAATATCCAGGGTGGAAAAGGATGATATTACTCCCCATATGGCAAAAATGTACACCTCCCACTATGACCTTGTTTGTAATATCCAGCTTGGGAGAGGATGATATTTCTCCCAATAACGCAGGGATGTACACACCCCTGTGATATTGTTCCTAATATCCAAGGGCGGAGAGGATGATATTACTCGTATTGTCACAATTCTCTGTGAAATTGTTACCAATATCCAGAGGTGTCGAGGATGATATTACTCCCAATATTGCAAGAGATTTACACCTCCCCATAACATTGTTATTAATATCCAGGGAAAGAGAGGATGATATTACTCCCAGTATCGAGGAGGGTGTACACCCTTCTGTGATATTACTCCTAATATCCAGAAAGAGAGAGGATGATATTACTGTCAACATCTTAGAAGGTTTATGTAACTCTTTTATATTTTTCTAATATTTAAGAAGGGCGAGTTTGATATTACTCCCAATAAAGCTGGGGGTGTACACATTCCCTGTAATATTTTTCATTATATCCAGGAGGGGAGACATATTACTCCAAATATCGCAAAGAGTGTACACACCCCTGTGATTTTGTTCCTAATCTCCAGGGATGTAGAGGATGATATTACTTCAAATATCTCAGGGGGATGTACAACCCCCCGTTACATAGTTCCTTACATCCAGGGCGAAAGAGTATGATATTACTCCCAATATCAAAGGGGGTGTGCTCTCCCCTGAGATGTTGTTTCTAATATCCAGGAAGGGAGATGATATTACTGTTAATATTGCAGGAGATGTATACCACCCCTGCGATATTGTTCCCAATAACCAGTGGGGAAGAGGATAATAATCCCACTATAACAGGGGGTGTACAAACTTCTGTGGTATTATTCCTAATATCCAGGGAGAAGAGGATGACATTACACCCAATATCGAAGAGGGTGTCCAACTCCCATGATATTGTTCCTAATATTTAGATGGGAAGAGAATGTATTACTTAAGGTATCGGACTGGGTGTACACCCCTCCTGTGATATTTTTCATAATATACATGAGCAGAGAAGATGATATTACTACTAAGGTATACAGGGGGTGTATACCTTCCTTGCGATATTTTTCCTAATATCCAGTGAGGTAGACCACAATATTACCCCCAATATCACAGGAAGTGTACACCTCCCTGTGATATTGTTCCTTATATCCACAGGGGAGAGAGGATGATATTACTCCCAATTTCACAGGAGTGTACATCTCCCTGTGATACTGTTTCTAACATATAGGAGGAAAAAGGATGATATTACTCCCAATATTGCAAAAGTTGTACACTCAGTGATATTTTTCCTAAGATAAAAAGGTGGAGAGGATAATATAACTCCCAATATTGCAGGGGGTGTAACCCCTCCTGTGATATTGTTCTTAATATCCAGGAAAGGAGAACATAATATTACTCCCTGTATCACAGGGAGTGTACACACTTCCTGTGATACTGTTCCTAACATCCAGGGCAAGAGATGTTGATATGGTGTTGTTCCTAATATCCAGAGGGGAGAGGATGGCATTACTCTCAATATTGCAGGAAGTGTACACCCTCATTGTGATATTGTTCCTAATATTTAGGGGGGAGAGCATAATATTACTCCCAATATCGCAGGAAATGTACAGGCACCTGTGATATTGTTCCTAATATCCAGGGAGGGAGAGGATGACATTACTGCCAAGATTGCAGAGAGGGCACACCCTTCTTGTGATATTGTTCCTAGTAACCAAGAGGGGAGATGATCATATTACTGTCAATATATTAGGAGGTGTACACATCCCTTGTGATGCCGTTACTAATATCCAGTGGGAGAGAGGATGATATTACTCCCAATATTGAAGGGGTGTACACCCTCCTGTGATATTGTTCCTAACAATCAGAAAAGGAAAGAATTATATTACCCTCGATATCAAAAAGGGTGTGCACCCTCCTGTGATATTGTTTTTAATATCCAGGTGGGAAGATGATATTACTCCCAATATTGCAGGAAGTGTACATCCCCCCCGATATTGTTCCTAATACTTATGTGTTAAAGGAATGATATTACTCACAATATCACAGGGGGTGTGCAACCCCTGTGATATTGTTCCCAATATTCAGAGTGGTAGATGATTATATTACTCTCAATATCACAGGTGTTGCACAGTCCCTCTTGTGATATTGTTTGTAATATCCAGGTGGGGAGAGGATGATATTACTATTAATATAGCAGGAGGTGTACACCCACCTCTGATATCATTCCTAGTAACCATGAGGGGAGAGGACGATATTCCTTCCAATATTGCAGAGGGTGTACCACCTCCACGTAATACTGTTCCTAATATCCAGGGAAAGGAGGATGATAATACCACCAGTATCCCAGGGAAGGTACACCCCCCATACAACGCCATGATATTGTTTCTAATATCCAGGGGGTAAAGGATAATATTACTTTCAATATCACAGGGGGTGTACACCTGTTCTGTGATATTGTTTCTAATATAAAGTAAGGGAGAGGATGATATTACTTTCAATATCACTGGGCGTGTACACCCCCGCTGTTATATTGTTTTTAGTATTCAGGGGAGGAGAGAATGATATTATTCCCAATATATTGTGATATTGTTTTTAATATTCATGAAAATAAGAGGAAGATATAACTCCAAAGATCTCAGGAAGTGTATAACCTCCTTATAATATTGTTCCTAATATCAAAAAAGGGAGACCACAATATTTATCCCAATTTAGAAAGGTGTGTACACCCGTCCTGTGATATTGTTCCTAATATCCAGGTGGGGAGAGGATGATATTACTCCCAATATCCCAAGGGTGTACTTTCCCCTGTGATATTGTTTCCAATATCCAGGGGGGAGGAGGAGGATATTAAACATCCCCTCTGTGATAATTTTTCTAATATTTTAAGGGGGAAAGTATATTACTCCCCATTTCGCAGGTGGTGTACATCCCCCCTGTGATATTGTTCCTAATATTAAGAAAGGGAGAGGATGATATTTCTCCCAATATGGCACAGGTTGTACATGCCCGCTGTGATATTGTTCCTAATATTTAAGGGAGGAGAGAATAATATTACTTCCAATGTCACAAAAAATGCACACCCCCCTGTGATTTTGTTCTAAATATCCAGAGGGAAGGAAATAATATTTCTCCCAGAATCAAAGGGGGTGTAAAACCTCCTGTGATATTGTTCATAATATACAGGTGGGTAGAGGATAATATTATTCCTAATATTGAAGGAGTGTACACATCCCCTGTGATATTGTTCCTAATATCCATGGGGAAGAGAATAATGTTACTCTGAATACTGCAGGGAGTGTACACCCCCCCTGGAAAATTGTTCCTAATATCCAGGGAAATGGAGGATGATACTACTCCCAATATCGCAGGGGGTGTACACTTCTCTTTTGTTGTTGTTTCTAATATCCAGTGGGGGAGATGACGTATTATTGAAAATATCGCAGTGGGTGTACATACCTTGTGTGATATTGTTCCTTATATCCAGGGGAGAGAGGATGATAATACTCCCAATATTAGAGAAGGTGTACACCCTCTCTGTGATTTTTTTAAAAATCCAATTGGGAAAGGGTGATATTACTCCCAACATCGCAGGGGGTGTATTCCCCCTTTGGAATATTTTTTCTAATATCCATGGGAAGAAAGGATGATATTACTCCCAATATTGCAAGGAATGAATACCCCCTTGTGAAATTTTTCCTAATATCCAGTTGGGGAGAGGATAATATTACTCCCAATATCCCACAGGGTGGAAAACTCACCTGTGATTTTTTTTTTCTGCTATTATAGGGGTGGTATACACCCCGCTGTGATATTGTTCCTAACATCTGGGAGAAGCGAGTATGATATTACTCCCAATATCGCAGTGGGTGTATACCACCCCTGGGTAACTGTTCCTAACATACAGGAGTGGAGAGGATGATATTACTCCCAATATCACAGGTGGTGTATACCATCCCTATAATATTGTTCCTAATATCCAGTGAGGGAAAAATGATACTACTCCCAAGTTTGCAGAAAGTTTACACACCAATTGTGATATTGCTCCTAATATCCAACAGGGGAGATGATATTACTGCCAATATCACAGCAGGTGTACAATCCCCCGTGATATTTTTCCCAATATCTGGGGAAGAAGATGATATTACTCCCAATATTGCAGAGCGTGTACACTCCTTTGTAACATTGTTTTAATAATCAGACGGGGGGAGACTTACATTACTCTCAATATCGCCGGGGATGTACACCCCCACAGTAATATTGTTTTTGATATCCAGGTGGGGAGAAGATGATATTACTCCCAATATAGCAGGAGGATACACCTCCCCCAATATTGTTCTTAATATCCAGAGGGAGAGAGAATGAAATTACTCCCAGTGTCGCAAGGGGTGTACACCCCCACTGCTGTATTGTTTTTACTATCCAGTGGGGGAGAGGCTATTACTCCCAATAAAGCAGAAGGTGTACACTCCCTGTGTGATATTATTCCTAAAATTCAAGAAAGGAGAGGATGATATTACTCCCAATATTGCAGGGGGTATACTCCCTCTTTGGTATATTGTTCCAAATATCCATGGGAAGAGATTTTATTACTCCCAATATCGCAAGGAATGTATACTCCCCTAGTGATATTTTTCCTAATATCTGGTTGGTGAGAGGATGATATTACTCCCAATATCACACAGGATGTAAGATGCCCCTGTGATATTGTTCCTGCTATCCAAAGCAGGAGAGGACGATAGTACTGCCAATATCGCATGGGTGTACACTATCACTGTGATGTTGTTTCTAATATCCAGAATGGGGGAGGATGATGTTAGGCCCAATATCGCATGAGGTGTGCCACCCCCCTTTGATATTTCTCCTAATATCTAGATGGGGAAATGATGATATTACTCTCAAAATCGCAGTGGTTGTTACCCACCCCAACCGAGATATCTTACCTAATATCCAGAAAGGGAGAGAATATTACTCCCCACAGCACAGGAAATGTACATCCCCTCCCCCAGGATATAGTTTTTAATGTCCAGAGAGGGAGAGGATATTACTCCCAGCATTCCAGGGGGTGTACAAACCCCTGGTGATATTTTTTCTAATATGGAGGAAAGGAGTGGATGATATTACTTTCATTATCACAGTGGGTGTACACCCCCACCCCCGTAATATTGGTCCTAATATCCAGGGGAGGGAGAGGATGATATTACATTCAATATTGCAGAGGAGATACACTCCTTTGTGACATTTCCTAATATCTAGGAGGGGAGAATATGATATTACTCCAAGTATCGCAGCGGGTGTCCACCCTTCCTAGGACATTGTTCCTACAATATAGAAAGGGAGAGGATAATATTACTAATATTACTCCCAATATCGCAGGCGGTGTATACTCCTTCTGTGATATTGCTCCTAATATCCACTAGGGGGAAAAATGATACAACTGCCAAGATCTCAGGAAGTGTACACCGCATTTGTAATATTGCTTCTAATATCCAAGCGGGGAGACGATAATACTACTGTCAATATAGTAGGGGGTGTACACCCTCCCCCGTTATATTTTTCCTAATATCCAGGGGGGAAAAGGACGATATTTTCCTAATAATCAGGGAGAGGGGGAGATGATTATATTACTCTCTATAACGCAGGGGGTGTACACCCCCACTGTAATATTGTTTTTTATATCCAGGTGGGGAGAACATGCTATTACTTCCAATATCACAGGGGGGTGTACATCCCCTGCGATATTGGCAGTAATATCACCTCCCCTCTTGGATATTAGGAACAATATCACAATTTGGGTATAAACTTTCTACGAACTTGGGAGTAGTATCATTTTTCCCCCATTGAATATTAAAAACAGTATCAGAGGGGTGGTATACACCGCCTGTGATATTGGGAGTAATATCATCCTCTCCATTCCTATATGTTAGGAATAATATCCCGGGGGTGGCGTACAACCCCTCCCGTGATATTGTTCTTAATATCCAGAGGAAGAGAGGATGATATTACTCCCAATATTCCAGTGAGTGTACAATCCCCTTTGATATTGTTCCTAATATTCAGGGGGGTAGATGGTGATATTACTCTCAATATCGCAGGGTATGAACACCCCGCCTTTTTATATCCTGGTTTAGAGAGAGTGAAATTACTCTCAGTATGGAGGGAGGTGTACACTCCCTCCCGTGATACTGTTCCTAATAACCGTGAGGAGAGACGTTGATATTCTTTTCAATATCGCAGTGGCTGTACACCCTCCATGTTACATTATTCCTAATATCCAGGGGAAAGAGGATGATACTATTCCCAAAAATCGCAAGAAATGTACACACCCCTGTGATATTCTTTCTAATATCCAGGGGGTTAGAGGATAATATTACTCCCAATATCACAAGGGGTGTACACTCTTTCTGTGATATTGTTTCTAATATTCAGTAAGGGAGAGGATGATATTACTCCCAGTATCGTAGTGGGTGTACACCCCCACTGTTATATTGTTTTAGTATCCAGGGTGAGGGAGACGATCATATTACTCCCGATTTAGCAGAAGCTGTACACTGCCCATGTGATATTGTTCCTAAAATTCAAGAAAAAAGAGCATGATATTACTCCCGATATCGCAGGGCGTGTATAACCCCACTGTTATATTGTCTTTAGTATCCAGGGGAGGCAAGGATGGTATTAATCCAAATATAGCAGGGGGTGTACACCACCTTTATGATATTGTTCTTCATAGTCACAAAAGGAGAGGATGAAATAACTCTTAATATCTCAGGAGGTGTACACCCTGTTTGTAATATTGTTCCTAATGTGGAGAGAGGAGGATGAAAATAGTACTTTCAATATCACAGGGCATGTACACCCATCCTGTGATATTGTTCCCAATATCCAGGTGAGGAGATGATGATATCACTCCAAATATTGCAGGGGTGTACACCCCCTGTGATTCTGTTTCTAATACTCAGGTGGGAAGCGGGTAACATTAAACTCAACATCGCAGGGAGTGCACACCCCCTCTGTGATATTTTTCCTAATATTCAAAGGAAAAGATGATGATACTACTCCCAATATCACAGGTGGTGTACATCTCCTCTGTGATATTGCTTCTGATATTAAGGGGGAGAGTGGATGATATTACTCCCAATATGGCAGGGTTTCTACACTCCCCCCTGTGATATTGTTCCTAATATTTAAGGGAGAAGAGGATGATATTGCTCCCAATATCACACACACACACAAAGTATATCCCCCTGTGATTTTGTTCTTAATATCCAGAGGGAAGAGGATGATATTTTTTTCCAATATCATATGGGGTGTACAACCTCCTGTGATAATATTCCTAATATTCAGGTGGGGAGAGGATGATATTACTCCCAATATTAAAGGGAGTGTAAACCCCCTTGATATTGTTTCTAATATCGAGAGGGGAGGGAAATGATGTTACTCTCAATATCACAGGGGGTGTACACCCTCTGTGTGATATTGTGAGTTACCTTATCCTCTCTTCCTGTGGATATTAGGAACAATATCACAGGGGTGTGTACACCCCCTGCGATATAGGATTAATATCATCCTCTCCCTACTTCGATATTAGGAACAATATTACAGTGGGAATGTATACCCGTTGCGATATTGAAATTACTATCATCGTCTCCCCCCGTTGGTATTAGGAAGAATATTACAGGGAGGTGTACACTCCTTGCAATATTGGGAGTAATATCCTCTCCCCAGCTGGATAGGGAAAAAAATTAGGAACAATATCACAGGGGAGGTGTACAGAGGTGACATTGGGAATAATACCATCCTCTACACCCTGGATATTAGGAATAATATTACTGAGAGTTGTACACCCCCTGAGATATTGCGAGTAATATCATCCTGTTGTCTGCATAGTAGGAACAATATCACGGGCGGGTGGGGGGTGCATACTTCTCAGGCTATTGGGAGTAATATCATTTTCTCCCTTCCTGGATAATTAGGAACAATATCAGAGGGGGGTTGTACACCCTCAGTGATATTGGGAGTAGTATCATGATCTTCCCCAGTGGATATGAAGAACAATATCACAGGCAAAGTATACACCCCCTGTGATATTGGGAGTAATATTATCCTCTCCCAACCTTGATAGGAACAATATTACAGGGGGTGTGTTCACCCCCTACGATATTGGGAATAATATCATCTTCTCCCCCTTTGGATATTGGAAAAAAATCACAAAGGGGGTGTCCCCCTGTGATATTGGGAATATTATCACACTCTTGTCTCCTAGGTATTAGGAACAAAATCCACAAAGGGGGTGGATACCCCCTGCGATATTGGGAATAATACCATCCTCTACACCCTGGATATTAGGAATAATATTACTGAGAGTTGTACACCCCCTGAGATATTGCGAGTAATATCATCCTGTTGTCTGCATAGTAGGAACAATATCACGGGCGGGTGGGGGGTGCATACTTCTCAGGCTATTGGGAGTAATATCATTTTCTCCCTTCCTGGATAATTAGGAACAATATCAGAGGGGGGTTGTACACCCTCAGTGATATTGGGAGTAGTATCATGATCTTCCCCAGTGGATATGAAGAACAATATCACAGGCAAAGTATACACCCCCTGTGATATTGGGAGTAATATTATCCTCTCCCAACCTTGATAGGAACAATATTACAGGGGGTGTGTTCACCCCCTACGATATTGGGAATAATATCATCTTCTCCCCCTTTGGATATTGGAAAAAAATCACAAAGGGGGTGTCCCCCTGTGATATTGGGAATATTATCACACTCTTGTCTCCTAGGTATTAGGAACAAAATCCACAAAGGGGGTGGATACCCCCTGCGATATTGGGAATAATACCACCCTCTCCTTCCCTTGGTATTAGAAATAATATCACAGGGGGAATGTATATTCTCTTCGATATTGGGATTAATATGATTCTCACTTCCACTGGATATTAGGAGTAATATCACAGGGCCATTGTACACCCTCCTGTGATATTTACAGTAATATCATCGTCTCTCCCACCTTGGAAATTATTAACAATATCACAAGTGGGGTGTGCATTCCCTGTGATATAGGCAGTAATATCATCTTCTCCCCTTTTGATATTAGGAACAATATCACAGGGGGCTGTACACTTGCTGCTACATTGGGAATAATATCATTGTTTACCCCATGGGATATTAGGAACAATATCACAGGGGGTTGTACATTCTCTGATATATTGGGAGTAATATCATCCTCTCCCCCCATGGGTATTGGGAACAATATCACGGGGCGGGGTGTAACCCCCTGGGCTATTGGGAGTAATAGTGTCGTCTCCCGCCCTGGATATTAGGAACAATATCACAAGGAGGGTATACATCCCTGCTGTATTGGGAATAATATCATCCTCCCCTTCCCTGGATATTAGGAACAATATAACATGCAGTGGCATACAACCTTTGCTTTATTGGAAGTAATATCATCCTCTCCCGCCCTGGGTATTAGGACCAATATCCCCCGGGGTGTTTACACCTCCTGCGATATTGGAAGTAATAGTATATTATCCCTCTCCTGGATATTAAAAACAATATCACCGGGGGGGAGGGGGGCTGTGCACCTGCTGAGCTATTGGGAGTAATATCATCCTATTTCCCCCTGAATATTAGGAACAATATCACAGGAAGTGTGTATACTCCCTGCTCTATTGGGAGTGATATCATCTTCTTTACCCCTGGATATTACAAACAATATCTCAGGGGGGTGTACACCTCCTGTGATATTGGGAGTGATAACATCCTCTCCCCCTGTGGATATTAGGAAAAATATCACATGGGGGTGTACCCCCTCTGCGTTATTGGGTGTAATGTCACCCTCTCTCAACCCAAGTATTAGTAACAGTATCACAGGGGGCTGTACACCTCCTGCAGTGTTGACAGTAATAGCATCATCTCCCATTTTGGATATTAAAAACAATACAAGGGGGCTGTACACCGCCTGTGATACTGGGAGTAATATGATCCTCTCCCTCCTGGAAATTAGAAAAAATATCACAGGGTGTTATACACCACCTGCAACATTGGGAGTAATATCATCCTCTCACCCCATGGTTATTAGGAACAATATAATGAAGAAATGTACACCTCTGCGATATTAGGAGTAATATAATCTTTTCCCCACCTGAGTATTAGGGATAATATCACAAAAAGGGGGTGTACACTCCCTGTGATATTGAGAGTAACATCATCCTCTCTCACAACCAGAATATTAGGAACAATATCACGGGGGTGTGTACACCCCCTGCAATATCAGGAGTAATATCATTCTCTCCCCCGCTGGATGTTAGGAGCAGTATCACAGGAGGGGTGTACACTACCTGAGATATTGGGAGTAACATCATCCTCTCCCCCTCTGGATATTAAAAACAATATCACAGGGGGGTGTACACCACCTGCGATATTGACAGTAATATCAACGGCTCCCCCATTGGATATTAGAAACAGTATCACAAGAGGGGTGTACATCCCCTGCGATATTGGGAGTAATATTATGCTCTCCTCCCTAGATACCAGAAGCAATATCTCATGGGACGTGTACACTCACTGAGATATGGGGAATAATGTAATCCTCTCCCCACTACATATTAAGAACAATATCACAAAGGGGGTGTACAGCCCCTGCAATATTGGTAATACTATCATCCTCTCACCCCTGTATATTTGTAAAAATACCACAAAGTGTGTGTACTCTCCTAGCAATATTAGGAGTAATATCAACCTCTCACCCCTGGATATTAGGAACAATATCTCCGGGGGAGTGTATACCCCCGGAGATACTGGGAGTAATATTATCCTTTACTCTCCTGGATATTAGAAATAACATCACAGAATAATTGTATACCCGCTTCAATACTGGGATTAATATCATCCTGTTTCCCACTTGACATCAGGAACAATATCACAGGTGGTTTACACCCCCTCCACCATCGACAGTAATATCATAATTTTCTTTGGATATTTTAACAATACCACAAGAGGAATGTACATGCCCTGTGATATAGGGACTGATATCTTCCTCTCCCCTGTGGATATTGGAAACAATATCATGGGGGCTGTACACTCCCTGCAATATTGGCAGTAGTATCCTCCTCACATTTTCTGGATATTAGGAACAATATCACAGGGGGGTGTACATCCCCTGCACTATTGGGAGTAATATTGTGGTCACCTGCTTTAAATATCAGGAAGAATATTACAAGAAGGGTACACACTCAATGCGACATTTGGAATATCATCCTGTCACCCTCTGAATATTAGAAACAATATTACAGGGAGAATGTACAACCCCTGTGATATTGGAAGTAATATCATCCACTTCTCCCCTGGATATTAGGAACTATATCACAGAAAGGGTGTACACCTTCTCCGATATTGGGAGTAATATCCTCCTCTCCCCCTACCTCGATATTAGGAACAATATCTCAGGGGTGGGGTACACCCTCTGCGACATTAAGCATAATATTATCCTTTCCCCTTCTAGATACTAGGAAGAATATTATGTGGGGTTGTACGCCCCCTGTGCTATTGGGAGTATATCATCCTCTCACCCCCTGGATATTAGGAAGAATATCTTGGGAGTGCGGGCATAACCCCTGAAATATTGGAAGTAATGTTATCCTCTCCCCACGTGGATATTATGAACACTATCACAGAGGGGTGTACACCTCCTGCGATGTAGAGAATAATATCCTCTCCCCTCCGGATATTAGCAACAGTATCATAGGTGGATGTACACTCCCTGAGATATTGGGAGTAATATCATCCTCTACCCGCCCCCCGATGTTATGAATAATATTACCACAGGGATGTATACCCCCTTCGATATTGGGAGTAGTATCATACTCTCCCCCCCACCCCCCGGATATTACGAACAATATCACAGGGGATTGTACACACCTTGAGATATTGGGAGTAATATCATCCTTTCCTCCCCTGAATATTGCGAACTATATTACGGAATGGTGTAAACCCCTGCAATATTGGGAGTAATATTATCCTCTCCCCCCCGATATCATGAACAATATCACAGGGGATGTTCAACCCCTGCAGTATTAGAAGTAATATCATTTTCTCCCCCAGTGGATATTATACACAATATCACAGTGGGAGGGGATAAACCCCCTCTGATATTGGGAATAATATCATCCTCCCATCCCCTGAAAATTATAAACAATATCACAGGGGGGTGTGTACTCCCTGGGTTATTGGGATTAATATCATCCTCTCCCTGCCTGAATATTAAGAACAATATCACAGGGGGGTGTACACTTCCTATGATATTGGGAGTAATATCATTCTCTACTTCTCTGGATATTAGGAACAATATCACAGGGGGGTGTAGGAACTCCGCAATGTCGGGACTAATATCATCTTCTGCCACCCTGGATATTATGAACAATATCACAGAGGATGTACACACAGGATGTTTATGATACTGGGAGTAATATCATCTCCCCACTGGATATTACAAACAATATCTCAGGGGGTTGAGCACCCTCTGTGATATGGGGAGTAATATCATCCTCTCCCTCCCTGGATATCATGAACAATACAGCAGGGTTGTGTACACTCCCTGTGATATCCAGAGTAATATTATTTTCTCTCTCCCTGAATATTACGAACAATACAATATAGCAGAGGAGTGTACATGCTTGGCGATATGGGAAGTAACATCATCTCCTTTCCCTGCAGATATTATGAACAATATCACAGGGGTGTGTATACTTCCTTTGATATGGGGAATAACATCATCCTCTCCGCCCCAACCCAGATATCATAGTTGCATGCATATTCCCTGAGATATGAAGAGTAGCATCATCCTCTCTTTCCTTGTATATTATGAACAATATATCGGGGGGATGCAATATGAAGAGTAACATTATCTTCCCCCCCTCTGGATATTATGGACATATCACAAGAGAATGTAAACTCTTTGCGATATGGGGATTAACATTCTCTTATCCTTGTCTAAATATTATGAACAATATCGTATGGGGGTGTACACCCCTTGAGTTATGGGGAGTAACATGCTCTCCCCTCCTGGAAATTACAAACAATATCGTAGGGGGTGTACACACCCTGGGTATGGAGAGTAACATCATCCTCTCCCCACACAGATATTATGAACAATATCACAGGGAGGTGTACACTCCCTGGGATATTGGGGGTAATATCATCCTCTTTCCCCCTGGATATTACAAACAATATCATGGGCGTTGTATGCCTTCTGTGATACTGGGAGTAATATCATCCTCTCCCCCTTATGGAAATTGTGAACAATATTCTGGAGGGTGTACATCCCCTGCGATATTGGGAGTAATACCATCCACTCCCCACTGGATATTACAAAAAATATAAAAGGGGGGTATACACTCCCTGCAATAGTTGGAGTAATATTCTCATTTCTGGACATTATGAATAATATCATAAGGGGGTGTACAGCCCTTGCAATATTGGAAGTAATATCATCCTCTCCTTCCCTGAAAATTACAAACAATATCACGGGGGGGGTGTATACCTTCTGCGATACTGGGAGTAGTATCTTCCTCTCCCACCCGCTGCTTTTGTATTTTATAGGGGCAGGATGTTTTTGTAGGGGCAGCTTATCAAATCTGAGCTGAAATTGTCCAACGATTGTGAAGACAATGAGGAAGAAAATGCAGACCTTAAAGGTGTAATCTTTAAAGAGACATCTTTTAAAGGAACAGAACAACAGGATGTTAAAAGAGAGTTAGTGAGGAGAACTACCTGTACTCTCTTTCAGATTCTAGAATGATGTTTGGTTCATATTAGCTAACAAAAATAAAACTAAACCTTAAAATTTTTTTTAAAAAGTTTGCTTTATGTGGTATTTCTTTCCCTCATTTTAGGGCTGTAGTTAATTGTTGTCTATCTTAAAGAAAACCTCAGACAATTCTAAAGTCAATTTACATTTATCATTAAAATACATTTTAGTTATTACCAAGATACATTTTCAAAATGTACATTAATTGAACAAATAATCACATTAGTTTATGTAATCTAAACCTAAAATAGGAGCCTAGAGGTAGAAAAGAAGAGACACTAGAATACTAGAACAATATTCAAAATTAGCCTTCGAGGACCCAGGCACTTACAAAAATAATTAACTGATGTGATAAGCCCTGTTTCAAAATCAAAGTCAACAAATATCTAGACCAGGAGTGCTCTGGTCTCACCAGGAGTAAATTCACATGTCTGAATCTCTCCACTGAAGTACATAAATACATAAATAAATAAATAAATAAATAATATAAATAGAACTTTCACTCTAAGAAATATCAAAAGCATGAATATTTACTTTTTCTTATTTTTCCTAATGTCTTCTACAAGTCTACACATACAGGAGCTTAGAAGAGAGTCTGGCACATAGTGTATGCCCAAGAAATGTTGTTTACAATTATTATATCTTCAAAATGCACATGAATCAAAAATCTAGATTCTGCAAATGCACAGAAATTGAGAGGCCAGAGAGAGAAAGGAGTGGGCAAGCATTTAATTATATAATTAGCTAGATGAACACTGTTAACTTTCTCAAAAAGTCAGATGGAATCTATAAAGTAGTTTGACATGCAGAAATCCAAGATTTGATACTTTTTGTTCTTCTCTCCAACTATTACTATTTAAATAAGTGAAATAGAATAAATATCATCATAGACCACCAGCAAATTTGTGTATTCTGTTGTTGTTGTTGAAGAAAACTTCCCTTGGAATAAACCATTTTTTGAAACAGAAAGAACTTGAATTCCACCACAGGTGAATTTTAGGAGCTGAAAATTATTTGCATTGTATGTGGTTTGCTAAGAAGGAAGCATCAAATTAAATTTTCTACTACATTCACATTTGCTGGGTTAGTTCCTTTTCTCTCCTATGGTGGCTATAAAATCCACGCTAATTACCCATCAACCTCAAAGGGATGAAGCCAGGAGTAAATAGCAAGGAAGCAGCTGGAAACCTCTGAGTACTGCATATAAATGGGGACAGGAGATTACCCCCACTTGATCTGGCAAGACTGGGCCAAAGCCCTGGGCCAAACCCTTGCATCCCCAAGAGACTGCCAACAGGAGCACCAGCTGCACTTCAAAGCAGCAAGTCTAGAATAAGAGCCCTCTGGGAGCAGACAAAGTGCGTATCCGCGAAAAGTAATATTCAGCCTACCAGGGAGTAGTGGTTTCCCAGGATCAACAGAAGGCTAAGAGGTCCCAAATTTCTTGTGAAAACAGGTAATTTAGCCACAGATTGTTGTCTATCATGGTATTCTTTGATGTTTTTTCTTCAACATCAGCAGTCACAAATAATATATTGAATGCTTATTATGTAATTGTCATTCTTCATTGTCTGATTTAATTCTCATAACAATTCTGATAGTTGTTTTTATTATTCCTTGTTTATAGATGAAGTAATGGAGACTGGAGAGATTAAGTAACTTGCCAGGGACTTGCAAGGTGGAAAGCAAGCTGCAGACATAGAATTATCTCAAGAATTTGCTTTCATAACCATAATGGTTCCAAGATTTTCCATGACCTTCATTTAGCTCACAAATATTTCATTATTATCCTTTTGCCTTTCTTTCTTAGTTACTACCTGCTCTCTGACTCCTACAAGGATAGAGTACATATGAGTACACACACACACACACACACACACACCATGCAACTATTAACCAGTTCCAACCTTGGGCTGTGTAAATGCCAGGCAAGCACCCTAAGAGGGCAGTAATTTCCTGTCTCAACTTGGAAAGATGTGAGCCATGGTTCTCTCTATTCAATATCCATAACCTAAAGAGAAATTTCAGAATATACCCACTGGGAAAGGAAAGACTTTTTGAGTTTTCTCTGAAGGACTTGGCAAAAATCCAAACATTTGAATTTATTTTGTTTCTGTCCTGAGACTGTGAAATGCTTTTAAGTATCTGCTAAATTTTGCTCTAATATATAGCAGTAAGGAGGTGCTTCATCTCCCTGGAGTCATTGGAAAAGCTCGCAGAAACGAGTTTAAGAAACAAACCTGAAAAGTGATACAAGTCAAGCCTGTCTCTTCAGAGGCATCTGCAGGCTGTAAAGTGTGCTGATAGGAAATTCAGCTATCCACAGGACTTTACAGCAGCTACTCAAACAAATTTTACATTTATCCTGTGACCAGAGAGGAAGAGGAAAGTAAAAAACATTAAATGTCCTTTGCTTGGCCTCTCATACTGTTTCAAAGCATGAATGCTTATAAAGTTGTTTAGATATCAAAGCAGCCAATATGTGCTGGGTTTTATCTTAAAGGAAAAAGGAAAAATAATGCTTTGGGGATGGGGAATCGTCCAATAAATATATCTCCCATTAACGCTTTTAACTCTGGAGAAATGTTAGAGTCCTTATAGGATCATCAAATAATCATAAAGTAAAAATGCATACTCACATGAACAAGGATTGAAATTCATCTGTTTCACTTTTTTTAAATACAGGGCTCCTAACAGTTCTCAGTCAGCTGTTACAATGTTTAATCACAATTTGGGCAAAAATAAAAATCTCCCTTTCTAAATGAATTACTCTTGCTGCATATTAAGCCCACTACTTGTCTTTCAAACCCAGTGGAGATAGATGATAATTGGACACAATGTTTTTCGCAATTCCCTTTCAATAGCTTGAAAACAGTTATGAATCTTCATCTTAATTTTTTAAACTCTCAATATATTGATTCTCTTGTAATTCCTTTTCAAAATGTCCATTACTATATTTCCTCTTGATCCTCTCACTTCTCTAGAAATGTACTAAAACACAAAGACCAATATTAGAGCAATTTCCTAATAAAAGTTTGAACACAAATAAATATCCTATAATATTTATTTCTAGCTTTCTAGCATCAACTACTTCTAATAGCTTTTAAAAGTAAACACTGTTAATCACTTACTAATTTTAAATTTATGATTCTGCTAAAGTGACTTATTGTTTTACCTAGTTTGGGAGAGTTTCTTTGGACATTTTATATCAGGATAAATCAAAAATATCTGTTATATGACATTATACTGTTTCCTAAAGGTTAATATCAAATTGACTAAATATTTCTTCAATTTATGACATGACACACAGAATTGTACATATTTTCCCCAAGGTATTAGGAAGCTAACCAAAATAGTGTCATCAATAATTGGATAGGAACAACATCAATTCAATCATCTGTAGAATTATAAAAGCTCAGATGAGGAACAGCCCTTTAGAGGCAACCCAGTACAAACTTCCCACGCTGAAATGAAAATGAAAGAACAAAAGATGAAATATCTTGACCAGCTCTTAGTGAACCAGCCTGATCCCTAGGCTCAGTTCTTCCCATGTAGTATCCCTTCCACTCTGTTCCATAGCCAATTCTCATTCAGGACACCAGAAAAATATTCTGTTTTGGTTTGTTCTATGTTCTTTTGCCTGCTTTTCAGTCACAGAAATACCTTTGTCCTTTCCCTACCTCTCTTTCTTCACCCCACTGTCCATTAATTAATTCAGCAAATATCCATTGAGTTACTCAATGAATTCCAAGAGTACTGCCAACCGAAGAGTAATACAGTAAACTGATGCAAGTGTAATAAAAATATATGCTAAGGCTTTCTCAGGCCCTTTTACCCTTTTCACACAGGGCTAAGTTCACAGGCCTGAAAATCAAGATGTCCAAGGTACCGATAGGGAAAGCAAGAAAGATTTGAGGCACCATTTAAGGAAGAGGGCTGTTACTGAGGTTAAGTAGATAAAAAAGCCTGGATGAAAATATGTCAAAGAAGAGAACTGTAGAGCTTGGTTATGTGGCATCAAAGAGAAGTCTAATTCATTTAACAGTTCCTTATTGTTTCTGGATTAAAAAAGGAAATTTTGTTTCTTAATTTCCTTTTTATTATCTATGTCACATCTTAGGCTAATTAATGCAAAACAATATAACTAAGTTATACACTTAAGGAATAGATGCATGTCATACCTAAGGAATTATCCATAAGATATATAAGCTTTGATCCACCAAGAAATTATTCATTCAATAACTATATATTTTGTATCTATAAGAAATTTTCTGTTCTTTCTAGTACCAAATGTGATCATTATGATAATTCTGTTACTTTTATTACATTCATCAGCCACATGTGATATTCCTGACTCTAGGGTTCTTTCTACAAGTGTAATTTACTGATATCTACTAACAATCTCACTAAAAACAGCAGTTGTTCAAGGAAAGCATTGCCCTTTTAATACATGTACACACATCTAGGAATACATCGGACATCTGCATGTTCAAGCATGTATTACAGATAAGTTATGGGGTCATGAAACTTGGCAAGGTGATTTGTTTTCATTTCTAATGCTATGCAGATGACATATTTCTAATTGTTGTCACACTTGAAATATGTACTTCTTATTTTTGTGTTATCACATAGTTTATCAGTTATTATCAAGCAGAGGATATCTTGAACCTTTTAGATATCATTGAAATATTTTCCTAGTTGCAAACACTGTGTGTATCAGAAACAGCACGGGGCAAATTGCCGCTTTTATACCATCAGATCTCAAGAGAACTCACTCACTATCATGAGAACAGCATAGGGGAAATTGTCCCCATGACCTAGTCACCTCCCACAAGGTCCCTCCCCCAACACATGGTGATTACAATTCCAGATGAAATTTGGGTGGGGACACAGAGCCAAACCATATCAGTGTACTAAAAATAGATGACGACATCCATGTAAGACACCTTCATTTTCAGTTCATCTATCTTCAAATAATTTGTCACCCTTTATAACATGTGAAAAACTAGATAGAATAATGAGAGAGAGTATACAAAGGAGCCTTTACTCTGTACCTCACTATTATTACACCTTGGTTCAATGTAGACTTTTCTACAAACAAAACCCTAGAATTAGAGATACAGTCAATTTCCAAATCATTGTGTCATTGTCCAGAGCCACTACCGACGTACCAAAATGGGAAGTGAGTGGTTCTGATCCCTGAAGCATGATTAATGATCCTGATGTCACTGGCTAACTTTCAGCATACAGTGGCCACATACTGCATCACAGAGGTTATAAAAAGTGCTCTGCAGATATGCATTACCTCAGTTCATCCTTCCACAGAACCTGAAATGCAAGTAAAATGTAAGGTTGAAATTGGCAGATTAGTTCCATGCCTGTATAGTAATCTCAACGCCGGCTAGAGACCTAAAGACATGGGATACTCTGAAAACAATCTATGCTAACCTCAGGCCCAGCTCTCTCTTTTGGTAGTGAATGTAGCGAAGTAACAGGAGCTCTTCAAAAGTTCATTCTTTAGAAAAATGACTTTCATTGCCTATGTGCTTGTCGCTATGTTAAGAGTAACACATAATTTTTTTTACTTACTCTTTACAATGATCCCATTAAGAATTGAATTCTTAACATTTTACAGATAATGAGTCAGAGTCAACAAGTAAAATGACTTTAATAAGGACAAGTGTAAGAGCCAAGATTCAAACCCCAGTCTGTGTTTCTGTGCTTTTTCCATAACATCACATTGCTACAAATAAAAAATATAATGCTGTGAAATAGTACCCATTTGCAAAACTGCAATATAAAAAATAAATGTTTTAATTTTGTGCAAAGTTATATAATAGTAGTATTTTTTGGAATTGTACGTGTATCCAAAACATTTTTTTCTTTTCGAGAGCATGTCACTTAAATAAGAAACTATTCCATCTCAGTTAACTTATGTGGCAGAAATAAAAAACACACATTTCAATGAAATGATGAAAGGAAGAAGAGAGTAGTGTTTTTCATTTATGAAGTCATGAGTACCACCAATTGTTCAGTTATTAACCAAAACAATTCTGGAAAACATAATTTATGAAGTTGACTTTCTCTGAAAACAAAAAAAACGGTCAAAAAAACAGATGTAATATAGGGGACTTAGTATCCTTCCCATACCCTCCCTGTAGAATCATACACATTAACACATCTTTACTCATTGCAAACCCTTTTCAGAGATGAAAAAGACACAGAAATCTGAACCAAGAGGCAAGCCTGTATTGAGATAAATGTCATGTCAACTGATCTGAAACTACTGGAAACACTAGCCTAAAAGAATGTGAATAAAATGGTAAACATTCCACTGAAATAATCATAAAATTTACAAATCAATATACATTAAGAACATAATGACTTACATAAAATCAAAGTGAAAAAAAACAGAGAGACTGCTTAGTCGATGATGGCATTATTTTTCTTGAGTATTGACATAGCACCCAGGATAACGTAAACTTTAAAACCACATACAAAGAACATGACCTGGATCTTCAATCCTTTTACAACCTAATCTCCAGGCTTTCAACACAGGGATATCAAAATATATGATCACAAAATATTTAGTTTAATTCCTTCAATGCACTCAGTGGGGGTACTGTATTAGTCTGCATGGGCTGCTATAGTGTAATAGCACAGACTGGGTGGCTTAAACAACAGAAATTTTTCTCATAGTTCTGGAGGTTAGAAGTCCAAGATCAAGGGACCCTCAGAAGTGGTTTCTGGTGTGGCTTCTCTTCCTGGATGGTAGACAGCCACCTTCTCACTGTGCCCATGGCAGGCAGGGAGTTCTCTGATATCCCTTCTTTTTATAAGGACATCAGTCCTATTGGATGAGGACTCACTTAACATTAATTTGTTCCTTAAAAACCCTATCCGCAACTACAGTCACATTTTAGATTAGGGCTTCAACCTATGAATTTTGAGGAGACACAATTCAGTCCATAACAGGTACCCAATTCCATGTGAACAAGAAATTTCAGTTATATAAAATAATACTCACCAGATTATTTAGTCAAAATAGGGCAAACAAGGAACCAAAGAGGTTTTGGGTGAGTCTAAAAATACTAAGCACAGTGCATTGAACTAGTCAGGTAAATGTCAGTATTAATTGCCTTGACATATAGTATAATATACTAAAATAATTTTTCCTAAGGGTACTTTTGAGGTACACCTACACCCTCAGGGACAGAACATTTAATGAAAAGTGCAATAATTACTTCTGGTCAATTTATCAACCATGATTATTCACAGAAAGCAACTTTGATCTCTCTGACTCCTGCACTGGCTAAAGTTGTAACTCACTCAAGATTATGTGCACCATTCTGCTATGGATCAGAAACCACGTACATATAACAAGCCTGATTTATCAGTGAGGTCACTTTAAGACTGTTGTAAGCAGTGACTCCATGTAAAGCCTGAAAAGATCGTATCTGACTGTTGTGTCTTTACTTTGCTTCTTTAGAATATTTTCTTTATCATAATAAAAGCCCTACCATGAAAACAGTAACACTTGAATAATAAAACATGTGTTTCCTGAATTATTAAGAACAAATCCATGTACAGTCAAATAACCCATCACAACTCTCACTAATGTGAATAACTGTGGAAAACAATCCCAAAGAGAAAAAAAGTTTAAGTTCATGTTGCTTTTCCAAAAAAGGCTTGGAAAGAATTATTAATGCTCAAAACCACTTGAGCATCACAGGTGCTTTAAGCATGTCTTTTCATTTCGCTTGAACATTTAGAATATTCCAAACATTGTTATAATTAGTTTTTAAAATGAGACCATGAATTAATTAGAAATTTAATCATTATTTCAAGATAGCACAGTTATTATTTTTTTACCTTTTAGGTACTGCTCATAATTAACATTTTTTCTGCTTCCCTTTCATAAAATATTTTATAAGTTAGCAGGATATTTTTTAAAAACAGACTTCTGTTCTAATATTACCATGCTAAACTAATTACAATATGAATTTATTGCATAATTATTTACCATTTTTATTCACCCTCAGGGTACTGAATTATAATTAATTTCACTTCCCCTTCTCTAATAGATTTATGAGTATTATCATATATATTAAATTTTCAGTTCTGTATTTTTTTCATTTTATTGCTTTGCACACTGACAATGTGCACTCCATTAAAAACATGTAATCCCTTAGCTGGACGAAGGCCTAATTTCAATTCTGTATAATATAATAACATGTATGTTCACATTTTATCACAAGAACCCCCTATTCCACTTGAAAATTCTGGAGTTCCTATCCTCTTAAACTGTAATATGAGAATAGGATTTAAGAATCTCATGCAAAACTAATAATAAGCACATTTGTCCATTTTTTCACCTCCTGCTAGTTCTGTTCCTCTATTTATTTTTGTCAAGGTGATATTTAGATTAATTTAAATAATTAACAATATACGGAAGGACTCTGATTTTTTTTCTCCAAAAGTGATGAACATTTTGTGATAGATAAAGCAATGACAATCTGTTGTTAAGTTAGGTGCTTTGACCTAGTCCAACTTTCCAGAAGAAGTTTTAATACAAATAAGTCAAGTCACAAGTTTACACTTGAGAAATTCAAAGTGCAAAATGCAGTATAGGAATGAACAGTAGGACTGATAAGTCCTTTTCTGAGGTAATAAATACTTCACAATTGCTATCATGCCCTCCTTTGTCCCTCACAAATTTTGACAGCATTCTCCTAATTTGTCCAGACACACAGTCCCTTTGGGAGCTCTCAGGATAGCAGTACCATATAAACTTGACAGGTTGTTTTTTGTTTTGTTTTGTATTGGCATGGCGGGGGGTTGAGGGATGGTGGTGACGGTGAGGGAGGGGTATCAGATGGTGAGGGAGGTGGTGAGGGAGGAAGATGGTGGTGAGGGTGGGATATGGTGGTGGTGGTAAGGGAGGGGTATCAGGGATGATAGAGGACAACTAACTAAAAGCATTCTGCTAAAGTTTGCTGGAATTTGCAGGGAAAAGTAATCATTGTGTAGTCAGGTCACACATAAACTGCCTAGGACCATAATTCAAAAAATAAGACCAGGAAAATAAATTGGATTTGTAAAGTTGTCCTTTCTGCCAAGTAAGTGATAACCCGGTCTGGTAAAAATTATTTTCTCCCGTTTAGAGCCCTTTCTGCTCTGTTTGCACATATTAACTTCTTTACCCAAACCTAAGTCCATCTTAATAGAAGGTAAACTAAAGAGTAAAAATACTCAAAATAGTCAACAACTCAGTATTTCTGAGATTTTTTAAAAATAACCCCTGAAAGGTAAATTTTCTCAAGTTTAGAACATTTTTGCTTTCTTCAATGTTCTTGTAATCTAAAATAAGACTTTCGGGTGGGCACTTCCTCCTATCTTCTTACACTCTTGACTGTCAACCCTCTTACTCTCTCAGTTCTTTCCCACTCTTTCTCTGTTCTTCTTGTACATTTGATGTAGAAACGCTCTCATTCCTGCTAAATCTATTAAATTAGGATGCTAAACTCTTTGGGTCTTGAACTATCCATTTCTTTTGAGTTTCATGAAGGCAGAGGTTTTATCTGTTGCTTGTACCAACATTATTTCCAGAATGTAGCAGTAATATAAATAAAAATGTAATGGTTCTACAACCTCAACTATGACTTAGCTTCTACATACACATAGCTTCTATATATACATAGAGGGTCCACTTTTGCAAAGCACTTGAAGAAGCTTAGATAGCATTCTCTTTGGGACATCTTACCTGAAAGTTCAATATATATTTGTCAAATGCATGAAAAAATACAGTAGCTCCTATTGTATGGTGATGATGCCTCCAGCAAAACAGTACAAGAAATATGTGTTGGAAATGAGATTATATCTAGAACTGGGTCTGCATTCCTACTTTGCTGAAGAACCCAAAGTTAGAACCTGTGATAGGGAGAATAATGGCCCCCTAAAGATATGCACACTCTGTTACCCAGACCTTTCAATATGCTACTTTACATAGCGAAGGGAAGTTTTTAGATGTAATTAACATTAAGGGCCTTGAAGTGGAGAAATTAGCCTAGATTATCCAGTGGTGGGCAAATCTATGCAAAATCCTTAAGAGAGGAAGGAGAACCTTTACTTTCTTTTTGTTGTTTGTTATTTTTTATTTTTTTAAATTATACTTTAAGTTCTGAGGCACATGTGCAGAACGAGCAGGTTTGTTACATAGGTATACACGTGCCATGGTGGTCTGTTGCACCGATCAACCCTTCATCTACATTAGGTATACTTTCACAAAGAAATTCAGCAACAGAAAGAGGATCCGAAAAATGCTACACTAATGGCTTGAAGATGGAAAAAGGGGGTCTCAAGGCAAGGAATTTGGATAGCCTCTGCAAGCTAGAAGACAGGAAAGAGGAGTCTCACCTAGCACCTCAAGAAAAGGAATACAGCCCTGCCGACACCTTAAATGTAAGACAGTAAATCTGTGTTGTTTTAGGCCACTACATGTGAGATAATTTGTTATGGCAGCAATAGGAAATTAACACCATTCCTGAGGCTGCCTTCCCAAAGGCTGCATTCCTAGATGCATCTGGTGTTTCTTAAAATAAATTCAAATGTTTTCTTAATAAAACAACCAAAATAACCACATCAATGTAGATACTGATTCTTAATTTTTGTAAACATTTCAGCATATTAAACAACAAATTGAAATACTGACTGAAGATTTCCCCTCACAAATAAGATATCCTTACCTATATCTTTTTATTCTACTTACTTTGGAGGGAGATTTATTAAGTCTAAAAAATTAAATTATTTAAGCTTGCTCAGAGATTTAATAGAATGCAAATTATATCGATCCATCTTCTATCAACTACATGTTATTTCTGTTTAGTATGAATAGTATATATTACTAATATACACAAGAAGTATGACTTTTCTATTACATTGTTCAAATTAAAATTCCCCAGTTTCTCCTTACCTCCACTGAATGCTGAGGGTGTGCTGAGAGAGTGTCAGTGTGGTGTGCAATCTTATCCTTACTCTTATGAAATCTCAGTACTATTATGTTGAATTTATGATTAGCCCATAAAAGGGATTGTTTCACTGTCCTAGTAATATCCAGGGTCCAGAAGAGATTCTAATATTTTGTTTCATGAGAATAATATATCACAAAAGTTTTGCCAAGTAATTACCTCCTTCTAATAACTGTTACCATAAGAAAAACCTGAGCCGGTTATTTCAAGTTCAGTTCAGTCTTTTAATTTGATTTGAATGGAATAATTGTGTAACGCATGATACTCAGTAGAAGAGTCAGGTGTTATACAATATTTTCTCCAAATCAAATTAAAGAACATTTCCACTGAAGGAGTTTCATGGACAACATCAAGATATCCGAATGCTGGCTATCACCATCAAGTGAAAGCATTTCCTTAAAATACCCACTCAATGAATACAGAGGCAAATTCTTTTTTTGTGTTTCTTCATATTTGTTACATCATGAAAAACAATTCACAAGTTCTTAAGTCTATAAAACATAATTATTCAGAAAAACTGGGATGTGGGGGGGAACTCCTTATTCCACTTCACTTAAAGGATCATGAAGCTACCACAGGAGGCGAGGCTGCCATAGAAAGGTGAGGATAGGGCACAAGGGAAAAAAAAAGTCACAGTTTGGGGGAAGAAAAAACGACTTCCCTCAAACAACACAATACCCAA
Source organism: Trachypithecus francoisi (assembly GCF_009764315.1). NCBI lineage: Eukaryota > Metazoa > Chordata > Mammalia > Primates > Cercopithecidae > Trachypithecus > Trachypithecus francoisi. Next base: position 59,542,453 of record NW_022681468.1, read on the forward strand.
CTCTCCCTCAGAGATAGGAGGTTTATTCTGAGTAAATTGGACTGAGAGGATCTAAACTTTTGACCTCAGGAGCATTTGTGTTAGGAGAAGCGTTGAGATCCAAAATTGGAAATGTGGGTAGTAAAGGAAAATCTGTGTAATGAATACTGAGACTCTCAGCACCCCATCCCTTGTCCTCCTTCCAAAAAGGATGTGCTGTCTTATGCTCTTTAAGCAGGGGCCTCAGGGACTTCAAGGGTAAAAAGTCCTACAGATATTGATACTGTAGGTTACCACAGTAAAAATGCCAGCTTATCAGATGTAATCACCTCACGGTTAACCTCACTTGTCAAAAGGACCTGATTCTCCAAAACCAACCAACATTTTAAAAATTATTTTTAGAGACAGAGTCTGGCTTTGTCATTCAAGCTGGAATGTGGTAGCACAATCATGGCTCACGGGGACTTGAGCCTCAAACCCCTGGGCTCAAGCTATCTTCCTGCCTCAGTCTCCTGAGTAGCTGGGCGTATAGGCATGCACCACCACACCTGGCTAATTCTTTTTACTTTTTGTAGAGACAGTGTCTGGCTATATTTCCCAGGCTGGTCTTGAACCCCTGGCCTCAAGCAACCCTCCTGGTGTCTCGGCCTCCCAAAGTTCTGGGATTACAGGCATGAGCCACAACGCCCAGCCCCAACCAACATTTTGAGGAACAAAGAGCAAGAGTCATTGGAGCTTTATGAAAATATTCCAAAATAAAAAGAGCCCCAAACAAAAAATTTTTGGTAGCAGCTACCCGTGAAGATTTAGAAGGCGGAAAGGAAAAGGAGATTTATTTTACCCCTCAATATGCAGTTCTGTATGCTTTGGATATAGTTTCAGGAAGCATGTGTTAATTTAGTTTAAAAACTAAGATGCATACAATAGGCTAAAATAAATCTGCTTTTGCTTTCTCGTCTGGTGACCATACTGGCAGAGAAAAGCCAGTCAAGCTTCAGGTAAGAAATTCTCTCCCTACTTCTAGAGCCAGGTACTGTGTACTCTCTACCATCTGTCAGAATCCGGGGTCTCACAGAAATCCACTAATTCCAAAACCACCACCACTCAGTGCCTCAGCAATTTCATAACATACAAATTAGTATGCCATATTTTCTTTCTTTGTGTAGCAGATGGTATTCAGAGACAATCTGCAAGACTTCTGCCTTCCAGAAAGAATTGATTCAGCTTGATTGGCTTCATGAATTGGTTATCAAGGTACAAAATGAAGACAAAAATGATATTATGACTAGACTTTCCAGTTGGTGAATATAGAGTAATCAAATTACTCCAACCAGTCATATAAGATTTTCCTGCATGCACATGGAACATTCCACAGTAGAATAGCCAGATTAACCATCCCTGTGGGAACAGACAGTCCAGACTCAATTTATTATGACTCTGAGTTGATTTTTACTAACATTGGTGTTATAAAACAAATCATCAAATGCTGAAATATTATACTAATTCGGTGAGCTCTTTAAACTAATTTACAACTGGAATGTCAAGTTGTATATTTATCACTTAAAAATAAGCATGTATATTTCCTAATTTTATATATTTTGCATACTAACAATTTGACTTTTATATTCCTCTATTGGTGAGGGTAGGCCAATTGCTGTGATAAATCCAAATTATACAATAACTCAAGCACAAAATAAGTTTTTTCTTACTCAAAGCTGGTGGATGAGCAGCTCTCTCTCAAGAGATGATTCAAGTATCAGGATCCTTCCTTCTGGTGGCTACACAATCTGTAACGTGCAGCTTCCAGAGTCACAGGGCTTGTGTGCAGCATGCTGCAAAGGAGGAAAGGACCTGGCATGTCTTGCATAGGTATGCTATCTATATAATTTGTCTAAACTGGACAACTTTAGGGAGTGAAAGAGCCACTAACTAGGCTTGATCAAGTATAACCTGTAACTGTCCTAGGCACAGTAAGATGATTATAACCCTAGGCATGGTAGGTTTTATGAATCAGGCCCTGGAACAGTGTACAGCATTCCTTTTCAAATCCTAATTCATCATATGGTCATGCCCGACTATACGGTAGACTGAAAAATATGGACTCGACATGTCACCAGCAAGAGAAGAATGTAAATTTGATCAAAGCTAGTCAGCCAGCCTGTCTCTGATACTCTTATTTTTGCCACACTGAATTACTCTACTTCCATAGCAAATAGTCTCCCTAAAAGGACTCACTTAATCAATAATGAGACAAAACCCCTATGCTGATGAAGTTTATATTCTAGTGTGGAAGACAGTGATAAACCAACATGTAGGGTACAATGTCCAGTAGTTATAAATTCCATGAAGCAAAACACCTGTTGAGAAGGTACTTTTGAAATCAAATACTCAGGGAGAGAGCCTCACTGTAATGTAAAACAGAAGTCAGATACTTTTTAGATAAAATCATCAGGGAGGGTCTCACCATAATGTGGGGCAGGAACTTGAACAAACTATGAGAGGGAGCTGCTTGAGTATCTGTAGGAAGAACTTTCCTAGCACAGAAATTAAAATCTATTTTTATAAAAGTATCAAATTAGTCAAAAATTTTTCTCTTGTGTTTTAGATAACTATAATAAATAGTGAATTTGGACTATCACTATTATGTCCAATTTTCAAGATATTGTTAACATAAAATCATACTTCATTTTTTAGTCTGAGAAATTATAACTAAAATTTTTCATAAAATTGTCTTTATTTTTAAGCACAAAATTATTTTATTTTAAACCCTTATAGTAGATAGTCATTACAATATGCATTTAAAACAACTGACAACACTTTAACCTCTTCATTACTTTTAGTTGTGAGTATCAGAAATCCAACTCAAATTAGGTCATGCAAGTGCAGGGACTATATTGACTCACTGGACTATATGAAATCTTTACTCAGGAACTTATTATCTCTATCAAGATTCTTTCTCCATTCTTATCTTCATTCCTCTCTGCAATGATCTTTTATCTCTCACTTCAGATGGCATCCTCCATTTCTGTGGAGGAAGTGATTGGCTTATATTGTCAGTAATTCAGTTATTTTTCAGTTTCCAGATTATATTATTCTACTACAGCAATCCTAAAGCAACTAAAGGACTTCTCACTCCTTTGTATATAAACACAAAGAAGTGTTCTGATTGACTTTATGGAGTCACACGCCCACCTCTTGTACTAATCACCATGGCTAGGGGGTGAGAGTTCCATTGGTTAGAGTGGCTCAAGTCTAGTTTCCCAAAATAAGATGAGTACTGTTAACAGAAGAAGGGAGAAAGTATTACTGGACAGACGAAAACAATCATTATTACAAATGCTGTCCATTCAATGAAAAGTATTGAGTATTACATACTATGTAGCACAGACATCAGAATCAGAATCAGGTGGACTTGGGAATAAACACTGGTGCAAAGATTACTATTAATAGTTGTGTGACTTTGGGCATGTTGCTAAATGCCTTTAAGCTTAGATTCGTCATCTATTAAATTTTAATAATAAAGAACCTATACCATAGTTGTACAAATTAAGGGAGCATTTAGTAAGTGCTCAAATAATAACTGCTGTTATTTTAATTTCACATGTTTTTCAATGAATTCTCACAACAGTCCCATGAAACAAGTAGGAATACCTCTAATTATAGATGAAGAAAATGAAACTCAGGAGAAGTTCAATTACTTTGCCCAAAGTCACATAGCTGGTAAGTGGCATATCTAGGATTGGGTTCAAATTCCATGTCTGCAGGATTCCAAAGACCACATTCCTTCCACCATACTACATTGCCTTAACCACTACATAATTCTTTGTAATAATCTTAGGAGACTATTGAAGTACATAGAGTTATTTTCCCCGAAATTAAATGGTATGTTCCCTACCCCTATGTTTTCATCCTGGTAATCTGTCATTTCTTTCTACTGCCTGTGAGTCTGTGATCATGGAAAAAATGACATGGTTAAACAGAGAAAAACAGCTCATTGTAGACAAGTGATATCAGAAATTCTGCAATTGGAGAGTCATTTTATTTGCTTCAATTTTTAATTGCTACAAATGTTTAATGTTCTAATAAGACAACTATTGCTATAGAAAGTCAAAGTTTAGAGACCTGAACTCAAAGCGCTGTTTTAGTATCTGAGTCTCAGTTTCATCATTTGTAAAAACTGAAAAGCCACCTACCTTACAGAATTGAGGTGGCGATTAAATGATACATGGAATGTGGAAGTGTTATGCAAAGTATAAAATGCTAAATAACTATAAGGCATATTATTGATAATAAGCTTAAGAATAAAACATTTTATCAGATTCTTGAACTTTAGTATAAGCCTATTTTAGATCCTGTCCTAAGAATTGCATTTGAAAAAAGAAAAAGCTAGGACCCTCGAAATTTAAGTCAGAGAAAAGAAAAGCAAGCTCTGCAGTAAAGAAAACGCAAGAAAGGGGGAGCCTGAAGCCACCAGAAGACAAGTAATCTTTCAAAATTCTGCCTATGGCCTTGGCAGTGCCTACCTTCCTATATATATAAAACACAAATACTCAATTATGCAGGGTTAAGAGAGAAAGGCCTTCTCAAGCACTCTCACACAAATGTAACCAAACTACAGCTAATTTAAAAAAGTACAAGTTCAGAGGCAATTTATAGCATATATTAAAACATCCATTTCAACAGGCGAACTTTGTGCATTTGCAAATAAAGACATTAACACCAATAAATTGCTTTGGATACAGTATTGTCACTTGTATGCTATATTAATTTACTGCACTAATTAACTTACTGTCTCACACCAAATCAACGTGCCCTTTCCAGGATGAACTCATATTAACATGGACTATATATGACCCACCTTAACTCTTTGATAAGTGTTCTTCAATATACAGACAGTTATTTCTAAGAATTTTCCTGTGATGCCCAAATTTTTATTATACAAACCATGATTCCAATGTGCATGATACTAGTTTGTTTTATTTTTGGCATTTTTAATTCAAGTGCCATCAGTCCTGGATTTGGAACCTTTCTTCATTACTTTTATTTTTACAAATACAGGAAACAAAGACATACTCAACCTGTTTCACAGATTGCAGTGTTATTGTAGAAACAGAGATCTCAAAGAATTGAAGAGTAAGATACACAATAGCCAACACTCATGATGTTACAGTCTTGCCAATGCACCATAATGTAGCAGTCTTTAATTGTGAGGTATCACTCAGAGTTCTTTGTCTCATGACCGAGAATTAAGGAGTGTGGAATCAAAGGGTAAGGTTGGAGTGAAAATTTAGTAAGTCAAAGAAGAAAGGTCTCTGGCACAGAGAGGGGACCCAGAAGAGGGTTGCTGTTTTTACAGTCGAATGCAAAATGCAAAGGCTTTAAAAAAAAAAAAAAAAACAATGAAGGCTGGATGTCTCGTTTGCATAAGGTGTGAATTTCTGGTAACTCTACTTTGTCCTTCTAGTGTATACGAGGGCCCTTAGCTTGAGTTACTCCATGTTGCTTTGTTCCCCTTACTGCATATGTGTTAGGGCATGGAATTTTCCATTGCAGACATGTCTGGGCAAGTCACCTTTGTAGCCTTTCTTATCTGTGCAGCTGTGGGCATGTCCTAGGAAGCTCTCCTGTGAAAGTTCCCTTATCTGTGCCTGGAGCTTGAGTTTTCAGGCTGTTCTTTTGTTTGAAAGAATTCAACCAAGGATCCACCCAAACTGCCTGCCTGACCAGTTTCTTTCTTTCTTCTCTCTCATCCCCCTCTTCAGGGATGGGGACCCTAACTTCTGTTAGGTATGTGGGGTGATGATACTACTGGAGAAAGGTGTTGTGTGGGGAACAGCAGCTAGGTTTCCTCCTGGGGCTGGTATGGAGGTCCTTGGATAAAAGGCATGTCCATATGTGGTTTTATTTGCATTACCGTTTGGAGCTTGATAGCCTTTATGTGGGAAGAAACAATTTGGGTTATTAGAGTACATGTATTAAAATGAAATGGGGGGTGGAGGGTAAAGACAACTCAAGACTGCCAACACACCCAGATAACTGGTGACTATAGTTATGCCTACCAAGATGTGGATGCACGGGGCTTGGTTTTGGTTAACTTCCTGGTTTTATTTTTCAAACAAAGAAACCTCCAGGTTATGGGCATCCTATTTATTCCCATTACCAGGCAGGATTTGCAGGATAATTGTCCAGAATTTGAATATTGATCCAGATTTTTACATTACCCATCCGTTTTTGTTTCTTCTGAGCTACAGCCAGAGATTGCTGGTTGGTTACAGGAATAAGCAGGGTTAGTCTAAAATGTAGGCAAGAACTTTAAAAAACTAATGAGATTAGAATTTAATGACAAGCATATGATAATTTTTCTCTCTCCAGTCATCATTTTTGTGATAGGACTGAGTTGTTTGTAAACTACACTTTAGTTTTATACTTGGCCTGATTATTTGCATAAAGTGCAGAAAGAATAATTATTTTTACATAGCCTTTTAAATTGGCTTTATGGAACTCTGTTCCACAAAGAATCTCAGGTAGAACTTTTTAAAGTCGAGCCCAGCCATGGGTTTGTACCCTCAAATACCTATGAGTTGGGTGAATTGCTATTTTTTTGCAGTCCCAGGAACAAGGCATTCCTGGGCCTATTAGAAAGTGATATTTACTCACCACAGATTAGCAATCCTGTACAGGGAGTGTGTAGACAAGGTATCAGGCAAGTTTTGTCAAGGGGCTTTTATTAGCTCTGCATGTTAACCTTGATTCCTTAAAGAGTAGTATATCCTTCCAATCAAAGCCTTGGTAAAACAACCATTTTCTCCAATTGCATCCTGTTGCAAAAGAAAATGGATTCTTATTGCACTGATGCAAACAACTACATTGCCATAAGTCAAGAATACTCACAAAGAGTTTCCAAATTCTGGGGAAGCCAGGCAGAGAGAAACAAATATTCTCCAAATTTTGTTCACAGAAGTATACCTTACTCAATTATTAAAAGCTATAGCTAGCTTCAAAGAAAAGTTTCCTGGACTTGGAAAAACAAAACAAGGATAAGCAATGTTTTAAGCAAAACATTTAAAACAATTACTTCAGTTTTCTATTAGCTCAGTCTATTTCTTTAACTCTTATTCTGCTTGATATTCATAACCACTTCAACTTTTCATGAGTCCTGTACATTTTTCTTTTATCAGAAACCTGCATTTTAGAGCAGCTGTTAAAGTCCTACAGCTGATCATAAACCATATTTTGAAGAGAATTAAAACAAGACAACAGTTGTCTGTAAATGACAAAATTTCCAGGGTTGTTACAGTCAAGAATATGATTGGTGAAGACATTTGGTTATTTCTGTGGTTCACAATAGCTTAACATAATAAACCTAATGATCATTGACAGCATATGTTTAGACATTAGAACCTTAGACATCCCATATGATTTTGGAACATATATTAATATTATTTACTGAACTAAAACCTGAAGAAAATTACACATCGCTTCGGCAATCCCTTCTACGTAAATGTGTTAAATAATCCTGTTTACTACTTTTCTGGATGCTCCAGAGACCCTCTGTTGCATCCAAAAGTTAGGCATCAAGAGAGACAATTTTGAAACTGAAGTTTAATTTTGGGGAGGCTGTTAAATTTAGAGGTATAACAACTTGATATTATGAAATAAAATTAGAGATTACTATGTTATTTATTTTCCCAAAATAATGACTCAAAAATTTGAAAAAGCAAAATCCTTTTATTAGCCTTTACTATTACATGAAAATCCTTTTCAAGAGGAAGAAAGGCAAATTTCACTCTTGCATTAGTTTACTGTTAGTGTCAACCCCAATTTTTAATGAAACATTATAGAAAATTCTACCCCATCTTAACCAGTTTGACTGAGGTGATATTCTTACAAACCTTTTATAAACCTTTACAAATTTTGCTAAAGAGCAGAACTGCATCTTAAGAAAACCTTACTATTCTTTTATTTCAATGTTCACTTTACAAAAATCACATAACACCCTTTTGAATTTGGTCCATATGTTCACACACAGAGTTTCCTTTGAAAGATTAATTTTTACAGTCTCTCCACAACTTGCTTGAACCTTCAGCTGTATTTTATCTAATTTAAGACAATCCTTTAACCCTAGGCAAAATTTACATTTGGCAAATGTAAATTTGCCATTTACATGGCAAAATGTAAATTTTGCCTAGTTTACATTTTGCCATGCTTACTTATAACATTTTACTAAAAACACATTTTACTGTTTTTACACACCTTGCATGTAAATTGAATTTCAGTAGTCTCAATTACATGTTATAATGGTAACTTTTAGCATTTTTTAACTTTAATGTAAAACCTGGTATGTTGTTTTAATTATATACTAGGTGCAGACAAATCCTGACTCTATCCAGCATAGTTAGGGGCATAGTTAATTTCACACATCCCAGGCCTTACTAAGTTGTAAAGTAGGCAGTCTACAATCTTGAAACATTTAGCAAGCCAAGTATCTGACGTACATGATTTAGACCCCCTATTGACATTTTGACAACAATTGCATTTCACCAATTATCTTTAAAACTATTTTTATTTCTTAAATATTAAAGTCATGTGAACTAAAAGGCATTACTGCTTTTATCTTTCCTTTAAAAATATTTGATTTAAGCATTTATTTTTCCTTAAGCCAATTAATTAGAGCTCCTTTTACAGATATCATACACAACACATATATAACTACATAGACCAATAGAAGAAGATCAAGTATTTATAAGATTTTTTATATGTCAATCTCCTAATTGGATTATCGGCTTCTGGGAAGGGTCCATTAAGAGCAGGGCTTGGTCGGCGGAGCAAGATGGCCGAATAGGAACAGCTCCAGTCTCCAACTCCCAGCGCGAGCGACACAGAAGACCGGTGATTTCTGCATTTTCAACTGAGGTACTGGGGTCATCTCTCTAGGGAGTGCCGGACAATCGGTGCGGGTCAGCTGCTGCAGCCTGACCAGCGTGAGCTGAAGCAGGGCGAGGCATCGCCTCACCTGGAAGCGCAAGGGGGAAGGAAATCCCTTTTCCTAGCCAGGGGAACTGAGACACACAACACCTGGAAAATCGGGTAACTCCCACCCCAATACTGCGCTTTAAGGAAACAGGCACACCAGGAGAATATATCCCACACCTGGCCGGGAGGGTCCCACGCCCACGGAGCTTCCCTCACTGCTAACACAGCCGTCTGCGGCGATCTATCCGCAAGGCAGCAGCGAGGCTGGGGGAGGGGCGCCCGCCATTGCTGAGGCTTAAGTAGGTAAACAAAGCCGCTGGGAAGCTCAAACTGGGTGGAGCTCACAGCAGCTCAAGGAAGCCTGCCTGTCTCTGTAGACTCTACCTCTGCGGACAGCGCACAGCTGCAGTCCATTAGGGGAAAGAGCGGGGCCGCTGCAGACCCGAACGACTCTGTCTGACAGCTTTGGGGAGAGCCGTGGATCTCCCAACGCGGAGGTTGAGATCTGAGAACGGACAGACTGCCTGCTCAGGTGGGTCCCTGACCCCTGAGTAGCCTAGCTGGGAGACATCCCCCACTAGGGGCAGTCTGATACCCCACACCTCACAGGGTGGCGTCACCCCTGAGAGGAAACTTCCAAAGAAAGAATCAGACAGGTACACTCGCTGTTCAGCAATATTCTATCTTCGGCAACCTCTGCTGCTGATACCCAGGCAAACAGGGTCTGGAGTGGACCTCAAGCAATCTCTAACAGACCAACAGACAGTCCTTCTGACTGTCAGACGGAAAACTATCAAACAGGAAGGACACCTATACCAAAACCCCATCAGTACGTCACCATCATCAAAGTCCAGAGACAGATAAAACCACAAAGATGGGGAAGAAGCAGGGCAGAAAAGCTGGAAATTCAAAAAATAAGAGCGCATCTCCCCCTGCAAAGGAGCGCAGCCCATCGCCAGCAACGGATCAAAGCTGGTCAGAGAATGACTTTGACGAGATGAGAGAAGAAGGCTTCAGTCCATCAAACCTCTCAGAGCTAAAGGAGGAATTACGTACCCAGCGCAAAGAAACTAAAAATCTTGAAAAAAAAGTGGAAGAATTGACAGCTAGACTAATTAATGCAGAGAAGATCATAAACGAAATGACAGAGATGAAAACCATGACACGAGAAATACGTGACAAATGCACAAGCTTCGGTAACCGACTCGATCAACTGGAGGAAAGAGTATCAGCGATTGAGGATCAAATGAATGAAATGAAGCGAGAAGAGAAACCAAAAGAAAAAAGAAGAAAAAGAAATGAACAAAGCCTGCAAGAAGTATGGGATTATGTAAAAAGACCAAATCTACGTCTGATTGGGGTGCCTGAAAGTGAGGGGGAAAATGGAACCAAGTTGGAAAACACTCTTCAGGATATCATCCAGGAGAACTTCCCCAACCTAGTAGGGCAGGCCAACATTCAAATTCAGGAAATACAGAGAACGCCACAAAGATACTCCTCCAGAAGAGCAACTCCAAGACACATAATTGCCAGATTCACCAAAGTTGAAATGAAGGAAAAAATCTTAAGGGCAGCCAGAGAGAAAGGTCGGGTTACCCACAAAGGGAAGCCCATCAGAATAACAGCAGACCTCTCGGCAGAAACTCTACAAGCCAGAAGAGAGTGGGGGCCAATATTCAACGTTCTTAAAGAAAAGAATTTTAAACCCAGAATTTCATATCCAGCCAAACTAAGCTTCATCAGTGAAGGAGAAATAAAATCCTTTACAGATAAGCAAATGCTTAGAGATTTTGTCACCACCAGGCCTGCCTTACAAGAGACCCTGAAGGAAGCCCTAAACATGGAAAGGAACAACCGGTACCAGCCATTGCAAAAACATGCCAAAATGTAAAGACCATCGAGGCTAGGAAGAAACTGCATCAACTAACGAGCAAAATAACCAGTTAATATCATAATGACAGGATCAAGTTCACACATAACAATATTAACCTTAAATGTCAATGGACTAAATGCTCCAATTAAAAGACACAGACTGGCAAACTGGATAAAGAGTCAAGACCCATCAGTCTGCTGTATTCAGGAGACCCATCTCACATGCAGAGACATACATAGGCTCAAAATAAAGGACGGAGGAAGATCTACCAAGCAAATGGAGAACAAAAAAAAGCAGGGGTTGCAATCCTAGTCTCTGATAAAACAGACTTTAAACCATCAAAGATCAAAAGAGACAAAGAAGGCCATTACATAATGGTAAAGGGATCAATTCAACAGGAAGAGCTAACTCTCCTAAATATATATGCACCCAATACAGGAGCACCCAGATTCATAAAGCAAGTCCTTAGAGACCTACAAAGAGACTTAGACTCCCATACAATAATAATGGGAGACTTCAACACTCCACTGTCAACATTAGACAGATCAACCAGACAGAAAGTTAACAAGGATATCCAGGAATTGAACTCATCTCTGCACCAAGCGGACCTAATAGACATCTATAGAACTCTCCACCCCAAATCAACAGAATATACATTCTTCTCAGCACCACATCGCACTTATTCCAAAATTGACCACATAATTGGAAGTAAAGCACTCCTCAGCAAATGTACAAGAACTGAAATTATAACAAACTGTCTCTCAGACCACAGTGCAATCAAACTAGAACTCAGGACTAAGAAACTCAATCAAAACCGCTCAACTACATGGAAACTGAACAACCTGCTCCTGAATGACTACTGGGTACATAACGAAATGAAAGCAGAAATAAAGATGTTCTTTGAAACCAATGAGAACAAAGATACAACATACCAGAATCTCTGGGACACATTTAAAGCAGTGTGTAGAGGGAAATTTATAGCACTAAATGCCCACAAGAGAAAGCAGGAGAGATCTAAAATTGACACTCTAACATCACAATTAAAAGAACTAGAGAGGCAAGAGCAAACACATTCAAAAGCTAGCAGAAGGCAAGAAATAACTAAGATCAGAGCAGAACTGAAGGAGATAGAGACACAAAAAACCCTCCAAAAAATCAATGAATCCAGGAGTTGGTTTTTTGAAAAGATCAACAAAATTGACAGACCGCTAGCAAGACTAATAAAGAAGAAAAGAGAGAAGAATCAAATAGACGCAATAAAAAATGATAAAGGGGATATCACCACCGACCCCACAGAAATACAAACAACCATCAGAGAATACTATAAATGCCTCTACGCAAATCAACTAGAAAATCTAGAAGAAATGGATAATTTCCTGGACACTTACACTCTCCAAGACTAAACCAGGAAGAAGTTGAATCCCTGAATAGACCAATAGCAGGCTCTGAAATTGAGGCAACAATTAATAGCCTACCCACCAAAAAAAGTCCAGGACCAGATGGATTCACAGCTGAATTCTACCAGAGGTACAAGGAGGAGCTGGTACCATTCCTTCTGAAACTATTTCAATCAATAGAAAAAGAGGGAATCCTCCCTAACTCTTTTTATGAGGCCAACATCATCCTCATACCAAAGCCTGGCAGAGACACAACAAAAAAAGAGAATTTTAGACCAATATCCCTGATGAACATCGATGCAAAAATCCTCAATAAAATACTGGCAAACCGGATTCAGCAGCACATCAAAAAGCTTATCCACCATGATCAAGTGGGCTTCATCCCTGGGATGCAAGGCTGGTTCAACATTCGCAAATCAATAAACGTAATCCAGCATATAAACAGAACCAAAGACAAGAACCACATAATTATCTCAATAGATGCAGAAAAGGCTTTTGACAAAATTCAACAGCCCTTTATGCTAAAAACGCTCAATAAATTTGGTATTGATGGAACGTATCTCAAAATAATAAGAGCTATTTATGACAAACCCACAGCTAATATCATACTGAATGGGCAAAAACTGGAAAAATTCCCTTTGAAAACTGGCACAAGACAGGGATGCCCTCTCTCACCACTCCTATTCAACATAGTGTTGGAAGTTCTGGCTAGGGCAATCAGGCAAGAGAAAGAAATCAAGGGTATCCAGTTAGGAAAAGAAGAAGTCAAATTGTCCCTGTTTGCAGATGACATGATTGTATATTTAGAAAACCCCATCGTCTCAGCCCAAAATCTCCTTAAGCTGATAAGCAACTTCAGCAAAGTCTCAGGATACAAAATTAATGTGCAAAAATCACAAGCATTCTTATACACCAGTAACAGACAAGCAGAGAGCCAAATCAGGAATGAACTTCCATTCACAATTGCTTCAAAGAGAATAAAATACCTAGGAATCCAGCTTACAAGGGATGTAAAGGACCTCTTCAAGGAGAACTACAAACCACTGCTCAGTGAAATCAAAGAGGACACAAACAAATGGAAGAACATACCATGCTCATGGATAGGAAGAATCAATATCGTGAAAATGGCCATACTGCCCAAGGTTATTTATAGATTTAATGCCATCCCCATCAAGCTACCAATGACTTTCTTCACAGAATTGGAAAAAACTGCTTTAAAGTTCATATGGAACCAAAAAAGAGCCCGCATTGCCAAGACAATCCTAAGTCAAAAGGACAAAGCTGGAGGCGTCACGCTACCTGACTTCAAACTATACTACAAGGCTACAGTAACCAAAACAGCATGGTACTGGTACCACAACAGAGATATAGACCAATGGAACAGAACAGAGTCCTCAGAAATAATACCACACATCTACAGCCATCTGATCTTTGACAAACCTGAGAGAAACAAGAAATGGGGAAAGGATTCCCTATTTAATAAATGGTGCTGGGAAAATTGGCTAGCCATAAGTAGAAAGCTGAAACTGGATCCTTTCCTTACCCCTTATACGAAAATTAATTCAAGATGGATTAGAGACTTAAATGTTAGACCTAATACCATAAAAACCCTAGAAGAAAATCTAGGTAGTACCATTCAGGACATAGGCATGGGCAAGGACTTCATGTCTAAAACACCAAAAGCAACGGCAGCAAAAGCAAAAATTGACACATGGGATCTAATTAAACTAAAGAGCTTTTGCACAGCTAAAGAAACTACCATCAGAGTGAACAGGCAACCTACAGAATGGGAAAAAATTTTTGCAACCTACTCATCTGACAAAGGGCTAATATCCAGAATCTACAAAGAACTCAAACAAATATACAAGAAAAAAACAAACAACCCCATCAAAAAGTGGGGAAAGGATATGAACAGACATTTCTCAAAAGAAGACATCCATACAGCCAACAGACACATGAAAAAATGCTCGTCATCACTCGCCATCAGAGAAATGCAAATCAAAACTACAATGAGATACCATCTCACACCAGTTAGAATGGCAATCATTAAGAAGTCAGGAAACAACAGGTGTTGGAGAGGATGTGGAGAAATAGGAACACTTTTACACTGTTGGTGGGATTGTAAACTAGTTCAACCATTATGGAAAACAGTATGGCGTTTCCTCAAGGATCTAGAACTAGATGTACCATATGACCCAGCCATCCCACTACTGGGTATATACCCAAAGGATTATAAATTACTCTACTACAAAGACACATGCACACGTATGTTTATTGCGGCACTATTCACAATAGCAAAGACTTGGAATCAACCCAAATGTCCATCTGTGACAGACTGGATTAAGAAAATGTGGCACATATACACCATGGAATACTATGCAGCCATCAAAAAGGATGAGTTTGCATCCTTTGTAGGGACATGGATGCAGCTGGAAACCATCATTCTTAGCAAACTATCACAAGAAGAGAAAACCAAACACCGCATGTTCTCACTCATAGGTGGGAACTGAACAATGAGATCACTTGGACTCGGGAAGGGGAACATCACACACTGGGGCCTATCATGGGGAGGGGGGAGGAGGGAGGGATTGCATGGGGGAGTTATACATGATATAAACGTCATGCACATGTACCCTAGAACTTAAAGTATAATAAAAAAAAAAAAAAAAAAAAGAGCAGGGCTTAAAAAGCATGCAGTTTCTAGGGCCTAATAAATAGGTATAGCTAGAAGACAAAAACAGATTTTGAGAGAGATCTATCTGCCTCTAATTAGTAGGGTTCCACGAGAAAAACACAGGTTTCTCCCAAAATGGAATCCATGGTGCATTTTCCATTTTTACCAAAGAGCCCCGGGCCATCAGAAATTATCTTAGGACCTTCCATCCATGCACCAAGAGCAGCAAGACAGAGTGGAGAAAAGTAATTAAATCAACTGAGAAAGAAACCTTTTCCAGAAAAACAAGATCCAAGAAGAGAACAACATAGAGGTCTTTTAAATACACCTATAACTTGGGTATCTACTTTTAATTAAGCTGAGTGCTCTTTAAGAAAATCCTTTTAAATCCATTGTTACCCAACTTTAGGCACACCAAACAGTTAATATTTCTGGCTTTTAAACTTTATCAAAAGTAACCTCACATAACCTCCATTAGGTTATGACTAAACCTCGAGTGTACAAGGTATTTTTGAAGGGGTGTTAAGCAGCTACTACAAAATCCAGAAGTTTTAAAGGCAACTTAGAGAAAGGAGGATTTAAGAAAGGAAGTTAAAAGTTGTTCATAGAGGGGGAAGACAATTAGCAAATGATAAAAATCACATAGCTATTAACTTGAAAATATTCATTCCCTAAGCCAGGATTGAACCCGTGATTCATTGTAAAATGGCAGAGGCTAAAAAAAGTACTGCCACGTGGTTACAGGTCACACTCAAGTATGTAAAACAAGATGGAGGCCTGCAGCAAAGGCTGTTACTGACAACTTTACCAGGCTGTCTTGAAGTGTGGGCTTATATGGAGTTCCAGACCTGCATTCCATTCCAAGGTATCCCTCTTTCTGCCTTTTCATGTGTTTCCTCTCCTTTTCCTGGGCCTCCTCCTGGTTCCTATTATAGAAGACTGAAGTGGCTACCATTAGGGGGTTTTCTAAGGTGCCATCTGGTTCTATAGCCTGTTTCTGAAGCTTGCTTCTGGTGTCGGGGGCCACCTGTCTTTCAAGATTAGCTGTCCCTCAATTGAATTAGGAGATAAGTGTGTTTTACCAAAGTCCTCTCAGTCTTTCTAAAAAGACTGAGACATTTTCATCTAGCTTTTTATCTATCATTGATAGCTTAGAATAGTCAACAGGTTTGGCTCTGGTCTTTTGTAAGCCCTCTGATATACACATCTGAAAGTGTTTTCTTTTCCACTCATCTATGGGATTACTGGGCTTCCAGTTAAGGTTTTCAAGGGACACTGCCTCTCTTCCTACTGGGAATGGGGATTCTGTCTCATTCTCACCCTCTTTCCCCTTTTTGATTCTCTTTCTTTGTTGACTGGCTATGGGAGACATGCTGTTCATCTCCAGATTTCTCTGCTACCTGTAGGGCTGCCTGTTTCTCAGTATCAGTTAGAATTTTAAGAGGATGTGGAGAAATAGGAACACTTTTACACTGTTGGTGGGTCTTTAAACTAGTTCAACCATTGTGGAAGACAGTGTGGTGAGTCCTCAAGGATCTAGAACTAGAAATACCATTTGACCCAGCCATCCCATTACTGGGCATATACCCAAAGGATTATAAATCATGCTGCTATAAAGACACATGTACACATATGTTTGTTGCAGCACCATTCACAATAGCAAAGACTTGCAGCACCATTCACAATAGCAAAGACTTGGAACCAACCCAAATGTCCATCAATGATAGAATGGATTAAGAAAATGTGGCACATATACACCATGGAATACTATGCAGCCATAAAAAAGGATGAGTTCATGTCCTTTGCAGGGACATGGATGAAGCTATAAACCATAATTCTGAGCAAACTATCACAAGGACAGAAAACAAAACACCACATGTTCTCATGCATAGGTGGGAACTGAACAATGAGAACACTTGGACACAGGGTGGGGAACATCACACACTGGGGCCTGTCATGGGGTGGGGGGAGGGGGAGGGATAGCATTAGGAGACATACTTAACATAAATGATGAGTTAATGGGTGCAGCACACCAATACGGCACATGTATACATATGTAACAAACCTAAACATTGTGTACATGTATCCTAGAACGTAAAGTATAACAAGTAAAAAAAAAAAAGAGTAACATAACATTCTTCCAAGAGAGTTTAAATACTTGGGTTAAATCCTGGAAGGCCTCTATGTGTAAGTGAATTTGAAGCTTGCCTAGAGAAAACTTGAAGCAAGTTTTCTTGCATTAAGCTGTGGGCAGGCTTGAAGATGGGTTGTTACTCATCTAGAAAAGAGAGGAGGAGAAGGCATCCCTTAGTCTTCTTCCTCATTTCGGGGTGACCCAGGGTATAGAAAAAGATAGAAAAGGTATCCCCCTTTTCCTCTTTTCTCCCATCTCCTTTGGGTCCTGGCAACTGATGTAGGTGCTACCCATGGATTCAAGCGTGACCTTCACCAATAGATCTGGAGAAGCTAGTCAGCATAAATAGTCATGTTCACCTGCTTGAGGCCCTAGCTCTCTGCCCTGCTGGCTTCCTAGACCCACTTGGCCCATAAGGTTCTTGAGATTCTTAGGGACCCAGGAGAGATTGTGCAGTAGTTGAATTTGGGAGAGACCCTTTGATGGAGGGAGTGTCTTAACTCTATCCCTACATCCTCTTACTACTGCATGGGCAAAGTTATAAGTTCCTAGACAATGGAACCAATTGACTTCTAAACATAAAATCCCTTTCTTGCTTAGATGCCAAAGTAGCTAGACAATGAACAGGTGCCTCAAATGAATGTAAGAATTGAATGACTGTCTTTCCTCTGATGGGGATAGCACTGAGATAAAATCTGTCTTGCTAGGGTAGCTTCCTCCCAGCTGTTGAAAGGATAATTTTCCTGTCTACAAATAGGACATAGAGCCTCATCACTGAGAGAGGGACATTAAAGAGAAAGGAGTCAGGGAAGTAGAGGTTTTGTGCAAAGGGCCCAAAAAGGATGCCCACAGAGAAAATTCCCATCCTAATAGGTGGAACTGTAGGGTTTGAAATGTTAGGTAAAAACTCTGACTTCAAATTCTTTTTCCAGGCAAAGGTTAGAAAGAGAGATTTGAGCCTTAATAGGTTGTCCCCATAATATGCTACCCAGCAGAGGAAAACTAATTTGTCTCACAGAGGATTGCTAAGATTCACTGGACAATGCTGAGCTCTTATATGGACTATAAAAAAAAATGGAGAAAAGGGTATTTTCTCTGGGTGAAATGTTCCCCTATACAGTGTCATGAATGTCTATTATTGAGAAACAAAAAGACCCTTGCTAGACAAAAGTTAAAGCTGAAATCTTGAAGTTACCCCATCTCTAGAAAATCATAGCAGCAACAATTCTTTGAGTTATATTCCTGGTTACGAAGGCACTTGCTGACTTTTCTTAACAGGAGTATCTCCCCAGACTGTGAAAATACCTACAACATTGCATACAAATAAGGGATAGGAGATATAGTAGCCATGAAAAGAAAGGAAGAAAATGTAATTAAAAGGTCTGAAAGTCCTGATGGCAACACCCTGAGGGGTTGTCAGGGGCTGGAGTTAGTTCAGGGAACTGCAGGTAACACCAAGGTATAGCCTCAGCCAGATGCCCTCAGTTGCCCTAGGACCTCCTTCCAACCTCACATGATGGCTAGGTCCTTCATGAAAGGAAACTGGATTGAAACAGAGCCAACGTTCCCACCACATGACGGTGATGGGGAATTGACAAAGTCCTCTCCAGCAAGCCTGTCCCCTGAGCCTTGTAAGGCTGGCAGCCATGCTATTCATCTTTAATTGGCTGATAGGGACCCACTGTTTTGTTTAATTTAAAAATCTGAGGGTGAGAAGCCTCGGAAATGAAAGTAAAGAGTTGGAGATCCACTCCTACTCATGCTTCTAATGTTTCCTTTCTCAGACAATACACCAAAATGTTACGGTCTCATCAATGCACCACAATGCAGCAGTATCATTGTGAGATATCACCCAGCGTTCTTTGTCTCATAACCTAGAGAATTAAGGAGTATGGAAAAAAGGGTGGCATTGGAGTGAAAGTTTACTAAGTGAAAGAAGAAGGCTCTCCACTGCATATAAAGGGCCCAGAAGAGAATTGCCATTTTTACATAGGGTTTTATAAGATACTGATGGGGGCTGAGCATCTCATTTGCATGAGCTGTAAATTTCTGGTAGCTCCATCCCACCCTTCTAGTGTGCATGCTGACCTTTAGCTTGAGTTACTCCATATTGCTTTCTTCTCCTTACTGCACATGTGTTAGGGGATGGAATTTTCCATTGTGGGCATGTCTGGGCAAGTCACCTATGTAGCCTTTCTTATCTGTACAGCTGTAGGCATGTCCTAGGCAAGCTCCCCTGTGCAAGTTCCCTTATCTGTGCCTGCAGCTTGAGTTTTCAGGCTGTTACTTTTGTTTGAAAGAACTCAACAAAGGACCCACCCTAACTGCCTGCCTGACCAGTTTTACCAGTTTTTTCCTTTCTTGTCTCTCATTTGAAACAAAAAGGGAGCAGAGATTATCTCTGCTTTTTTTTGTCATTGCTCTTCCACTTTGCTCTAGTCCTAGTATTCTCTTTCTCTCAGTTACTTATCTGAGTTAGAACTCAGTATGGCCAACCCAGTTGAATTTCTCTATGACTTTTATCCCAAGTGCCTGTGACAATCTTATTACAAATTCATAGTTAAATTCTGGGGTAGATGAAAGGAAATCTGATTGGCTCCACAAGTTCTAGTTGATTTGTTTCCCTTGGGAAAGTGGTTCTTTCCAGATCCAACCAGTCATGATCAGGAGAAATATGTGGCAAAAATATGACTACTTGGCCTTCCCATTCATCAGAGATTGCAAACAGAGTCAGTTCATTCATATCAGGCATGGAACCCATCTTATTTTAAAAGGCAGAGTAAATATAGAACTTCTACCTTCATCTCTTGGAAGTCACCTAAAAGCAACCAGAAAAAAGAAAATAAAAATGCATATATGTTGTCAACAAAAATTAGAGACAATTAAAGTACAAATTAAAAAATAGATGAGAGTAGCATCACCAAAATGGCAGAGTAAGCGCAAGTTAGCTTCACACCACCCCCACCAAAAAAACAAAACAAATATCTACACATCAAGATTATCACTGTCAATAACCTTCAACTCACATCTGAGGATGAGCCAGTTCCTAGGGCTACAGAGAAGTGAAGAAACTCCAAGATGATGGATAATTGTTTCTGTCTCAACCTAGGAGAAGCATCACATGTGCCTGAAGAGAGAAAATCCCCCAAGGTAGCCAGAGACAAATGAAGGTAGTGAGAATATCATCCATAGCCCTTAAAACTCTGCTCTCTTTCTCAGACAAAGGAGATGCCAAATCAGAGTGACTGTTTAGCAGCCCTATGCTGTAGGAAGTATGTTCCATGAGTCCCCTGGGCATAAGCCCCTAGCCAGCCTTCCCACATAGCCTGGGATTGAAAGAGACCAAATGAAATCTACAGGCAGGCAGCCCGGGCGGCGCCTTGAGCCTAGTTAGAAGTTGACCCTACAGGCAGGCAGCCCGGGCGGCGCCTTGAGCCTAGTTAGAAGTTGACCCTACAGGCAGACAGCCCGGGCGGCGCCTTGAGCCTAGTTAAAAGTTGATGCCGGACCTAACCGATAATGTTATCTATAGATTTCAGAAGTTGTATAGACAAGCAATGTGAAAGTCCCTGTCTTGTTCTTTTTCTGTTCTAATTACTAGTGCTTGCCATATATCTCTCAACTTCCTGAGCCCAGTATAAACATATCCCACCATATGTCTCCCCTCCATATATCCCTCAACTTCCTGGGCTCATCCCACCATATGTCTCCTACCATATATCTTTCAATTCAAAGACTACCATATATCTCAACTTTAGAAGGACACCACCTGGAAAATCCCCGATAAGAACACAGCCGTTTGTGAGAGCACGGGAACCAATAAAAAAAACTGCTAAATGTATAAACTTAAAATGTTAACCAATTGTAATGCTGTAACCTAGAGAATTCCCTCGTTCCTCTGCAACTTTACAAGTCCTGTTTACATTAGGCTATAAAAGGCAAGCGCACGCATTGTTCAGGGCCCTCCTGTATGTTGTGGAACGGAGGGACCAAGTTCGAACTTGCATTAAAGATCCTTGCCGCTTGGCTTTGACTCTGGACTCTGGTGGTCTTTTTCGGGGAACTAACGGTCTGGGCATAACAGGATCACTTTGGGATCTTTCCCATCTGGGACAAGCAGTGCGCTGAACATTTGCTAATGCCAAGGCAAACCTTGGTTTAATGTGCTATCTTGTGCCCAAAAAGAGGCAGTGATCTAGCATGAAACAATTCAACAGCTATGTTCCAAAGAATCTCTAAGTAAACATATCCAAGGAAACCACAACAAGACAGAGAAAACTGGAATAAATAACTAATCCTCCAATGCAAACACATATCCATACATCTATGAGAAACAACACCAAGAGAACCATGACTTCCCCATACAGACAAAGCAAGAAGTCACTGACTGACCCTAAAGAGATGGCAATGTGTGAGCTCTCTGATTAACAGCTCAAAATAGATGTTTTAAGGAAACTCAGAAAGCTCCAAGATAACACTATCAAGCATTCAAAACTTTATCTGAGAAATTTAACAAAAAGATCAAATTTTTTTACAAAGAAAATAGAAATCCTGGAAATGATAAATACATTTTGTGAAGTAAAAAAAAAATGCACTACAGGTTCTCAATAGCAGAATGGATCTAGCAGAGGAAACAATCATTGAGCTCAAACACAGACTATTTGAAAATACACAGTGATAGGAGAAAAAAGAATGAAGAATGCCTACACAATATAAGAATCTTATAAGAAAATTACCTCAAAAGAGTGAATCTAAGAAATATTGGTGTTAAAAAGGGAGTTGAAAAACAGCAAGAAGTAGAAAAATTATTCAAAGAAATAATAACAGAAAACTTTCCAAAACTTGATAAAAATATAAATATCCAGGTACAGGAAAGTCAGAGATCATCAAACAGATTCAACCCAAATAAGGTGATCCAAATGCATATAATAATTAAACAATCAAAGTTAAGAACAAAGAGAGGATCCTAAAAGCAGCAAGATAAAATAGGCAAATAATCATATAAAGAATTCCAATTAGTCTGGCAACAAACTTCTCAATGGAAACCCTTCAGGCCAGGAGAGAGTGAGAGGACATTTTCAAAGGGTCGACAAAAACAAAACAAAACCAAAAACAAAAAAACTGCCAACTGAGTATGCTGTACAAAAGCTACCTTGACACATGAGAAATAAATAAAGTCTTTCCCAAGCAAAGAAAAGCTGAGACAATTTATTACCACCAGACCTGTCTTACAAAAAATGCTAAAGGGAGTCCTTCAATCTAAAAGAGAAAACACTAACATGAAAAAAAAATCTTTGAAAGTATAAAACCCACTAGTAAAAGTGAGTTCACAGAGAAACTCAGAATATTCTAATACTCTATTGTGGTGTGCAATTCATTCATATTTCTAACATGAAGAATAAAAGACAAATCTATTGAAAACAATAATAGCTGCACACTATTAAGAGATAGGCAATATAAAAAGATGTAAATTAAAAACACAAAAAGTCAAAATGTGGGAAGATAAAGTTAAAATATGGAGGTTTTTTTAGTTTTTCCTTTGTTTTAATTCTATTCTTTTATTTGTGATCAAATATAAGTTATCATTAGTTTGAAATAATTTGTTATATCTATAAGATATTTTCCATAAGCATTATGGTAATCACAAAGCAAAATGCTATAACAGGTATAATAGATAACACTAGAAATAAAAAGCAATGAATTAAAACATACTACAAGAGAAAATCACTTAACTACAAAAGAAGACAGTAAGAAAAAAGAAAGGAAGAGAGGAGCTGAAAAATACAACCAGAGGCCAGGTGCAGTGGCTCACGTCTGTAATCCCAGCACTTTTGGAAGCCAAGGTGAGCAGAGCACCTGAGGTCAGAAGGTCAAGACCAACCTGACCAACATGGAGAAACCCAGTCTCTACTAAAAATACAAAATTAGTGGGGTGTGTTGGCGCATCCCTGTAATCCCAGCTACTTGGGAGGCTAAGACAGAAGAATCACTTGAACCCAGGAGATAGAGGTTGCAGTGAGCCAAGATCATGCCATTGCATTCCAGCCTGGGCAAAACTCCAAAAAAAAAAAAAAAAACAAAAAAACAAAAAAAAACAGAAAATAAGAACATAGGAGGTAAAATAGACTACAATTAGAATACTGTTAAAAAGGCAAGGAAGATCACGGTATGCTGACAGAAAGTTCAATACAGCAAGAATATATGGTAATTATAAATATATATGCAGCCAACACAAAACAACTAAGTTTATTAAGCAAATATTAATAGATCTGAAGGGAGAAATTGACTGCAATATGATAACAGTATGGGACTTCAACATCTCACTCTCAGTAATGAACAGATCACCCAAACTGAAATAGGGAAAGAAACATCTGAGTTTGGCTACGCACTAGACCAAATAACCCTAACTGACTTTTAAGGAACATTTAACTCAACTCCTGCAGAATACACATTCTTTTCATCAAATATAGAACATTTTTCAGAACAGACCATATGTTAGGCCACAAAACAAGTCTCAAAAAACTTTAGCCAATTTTGAAAACATTTCAGAATGTCATCCATGATAACTTTCTCAACCTCACTACAGAGGCCCACATTCAAATTCAGCAAATGCAGAGAACCCCAGTGAAATATTCCATGAGAAGATCATCCCAAAGATGCATAATCATCAGATTCTCAAAGATCGAAATGAAAGAAAAAATGTTAAAGGCAACTAGACAGTAAGGCCAGGTCACCTACAAAAGAAAGCCATCAGATTAACAGCAGACCTCTCAGCTGAAGCTGTACAAACCAGAAGAGATTGAGGGTCAATATTCGACCTATTAAAAAACAAAAAGGAATTCCAAACCAGAATTTTATATCTGCCAAGCTAAGCCTCATAAGCGAAGGATAAATAAGATCCTTTTCAGACAAGCAAATGCTGAGGAAATTTGTTACCAGCAGAACTGCCTTACAAAAGCTCCTAAAGGAAGCACTAAATATGGAAAGGAAGGATCATTACCAGCCACTACAAAAACACACTAAAGTACACAGACCAATGACACTATGAAGCAACCACATAAACAAGCAAAATCACCAGCTAGAATCACAATGACAAGATCAAACTCACACATATCAATACTAGCCTTAAATGTAAATGGGCTAAGTGTCCCAATTCAAAGACAGAGAGTGGCAAGCTGGATCAAGTACCAAGACCCATTGGTACACTGTCTTCAAGAGACTCGTCTCACATGCAGTGACACACATAGGTTCAAAATAAAAAATGTTTTAAAAATGGAGGACAATCTACCAAGCAAATGGAAAACAGAAAAAAGCAAGGGTTGCAATCATAGTTTCTGACAAAACATACTGTAAACCAACAAAGATCATAAAAGACAAAGAAAGGCCATTACATAATGGTAAAGGGTTCAGTTCAACAAGAAGATCTAATGATAATAAATATATATGCATCCAACACAGTAGCACCCAGATTCATAAAGCAAATTTTTAGAGACCTTCAAAGAGACTTAGACTCCCACACAATAATAGCAGGAAAATTTAACACCTCAGTGACAATATTAGACAGATCATTGAGGTAGAAAATTAACAAAGATGTTCAGGAACTGAACTCAGCACTGAATTAAATGGACCTGATACATATCTACAGAACTCTCCACCCAAAACAACAGAATATACATTCTTCTCGTTGTCACGTGGCACTTACTCTACAATAGATCACATAATTGAAAGTAAAACACTCCTCAGCAAATGCAAAAATAACTGAAAGCATAACAGTTTCTCAGACCACAGTGCAATCAAATTAGAACTCAACATTAAGAAATTAATTCAAAACCACACAACTACACAGAAATTGAACAACCAGCTGGGAGCAGAGGCTCATGCCTGTAATCCCAGCACTTTGCGGGGCTGAGGCAAGTGGATCACAAGGTCAGGAGATCGAGACCATCCTGGCCAACATGGTGAAACCCTGTCTCTACTAAAAATACAAAAATTAGCTGGGTATGGTGGTACGCACCTGTAGTTCCAGCTACTGAGGAGGCTGAGGCAGGAGAATCACTTGAACCTGGAAGGTGGGGGTTGCAGTGAACCAAGATTGTGCCACTGTACTCCAGCCTGGTGACAGATCGAGATTCTGTCTCAAATAATAATAGTAATAATCAAAACATCTAAGAAATATGGAATTATGTTAAAAGGCCAAATCCATGACTCATTGACATCTCTGAAAGAGAGTGGCAGAAAGCTAGCAACATAGAAAAGATATGTGAGGATATCATCTGGAAAAAATGTCCTCAACCTCACTAGAGCAGCTAACATTCAAATTCAGGAATGGTGGAACTGTAAATTAGTTCAGTCACTGTGGAAAGCAGTGTAATGATATATCAAAGAACTTAAAACAGAATTACCACTCGACCCAGCAATTCCAGTATTTGGTATATAACCAAAGGAATATAAATTGTTTTACCGTAAATACACATGCACACATGTGTTCCGTGAAGCACTATTCACATTAGCAAAGATATAGAATCAAAGTAAATGGCCATTAATGGTAGACTGGATAAAGAAAATGTAGCACATATGCACATGAAATACTACGCAGCCATAAGAAATAATGAGGTCATGTCTTTTTCAACAACGTGGATGGAACTGGAGGTCCTATGTGAACTAACACGGTAGCAGAAAACCAAATACTGCGTGCTGTCACTTATAAGTGAGAGCTAATCATTGAGAACACATGAACACAAAGAATAAAACAACATATACTGGGGCCTACTTGAGGGTGAAAAATGGGAGGGGGATGAGGATTTAAAAATTACCAATCAGGTTCTGTGTTTATTACCTGGGTGATGAAATAACCTGTGCTTCAAACCCCCATGCTATGCAATTTATATATGCATATCAACTATGTACACATATCCTTGAACCTAAAATAAAAATTTTTAAAAAGAAAACACAAAGGAAAACAGCAGATGCAAATGTGATTTCAACGGTAGTAACATTAAACTTAAATGACCTCCAGGCAAAAAACAGAGATAGGCAGAAATATCTGTCAATCATGAATGAGATAAGTAAAAGAAAATGAAAGAATATGATCCAATTATATGTTTTTAAATAAAATATACACTTTAGATTCAAAGACACTAAAGGAATTAAGGTAAAAATATTGAAAAATATATTATGCAAACAGCAACCAACAGAAATAGAGTTGCTCTACTAACATTAGGCAAAATACACTTTAACACAAAATGCTTAATAGAACAAAGGAATGTTTAATGACAATAAGGTCACGCCATCAGGAAGACATAACAATTATAAACATTTGAGCCTAATAACAGAACCCCCAAATACATGAAGCAATAACTAATGCAATTGATGGGAGAAATATACAATTTAACAGTAACAGCTGGAGAATACAAAATCTCTTTCTCAATAATGGATAGAGCAATTGGCAGAAGATCAACAAGGAAATAGAAGACTTGAACAAAATGTTAAACCAACAAGACCTAGTAAATGCGTATAGGACACTCACCTACCAACAGCAAAATATATATATTCCTCTCAAGTGCACATGGAACAACCTCCAGATGGACCATATGCTAGGCCATAAAACCAGTCTCAATGCTGTTTCTACTTCATAATTTATTTTTAATCTAACCTAGTTTTCTATTTCTTCATGATTCAATCTTCTTACATTTTATCTGTCTAGCAATTTATCTATTTCTGGGTTTTCCAAACGATCAACATATATTTGTTTGTAGTAGCCTTTAATAAATCCTTTTAATTTCTACAGTATCATTGTAATGTCTCCTTTTTTACCTCTGACTTTATTTATTTGGATCTTCTCTCCTTTTTCTTAGTTAATCTGGCTAAAGTTTTGTTGATTTTGTTTATCTTTTTGGAAAAGTAACTTTTCATTTTGTTGATATTTTTTATTTTTAGTCTCAATTTTATTTATTTCTGCTGTTATCTTCATTATTTCTTTTCTTCTACTAATTTTAGGTTCAGTTTGTCCTTGCTTTTCTAGTTTTCAAGATGTATCATTAGGTCATTGACTTGAAATCTTTCTACTTTTTTGATGTAGGCATTGATTGCTATAAACTTTCCTCTCAGTACTGCTTTTGTTGTATTATGCAGGTTTTTGTATGTTGTGTTTCCATTTTCATTTGTTTCAAGAAATGCAGTAAAGAAAGCTGCAGAATCGGCCGGGCGCGGTGGCTCAAGCCTGTAATCCCAGCACTTTGGGAGGCCGAGACGGGCGGATCACGAGGTCAGGAGATTGAGACCATCCTGGCAAACACGGTGAAACCCCGTCTCTACTAAAAAATACAAAAAACTAGCCGGGCGAGGTGGCGGGCGCCTGTAGTCCCAGCTACTCGGGAGGCTGAGGCAGGAGAATGGTGAGAACCCGGGAGGCGGAGCTTGCAGTGAGCTGAGATCCGGCCACTGCACTCCAGCCCAGGCGACAGAGCGAGACTCCGTCTCAAACAAAAAAACAAAAAAACAAAAAAAAAGAAAGCTGCAGAATCAAAAAGCAACAAACAAAAATCAGGAGCATTTACATATATCAACAGCAAACAATCTGAAAAATATTCCAAGATAATAATCCCATGTATAATAGATAAGAAAAAAATTACCTAGGAATAAATTTAACCATAGAAGTGAAATATCTCTCCAGTGAAAACTATAAAACATTGATAAAAGAAATTGAAGAGGACACAAATAAATAGATAGATGTCCATATTCAAGGATTGGAAGAATCCGTACTACCCAACGTAATATACAGATTCAGTGCAATTTCTATTAAAATACCAAAGACACTCTTCACAGAAATAGAAAAAACAATTTTAAAATTTATATGAAACCACAAAAGACTACTATTAGCCAAATCAATACCAAGCCAAAAGACCAAAGCTGGAAGCATTCACATTACCTGATTTCAAATAATATTACCAGGCTATAATAACTGAAATAGCATGATATTAGCACGAAAGACCAATGGAAGAGAATATAGAACCCAGAAATAAATCCATCCATTTACAGTCAACTCATTTTCAGCAATTGCACCAAGAATATATATTGGAAAAAGAATAACCTCTTCAATAAATACTGCTAGAAAATTGGATATTTGTGTGCAAAGAAAACAAACAAAAAACTAGACCCCATTTAATCATATAAAAGTTTTATCAGCATTTCATCAATGGATGAATACATAAGGAAAATGTGATATATTTACAGAAGAAAATGCTATTTGACCTTAGAAAAAAAAGAAATTCTGTCTTTTTCAACATGTATCAACCTGGAGGACATTATGTTACACGAAATAAGCCATAGAAAGAGAAATGAACATGTTCTTACTTACAGGTGGAATCTAAAACAAACTCACAGAAGCAGGGAGTAGAATGGTGGTTACTAGAGTTGGAGAAGTTGGGAGAATGGGATTTGTCAAAGGACACAAAGTTGCAATTAGGAAGAATAAATGATAAGTATTTAAGGTGATACATGCATCGGTGTAGTGTGGGAAGAAAAAATAAAATTAAATAAAAATTAAGGCGACATATATGTTAATTTGCTTTTTTCAATAATCCCACACTCTGTGTGAGTATATAATATCACCGTGTACTCTGCAATTATATACAATTATATTTTGTCAAAAAATAAAAATAAAATTTAAATTTAAAATTTGTAGCCTATATTTGGAGTATTTAATGTATAAGGATGCAATTTTGTGACATCAACAACTAAAATGACTTAGGAGAGACTTGTCAAAAATAGCAGAGTTTTTGTGTATTACTGAAGTTAAGCTGGCATAAATTTAAATAAATGTAATTCTTATAGTAATCTCAAAGAAAATAGCTGTAAAGTATACACAAAAGGAAATGAGAAAGGAATATAAATGTCTTATTATAAAATCAGCTAAACACAAAATAAACCGTAATGTAGAAAATGAAGAAAAATAAGCTATAATACATATTTTAAAAATAGCAAAATGACAGAAGTTCCTCTTTTTCAGTAATAACTTTAAATGTAAATGGATTAAATTGCTGACTCAAAAGAAAGAGATTGGAAGAATAAATAAAAGCACATGGTCCAGTGATGTGCTATCTACAAAAGACTCAATTTTGATCCAAAATCAAAATAGGTTGAAAGTGAAAAAATGGCAGATGGTAACCAAAAGAGAGCAGGGGTGGCTATATTAATAGCAAAAAGACTTTAAATCAAAAAATATTGCATGAGACAAAGAAGGATCTTATATATTAATAAAAGGTTCAATACAGAAAGAACATACAACAACTATATACACGTAATAACAGACCATCCAAATGTATGAAGCAAAAACTAATAGAATTGAAAGCAGATTAGATAGTTGCACAATAATAGTTGGAGATTTGAATACAGCACTCTCAATAATGGATAGCACAACTCAATAAAACATAATTAAGGAAATAGAGGGCTTAAATAACACGATAAACCAACCAGATCTAACACAAACAGAACACTCAACCCAACAACACTATACATATTCTTCTCAAATGCACACGGAACATTTTTCAGGGTAGACCATACATATATTAGACCACAAATTAAATTTCAATAATTTTAAAAGAGAGATATAGAAAATGTCTTCTCTAACAACAGGATGAAATTAGCAATCAATAACAGAAGTAAAACTGGAAAATTCACAAATTTGTGAAAATTAAATAACACAGTCCTAAACAACCAAGGAAAACAAAGAGGAAACCACAAAGGAAATTGGAAATACATAGAGATAAATAGAAAAGAAAACACATCATAACAAATTATGGGACACAGTGAAAATAATGATAAAGAGAAATGTACAGCTATAAATCTTCACATTAAAAAGCAAGAAAGATGTCAATCCAACAATCTAACTTTACAACTTGAAAAACTAGAAAAAGAAGAACAAACTAAAGCTGGCAGAAAGAAGGAAATAATCAAGATTACGCCAGAGAACAAATGAAATAGAGAACAGGAAAACCATAAAGAAAATCAATGAAACTATAAGTTCGTTCTTTGAAAGACCAGCAAAATTGACCAACTTTTACCTGGATGGACTAAGAAAAAAAGAGAAAAGACTCAAATTACTAAAATTGAAAGTAAATGGCAAACTATAGATTTAATGTAATCTTTATCAAAATTCCAATGTTGTTCAAAGAAATATGAAAACCCATCCTAAAATTGACATAAAATCTCATGGGACCCCAAATAGACAAAACAATCTTGATTCCATTTGAATTTTAGATTGAGTTTTTCTATGTCTGCAGAAGACATCATTAAAGAAAAATATACCTGGAGGACTCACACTTCCTGAGTACAAAACTTAATACAAAGCTACCATAATAAAAACAGGATGGTGCCAAAGACAAATATATATGGATGAATTAAGAGAGTAGAGTGGCCGAGCGCGGTGGCTCAAGCCTGTAATCCTAGCACTTTGGGAGGCCGAGACGGGCGGATCGCGAGGTCAGGAGACGAGACCATTCTGGCTAACACGGTGAAACCCCGTCTCTACTAAAAACTACAAAAAACTAGCCGGGCGAGGTGGCGGCGCCTGTAGTCCCAGCTACCTGGGAGGCTGAGGCAGGAGAATGGCATGAACACCGGAGGCGGAGCTTGCAGTGAGCTGAGATCCGGCCACTGCACTCCAGCTGGGCGATAGAGCTAGACTCCGTCTCAAAAAAAAAAAAAAAAAAAAAAAGAGAGTAGAGTGCAGAAAAATAAACTCTTTCGTGTATGGTCAAATTTTTTAGAAGAGTACCAATAGCATTCAATGGGGAAAAGACAACCTTTTCAACAAATGGTTCTGGGAAAATTGAATATTCACATACAAAAAAAAAAAATGAAGTTGGACCCTTACCTAACACCATATACACATATTAACTTAAAATGGATGAAAGACCTACATGTAAGACCTAAAACTGTAAAACTCTTAGGAGAAAACAAAGGGTAAAAGATTCATGACATTGGATTTAGCAATAATTTCTTGGATCTTGTATATGACATCAAAGATACAGACAACTAAAGAAAAAAATGGACAAACTGAACTTCATGAAAATTAAAAATTTTGCCTATCAGAACAAAACAGAGTAAAAAGGCCACCCACAGAATAAAAGAAAATATTTGCAAATTATATAGCTGATACAGGATGACTCTCTAGAATGTATGGAGAACTCCTAAATCTCAACAACAACAACAACAAAAAAAACCATATTAAACAATAGGCAAAAAACTTGAATAGACATTTCTCTAAAGAAAATATACAAATGTCCAAAAGCACATGGAAAGATCACTAATAGGAAAATGCAAATCAAAGCTATAAGCTACCACTTCCAACCCATGAAGATGGCTACTACCAAAAAAGAAAACAACAACAAAATAAGCAGTGTTGGTAAGGATATGAAGAAACTGGAATCGTTGTGCACTACTGCTAAGAATGTAAAATATTAATAGTGTAGCACTATAGAAAACAGTATGAGAGCTCTTCAAAAAATTAAAAATACAGTCAACATTTGATCCAGCAATTTCACTTCTAGGTAAATATCTAAAATTGAAAGGAGAGTCTTCAAGAGATACTTGTACTGCCATGCTCACAGCAGTAGTATTCACAATAACAAAAATGTGGAAGCAGCCCATGTCCACTGACATATAAATGAATAAGCAAAATGTGGTATATACATACAAGCAAATGTTATTCAAAAACAGTATTTATAATTATTAGTATTCAATATAATTCAGAATTATTACTCACGGTATATACATACAATGATAATATTTCCTTAAGAAAGAAAATTCTGACATACGCTACAACATGAATAAAACTTGAGGACATTATGCTAAGTGAAATAAGCCAGTCTTTAAAGACAAATATTGTATGATTTCATTTATACGAGGAAGTTAGAGCAGCCAAAATCATAAAGACAGAAAGTAGAATGCTGACTGCTAGGTGCTAGGCAGAAGGAAGAAAAGGAAGTTACTGTTTAATAGAGTGTCAGTTTTACAAGATGAAAAGAGTTATGGAGATGAATAGCAGTGATGGTTGCACAACACTAGAAACGTATTTAATGCCACTTAACTGTATATTTTTAAATGGTTAAAATAGTATACTTTATGTTACATGTAATTTAGTCCAATTTTTTAAAATTGGGGAAAATGGCAAAGAGAGGAGGGAGTGGGAAATACATTACACATTTCCAGAAAAGATTTGTTCCAGAAAGGTTAAAAAAAAGAAAGGCAATTTTGAAGGGAAATTGTATGAGACAGTAAAATATATATATATATATATATATATAATATATATATATATAAAACAGAAAAAGAATGGCTGCTCTAAAGAGTAGAGAAAATCTTTGGCAATATACTGTAGTAGTGATTAAGCATATTGATTTAAACATCAAAAGGACCTGGGTTTGTACCCTGGCTCCCCTGAAGAAACTCGTTATATATGAGCCTCGAATTTCTCATCTGTAAAATGAGAGAAAATAATAATACTACTTATGCTTTGGTTGCAAAGGTTAAATAGAATAGTTAAGTTGTAAGCAATTATATTTATCTAAATTGAGTCAATTGTCTCTCTGAATGCTTAATAAGATAGATGACAATAGCATCTATATGGGTTGGATAGCAAGAGTTGCTTGTTTACCAAATAAACTAGCAAAGGCATTCCTTTTGGCTTCTGTAGTGATCTCTGAAGTATTAGCTTATATTTTAATAGCTGATATTTCTTGGGGACTTAATAGCTTTTAATATGTAATTGATCAATTTATCATTTTTTAATCAGGTTACCTGAATATGTCTCAAATTTCTTTTGCTTTCATAGCACCCTAAAATCATGAACTAAAACATATCTACTATATGTTAAATGTTGACTTTTGTGTGTGTGTGCTAGAATGTAGGATCAATTCAAAGGCATTAGTTTACTTACTTGGGAAAATAGAGCTAATACCTGATTTGATGGTTACATATTCCATGATAATTACATATTAACGTATCTTGCACAGGAAATATCCTTGTCATTTTTAAGAAAAAGCTATGTGTAAACAACATCAAATCAGGATTCATTTGTAAGATCAGCCCTGGACACACTTACCTCCTGAATTACAGCTAAAAAGCTATGCAATTTCCCTTCATCTGTAACGATTAGAATTGAAAAAAACATCAAATTGTGATACAAGCAGCAAAAAGTAGGAAGTCTTTGTAAGTAGCAGAAGGAATAACAGAAATGTTGAAAGCTGCCTAGAAGCTAGAGCAATTTCACAGTTTTATGGCTGAAATTACAGAGGAGATATTAAATGCCATATGGGCCTAGCCAAAAAACCTTGAGTAATTTGCTATCGTGGTAATGGAGATCTGGAGATCATACAACTTTAAAGAATTTACTGGTCTCACAGAGGGATGTCTTTTCTCTGGCTAATACTTTCTGCTCTTTCTGGTTAACACTTCAGAACAAGTAGAAGAAAGTATCCTAAAGAAAAAAAAAAAATGCTGATTGGCTCTCAAATGACAATTTCAGTTTGGGTATTTATTCACTTAGTTTTGGCTGGGTCAAACAGGAGGCTTGTTCACATGGAATTTTCCCAACTATAATAACAGTTTTGTGTTTTCACTACGAAATATTTTTGCTTTGATTTGAGACATTAGCAGGTACTTACATGCCGTTATACAGCTGCTGTCTAGAAGGGATATGCAAAGTGACGATTCTGTGCGAGAAAGAGATAGAACACCTCAGTCCTTCTCCTCTGGATAAACAGAATAATGAAAAGCAGGCATGGTAAATCCTAACATGACCACCCAGACTGATGACAGCTGTACAGAACTGTCATTTAAAACTACAGGAGACGACATGATCCTGAAATAAGCATTTTACTTGTGCAATAAACACAACATAGCATTGTAGTCTAGGAATGATAATTTCACATATACAACAAAAACAAACAAACGAAAGTACTTCCTTGAAAATCCAAAAACAGGCAGCTCAACACTTACCCAGGGCTTAACTAATCTGATCAGAGAGCACCAGCTAACAAGCAGCTGATTTCCTAAGAAACTGATTTTCTAAAATGAAATGGGTACTGTATTCTTCCCCCTAGCCTCAACACTAGTGATTAGCCTTATTCCTGGGTTAGATTCTCTGTTTAACACAATATTTTGTCTAAGACCAATCCATTTTTCTCCCAAAAAAAAAAAAAAGGGAAATCTCCTGTGGAAACCAAAATAAAACTGAAAGAAATATTTGTGACACTTGTCAGTTTTTATAAATCTGCAGTTTTGGTTTTTTATTCTAAAGAAATACATACATTCGTACTTAATTTTATAATCATAATTTTAAATGATTTTTCCTTAAAGATAATCCTCAAAATAGAATGAACTGGGGCCTCACAAAACCTGGAGCAGCTGATTATAATTCTAGATTACTTGAAAATGGCAATTTGACACTGGTTTCCCATGGGTTCAAACATGGTAGGGAATATCTGGATTAGGATGTTATATTCTCTGTAAGCTCTTCCTATGAGGACAATTTCTTGGAACTGAAGAGATAATATCTAGTCAAACTCATTAATCAATTCAACCTTATGGTCCTAGGGAGCCTGTCTCAACAAATGAATTTATATGCCTTCTTCTTTCAAAAAACTATATACTTTAAATACACATCCCCTTTCACTTAGCTATCAAACTTTCTTATAAATGTAACTCCAATTACTTTATTGCAAGTGTCTATTAATTTTAATTTCCTTTATGCTCTCTTTTGTTTTTTAATTTGAATTATACCAATTTATTTGTATACTATTATAGCTCATCCACTCATTTTTCTCGACATACATAAAATTGAAATCCATAATAAATAAATATCTCTTAAACCCACAAATAGTCTAAGAAAGGAGTCACCACCTGATCCGTTTTTATTTACAAGGCCATATGAAAGCATTACCTTCATAATCACCAAGCATTCATTCATCCACCCATTGTTTTGATAACTACATTTGATGTCTATTATATATCAATTACTAGCAAGTAAAAAGAACATTCTCCTAGTATTAATCAAGAGATCAGGACCACCTTTAAAGGACATTCTTTTAAAAATCTTTATCACCTGTAGAACACCATGCTGCGATTTTAACATGGTTGCTACTCTATAAGTATATATGGGGTTACTATAATTTAGTATTTCAGTAATGGAAAATAAACTTGGATCCCGAAATCCTGTAACTGAATCCTAGACTTGCCAGTTCCTAGTTATGTGACTTTAGAAAAGCCTTTTTTTATCTGTGGGTCTCTAGTTCTCCAATTATAAAATGGTATGACAGTTCCCATCCACCTAGTTAATGAGATTAATGTGAAACTGTGAGGCTGAAATAAATGAACAAGTATTGAGCCAGGGATGTGATAGATTTGATAGTACTTGGTCCCAGCTTATAAACTAGTGGGAAGGACAGAAATGCATAATCATAAAATTACCATGATGGATGACTATGCATAATATAGTGAGACAAAGTGTCTACATCTGCATTTGGAGTCAGTGAGGGTTAAGAGAAGCAGCAGCTTTGAACTGAGACTTGTAAGAATTCAGCAAATAAAAGAAAAGGCAGAGCATTCTTCGCAGAGGAAATCACTCCTGCAAAACATGGTGGCATAAGAATCTGTGGTATGTCTGGAAAACTATAAGTAGTTTATAATTTGAGAAAACATATGCAAGGAAAAGGTGAAGTAGAGCACACATTAGGGGAGAGAAAGGGGTAGCTGACAGGAACGGATGGACAGACAAGGAACGTTCACGAAGGACCAACATTGTCTGCTGCTATACCAGAGAATTTGGATTTCACCACTTGGGCAGTGGAATATCACGGAAAGATCTGAAGGAAGAGAGGAACACAGATCTGCTTATTGGAAAGACCATTCTGACAGCAATTGAGAGAACAAATTGGAGGTGGCAAGACTAGTATTAGGAAATGCAGTAAATCCTCTTCCAGATTTCCTAGTGGGTCTGATGGCCATCTGATACTCTCCACATTTTGAAGAAAGTTCCCTTTCAGAATCATCCCCACTCTTGCCCCCTAAGACTAACACATGCCAACTATTACCCTGCCAGTGCTGTGCATGTTCAATATACGTTTCATGCCACTGCAATTATTAGACTTCAACACAAACAAAATAAGCTTGACATTAAGAAAAGTCCATTGCTCTAATAAATTCACAGATAACAATGATGGTATTGATAGCTAACACTTACTGTGTCCTAGGTGCCACATACTATACTAAGCATTTCACATGCTCTATTACATCTAATGAACACAGTAACCCAACAATTATAGTGATGATTGTTGTCACTAAAACGAAAACAAAGAAAAAAAAGTTTCGGAAAGTCAATTGAGTGCAGTGGTGTACACTGAGGCGGGAGGATTGCCTGTGCCCAGGAGTTAGAGTCCTGCCCGGGCGACAGAACAAGACCTTGCCTCTCTATATATATATATGAGAAGGAGTCTTGCTCTGTCACACAGGCTGGAGTGCAGTGGCGCAATCTCAGCTCACTGCAACCTCCGCCTCCCAGGTTCAAGCAATTCTCCTGCCTCAGACTCCTAAGTAGTTGGGATTACAGGCACCTGCCACCACGCCCAGCTAATTTTTGTACTTTTAGTAGAGACAGGGTTACGCCATGTTGGCCAGGCTGGTCTTGAGCTCCTCACCTCAGGTGATCTGCCTGCCTTGGCCTCTGAAAGTGCTGGGATTATAGGCACGAGCCACTGCACTCAGCTCAAAAATATTTCTAAATAAAAAAATTAAAATAAAAATAAGTTTAGGGAAGTTTTATAACTTGCTCAAGTTTATACACACATACACACACACACACACACACACACACACAATGGCTGAGGTCAGCCTTAAAGCCAGTAGTGTCTGACAACACTACTCTTCCCTCTCATACTATACTGAGCATCAGAAATGACATGACCAGCATTGTCTCCAGTATTGTGATATTAAAGATAATGGGACAAATCTGTTTTGTGATTGATAAAATCTGAGGTGCCAAGATAACATACATTTTCTAAATTTTTCACCATTAACTGCGTAATTAGAAAATCAAAAAAGCAAAAAGTTGTTAATTTGCTGAGTATGTTTATTTCAAAACAGACCACTGTGCAGTATAGTGATTGTGTTAGTGTTCTTCAGAGAAACAAAACCAGTAGGATATATAGAAATTTGCAAGAGGAGATTTATTTCAGGACTTGACTCACATGATTGTGGAATCCAAAGAGTCCCATGATACACCATCTACAAGCTAGAGAACAAAGAAAACTAATGGATTTTGATGATGCTCCTCCACATTGCTGAAGGTGTATCTTACTTACTCAGTCTATTGATTCAAATGTTAGTCTCTTACAGAAACACTTTTGTAGAGATACCCAGAAATTATGTTTAAACAGCTATCTGGATATTCCCTAACCCAGTCAAGTTGACATATAAAATTAATCATCACAGTAATAAAATCTTTAAAATGCTCCCTCTTTATATTATAGAAATGATCACTGAGTCACACTATCACAAAATGTTCAACAACAAAAAGATACTGTATTAGCTAGTAGAATAAATCAGAGGACATGTGATCCAAATAGTTTAAAATTGAGAACACTCAAATATCTAGGTTAGAGTTTTTTTTTTAGTATTTATAACCCACTTGTTCCAAAATTAAATTTGAGATGTGTACAACATTTTATGCAACAAGATAAAATCCACACATGAGAAAAAAGGTTCAAAGAAAACAGTTTTTTTCCTCAGCAAATCTGGATCCCTTGTAATCTCTGATTAATTTCATATGAAAATTAGGGTTGTTTGTTTGTTTGTTTTTGAGATGGAGTTTCACTCTTGTTGCCCAGGCTGGAGTGCAATGGCACAATCTCGGCTCACTGCAATCTCCGCCTCCCAGGTTCAAGTGATTCTCCTGCCTCAGCTTCTCAAGTAGCTGGGATGACAGGCACACGCCACCAGGCCCAGCTAATTTTTGTATTTTTAGTAGAGATGGGATTTCACCATGTTGGTCAGGCTGCTCTTGAACTCCTGACCCCAGGTGATCCACCCTCCTGGGCCTCCCAAAGTGCTGGGATTACAAGTGTGAGCCATGGTGCCCAGTCAAAAATTAGTTTTTAGTCTCCAAGAACACACCAAGTGCCAGGTGCAGTGGCTCATGTCTGTAATCCCAGCATTTTGGGAGGCTGAGATGGGAGGATCACTTGGATCCAGGAGTTCAAGACCAGCCTGGGCAGCATAGGGAGACCCTCTACAAAATATAAACAAAATTAGCTTGGTGTGCTGGCACACACCTGTAGTCCCAGCTACACAGGAGGCTGAGGTAGGAGGATCATCTGAGCCCAGGAAGTCGAGGCCTCAGTGAGCCAAGATTATACAACTATACTTCAGCCTGGATGACAGAGCAAGACCCTATCTCAAAAATAAGTAAGTAAGTAAGTAAATAAATAAATGACACACTAAGTATAGTAGTCAGAATTCAATGTGATAACTATGATTCTCACCCTGGGTATATGTACCCTGTTTCAATCTCCTCCACTTAAGTATGAGGTTAACTACAAATATGGTAGAGTTTACTCTCACAATTAAGGAAACTAATATGATAAATGTGAAGGGATTTTGCAGATATAATTAAGTCCCAAATTAGTTGATTTTGAATTCTTCAAAAGAGAGTTTATCCTAGATGTGCCTGACCTAATTTAGTGAGTCCTGGAAAGGGACTTAGGCGTTTCGGAAAAAAGAAAAGAGAGAGGGAGAGAGACAGATTTGAAGCATGATAAATCCTTAGGCAGACTTTGAAGAGGTAAATTGTAAGGTAAGGTTGTGAGACGGCCATGTGGCTAGACCTGAGTTTCTCTTAGGTTTTGAAAATAGTCCCTGGTCAAAAGCTAGCAAGAAAGTGGGGATCTGGGACCTGCAACAAGCAAGAATACGAGAATCTCTGTACTAGAGTTTCAAGGGACTAAATTCTGCTAAAAACTGTGTGAGCGTGGAAGAGAATTAGGGCTTCAGAGGAGGATATAGCCTGACCAACACCTTGATCTCAGCCTTGTGAGATATTGAGCAGAAAAAAGCCATACCATGCCAACTTCTGATCTACACACTTTGAGATAATAAACAGATGCTGTTTTAAGCCACCATAATTGTGATAATTTTTAATGTAGAAATTAAAAATACTAATACGCTGAAGTAAAGATGTGACCCACTGCATGTTGGACAACATGAAAAACTGGCCTCTGACACCAGTAACCCACAAGACATACAACTGGCTACCCCCAGGGAATGTAGAATCAACCATGCACATAAAATACATATACCTCTAAAAGATCTTACATAATTTGAGGTTTTTACATTTTGCATTTTTACCAATGCAATTAAAAGCCAATGCCTCAAGATAAAAATAATATGGGAAACAGGCAAGTCCAATGTAAATGACTTCAATGTTCTAATAGCAAACCTATGTCCTATCATCATAAGTATTACACTTGTTTCTTTCTTGACATTGTGAATCTCAAGTTTCTAAGGGATTAAGTCTCCAGTTTGAGACTAATATAAAGAGTAGAATTCAAGTGTCCCTATTCTCTTTCTCCTTTGTTACTGAGGCTTTATTTACCCTGACTTGTCACAGCTTTATAAGGACCTATTTTCTCTGCTTTTCTCATATTGCAATATCTTGGGAAATGGAGATTGGAAAATTGCATGGTTATTGGGTAATACTGCCAGAAAAAATAGATCCCATTTAACTTTATATTCCGGAAGCCTATATCTCTCTATATGCCATACTTTTTAACTTTAAAATCTCAGTAAGAGGTGTTAAGAAAAAGCTTACTTTGTTCTAATCTCATTCTTTCTCCCCTTCACCCTCCACATATGCACAGTCTTATTTAGATAATAGTTGGAGAAGCGAGGCTGAAGAAATTAAGGCACTTTTTGCCTGCAGCCTAAGAATTAGACTTACAGTCTGAATTCCAGCCAATACAAAAATGTTCTATATCTAAAAATTTAGAAGGTAGTCCTTCAGCTACAAGCAATCCATTTCAGTAGCTGAAATACTGAAACTCAGCGGATAGATTACAGATGTTAATTTCTTCTGGGAACACATTTAGCAAAGAACATTTTGAAGCTTTTTCATTCACTGAGTAAGATTGATGCTGAGTCCACTGAAAACCACAATTGTTAAAAGTTTTGATTCCACAACATAATTGGTTAGGAAATATTGTATTTAAAGTTCCTAAAACAACAGTAAATATTAACTGGGATTTTTTTCATCAACAGATTGCTATACTTCTATGAAAGAATGATTGGAATCTGTATCTGAGGAACACCTGAAATTATCCCAGCACCACAAAAATGAAAGCTGTGTCTAACCAATAAATAAATTATTTAGCACACTCCAAGAACAGTTGTGTATATATGCTTATTCATGTAAACAGTTTACCAATTTTTCCCATATAAAACATCATTTTAGCAATGATTTGGCAAAAATAACTAAATGATATCTAAATAGCAGATCTTAAAGAAAACGAAAAATAGGCTAAAAGTATTGTTTTACTTTATTATGAAAAAATAATTAATACTAGAATTAATTTTAGAATTCTAAGGAAGAAAGGAAAAAGGAAGGTAAAAAGAAAAGGAAGGAAGAAGGGTGGGAGGAAGTAAAGGGAAGGGTTGTCAGATGAAATGATTTTGCAGCCCAAATCTTCTTTCTTCATTCAATGAATCTTTATTTGTTTATTATGATCTAGGCACTGTACTTGCCAATCAAGATGCCAGTTAGCTAATGACAAAATCCAGAGAGCATAAAAATATATAAACAGATAATTACAAAGAAATATGAAAAGAGAAGTAATACAGGTTTGAGCAAAGACCTATTAACGCTGCCTGGAAGTTTAAGTTCACTTTACAGAGGAGATGACATTTTAAGTGGAACTCAAAGAGCTAACTCAAACATTGTTTGAAGAGATCTCTATGTAAACTTTATACCTAAGAGAAATTCCAACTATCTTGATTCTTTTCCTGTTAACATTCCCACTAACTCCAGAGACACCACCCAAACTCATATATTATATCTTGATCCTGCTAGTTGTCCCAGATGTATGACACATCCTTCTGGAAGACAATTTTTTGGAAGACACTGTGAGACAAGACAGAAGCCTGCTGACCAATATCACACTAGAAAGTGAAAAGGCAGGCTGGAAGCAGTGGCTCACGCCTATAATCTCAGCACTTTGGGAGGCTGAGGCAGGCAGATCACAAGGTCAGGAGTTTGAGACCAGCCTGACCAACATGGTAAAATCCCGTCTCTACTAAAATACAAAAATTAGCTGGGTGTGGTGGCGTGTGTCTGCAGTCCCAGCTACTCAGGAGGCTGAGGCAGGAGAATTGCTTGAACCCAGGAGGTGGAGATTGCAATGAGCCGAAATCACGCCATTGCACTCCAGCCTGGGCAACAGAGTGAGACTCTCTCTCAAAAAAAAATAAAAAGTAAAAGAAGAAAGTGAAAAGGCTTTGACCTTCTTGGGGCAAGACCACAGAAAATTTATTTCACAGCATCTAGAAATAAATAAGGAAGATATTAAGGGAGCCAAAAACAAAAAGTATAAGACCACTAGATGAATTGCCAATCTTGTGAAAATGGTGTTTGGCGATGTTTGGTAAGTATTCCACACACACAAGTTATGCTTGAATGTATATAAGAGTACAGCTTTGACCTTTATGACAACCATCTCTCATGGCACAGACTACCGCAGTATTTATTCTTTCTTCTTTCTTCCTAACAGAAACTACATTTTACCGAGGGAAGCAGAGAATTACATTTCTCAATATCCCTTGCAAATAGGGTTGCCCAGGAGCTATAACTAAAATAAATGAGTAGAATCTCTGGAAAATATTTTTTAATATGCATCTTCATTGATAGGAATCCATTTGCTTTTTATCTCCTCTTTCATCAGGAAAAATGAGAAGCTTGTGGCTTTGTTGCTTATAAAAGTCTAAAGGTAGTAACTTGCAAGATTCTGGACATGAGAGAATAATAGAAGAACTAAGATAAAACTCACATCCCTGATTAAATTACATATGCTTACTTGATACTTCATTGAAAATTGGAAGGCTGAGAGAACAAGAGAATTTTCTGTGCCTTTAAAACTATTACTACACACACACACACACACACACACACACACCCCTACCAAGTTAATTTCCTCCTAAAATAAAAGGCCAACAATCCTGAAAACTAACAATCCAGAATTGTTACAATGTCCATTTTACAACCTAAACCTATTAGACATTCCAAGACAAGAAAGTGTGACCCACGTGAGTTCAAATGTTGGATTTACAAAATAAGGAATTAAAAGCAGCTAACAAAACTATGTTCTACAATTAAAAGGAAACGTGTTCCAATAATTTAAACATGCTAATAGTAGATAAACAAATTAGTAATCTCAACAGATAAATTAAAACTATATGAAAGAACAAAAATATTTGAGCTGGAAAATACAATGATGAAATTTAAAAATGAGCTGATAGCAGATTAGAGAAAGCAAAAAATGAATCAGTGTTTTGAATACAGAAATATACAAATTATCCAAATCAAAATGTATAAAGGAAAAAACAAGATGATGAAAAACAACATCTCTAAAACTGTAATTGGATTATGCATAGAAGGATGTCCACTTTCAATATTTCTTTTTAACATGATACAGAAAGTCCTAACCAGTGCAGTAAGACAGAGGAGAAAAAGGCATACACAGGATTAATACAACCCTCTATCCACAGATAACATGATTATATATGTAGAACACTCACTTATATACTCTTTATGACTGCTTTTATGCTACAGTTGTAGGCCTGAGTAATTGTAACAGAAACCAGTGGCCTGTAAAGTCTAAAGTAATTACCATTTGGCCCTTTAGAGAAAGCCAATTCTTAACTCTGATGTAGAAAAGCATAAGGAATACTGGAATATTAGAATATTGGTACTGGAATAATTGGATATATCTATGGGAAAAAAACTTTAACTCTTACCTCAGATAGTAATACACACAAAAAAATATAATGTGGATGCTAGATCTAAATATAGGGCTAAACTATAAAACTTCCAGAAGAAAAGGTAAGAAATCTTTGTGATCTTATGTTAGGCAAAAATTTATTAGATAAGTCACAAAAACTACAAAACATAAAAGACATAAGGTATATTTGACTTAATCAAAATTAAAAATATATGCCCTCCAAAGATATTCTTTTGAAAATCAAAGGACGAGTCATAGATTGGAAGAAAATATTTGCAAACTATATGTAAGAAAAAAGCTTGTATCCAGAATGAAAGAAAAACTCTTAAAACTCAAAAATAAGACAATCTGATTTAAAAGGGGCAAAAGAAGATATACAAAAAGTCAACAAGCATAAGATTCTCAACATCATTGGTCATTAGGGCAATACAAATGAAAACTACAAGGAGGTATCACTATGCACATACTGGAATGACTAAAATTTTGAAAACTGTGCCATACCAAGTGTTGATGAGAATCTGGGCTGTGTTCATTTGCTAGAGCTGTCATAACAGTGTACCACAAACTGAGTAGCTTAAACAACAGAAACGTATTGTCTCATAATTTTGGAGACTAGGAGTCTGAGATTAAGATAGCGGCAGTGTTGGTTCTCTAACTCATTGAGTAAGGTATCTCTCTGTGTCACAGAATAATTGTCTTGTATTTTCTCTACATGTACGTTTATGTGTCAAACCTCCCCTTTTTATATGGACTTCAGTCAAACTGAATATAGGCCCATCCTAATAATTTCATCTTAACTAATTACATCTGTAACAACTCTATTTCCAAAGACAGTCACATTCTGGGGGTTGGGTTTCAACCTACAATTTTTTAGGAAACACAACACAACCCATAACATGAAGTGATAAAGGCTCTCATAAATTGCTTATGGAAATGAAAATTTGTAGAGTCACATTAGTAATTTCTTCTTTTCTTTTTTTTTTTTTTTTTTTTTTGAGACAGAGTCTCCTCTGTTGCCCAGGCTGGAGTGCAATGGCACCATCTCAGCTCACTGTAACCTCCACCTCCCAGGTTCAAGCAATTCTCCTGCCTCAGCCTCCCAAGTAGCTGGGATTACAGGCACCTGCCACCTCAGCTGGCTAATTTTTTGTATTTTTACTAGAGACGGGGTTTCACCGTATTAGCCAGGATGGTCTTGATCTCCTGACCTCGTGATCTGACTGCCTCAGCCTCCCAAAGTGCTGGGATTACAGATGTGAACTACTATACCTATCCAGTAATTTCTTATAAAGTTAATTATATGCTTAATGTATGACCCAGAAATTGCATTCCTAGGTATCATCCCAAGAGATATTAAAACATATGTTCTGACAAACACTTGAATGTAAATATTTATAACAACCTTATCCTAACAGCCCCAAACTGGAACAACCCAAATGTCCATCAACAGATAATGATAAACAAAATGTGGTAATATCCACCCAATAAAAAACTACTTGCCAATTAAAAGGAGTAGACTGATGATGCACACTCACACAACTTAGCCGAATATTTAAAAAGTGCTAACATAAAACTACATAATTTATGATGCTATGTGAAGTTCTAGAAAAGGAAAACTATAGTGACAACAAGTAGATCAATGACCCTGAGGTTAGAGGTGGAAATGAAGAGTAACTGCAAGGAGACATGAGAAAACATTCTGGAGTGATAACAGTGTTCTAAGTCTTGAACATGATGGAGCTGCGATATTATATACATTTATCAAAACTCATAGAACTTAAAATGAATACATTCTATTGTATGTGTATTATACTTTATAAATCTGTTCAAAAATAGTACTATATTTTAAAATATTTGGAATTAAAGATGCTTTTATTTTTCAGTAAACATAGCAA
This sequence comes from Trachypithecus francoisi, assembly GCF_009764315.1. Lineage (NCBI taxonomy): Eukaryota > Metazoa > Chordata > Mammalia > Primates > Cercopithecidae > Trachypithecus > Trachypithecus francoisi. Next base: position 59,587,417 of record NW_022681468.1, read on the forward strand.
CACATATAAGTTGTTTTATTCTGATACAAATCTATCATATACAGCATATATCAAGCAATGTGTTGCAGTGGAACAAGAACAGATTTTATTCCATCCAGACAGATCTGGAAACAAAATTCAGTCTCCCACTCTATGCTTGATCAGTCTATTCTCTGATCCTCAATTTCCTCATCTGTAATGTGTACCACTTTGTGGTATGGCTTTGTGAGTCTTATAAGTATTACAAAGCACCTAATGTTTTCCCCTGTGTAGTCACATAATTTCCATGGTGTTTCATAGAAATACCCATACTGAAGTAATATTTTCTATAGAGAGCATATCAGGTAAAGATACAACTTATGGATGGCTATTCTTTCCACATACCATCAGAATCCTGAATGGTTTTCAGTAATCATTTAGTTTATATATCTGGTAAAATTAAAAGTGCACTTGCAATAACATTATAAGGATTCATTTTCATTACAAAAGACATTCTTTATGCCTACCAGAAAGCCTTTAGCTGAGGTGGGCAGATCATCTGAGGTCAGGAGTTCAAGATCAGCCTGGCCAACATGGTGAAACCCAGTCTCTACTAAAAATACAAAAAATTAGCTGGGCGTGATGGTTCATGCCTGTAGTGGGAAGTCAGGGAACCAGAGAGACTGATAGGGGTTCAGGAGGATTTATTAAGGTGTACATGAGCTCAGAGGACTTGCATCCAGAAAGTCTGAGCCCCAAACAAAGAAGGCAAAGGCCTTTTATGCATCTTGAGGCGGGAAAAATGTGAAGCAAGAAGCAGTTTTACAGAAGCAAGAACAAAAGCTGTTATTCATCTTGTGACATGTCATACATCTTAGGAAAAACATGTTTTGCAGAGTATGCTTACCTGCCTTGTGATCTTGCAACTGTTCAGCAGGAAAAACAGGAATTTACAGAACTTAAAAAATATGTGCAGGGTAGATATGGTTAATGTTTCAGAGGGAGGTAGTTAATATTCTTTCTTAACTTCAACTTTGGGGTGGTTACTCTGTACCCATTTCAGTCTTAACTCTATACAGCAATTTTTAATAAACTATAATAATTATCTTCTTTTCTTTTTCTATTTCATTCTGTAATCCCAGCTACTCAGGAGACTGAGGCAGGAGAATCGCTTGAACCAGGGAGTTGGAGGTTGCGCCACTGCACTCCAGCCTGGCAACAGAGAGAAACTGTAAGAAAAAAAAAAATTAGCTGGGTGTGGTAGCACAAGCCTGTAGTCCCAGCTACTTGGGAGGCTAAGGGAAGAGAATCACTTGAACCTGAGATGTGGAGGTTGCAGTAAGCCAAGACCATCCCATTGCACTCCAATTTGAGTGTCAAGAGTGAAAGTCTGTGTCCAAAAAAAAAAAAAGAAAGCCTTCAGTACATATGGATGCATAAGAAGATAGAATACAATTGGGGGCTGGCAAGATGACTGAATAGGAAGAGCTCTGGTCCGCAGCTCCCAGCAAGATCAAAGCAGAAAATGGGTGATTTCTGCACTTCCAACTGAGGTACCCAGTTCATCTCATTGGGACTGGTTAGATAGTGGGTGCAGCCCACAGAGGCTGAGCCAAAGCAGAGTGGGGTGTTGCGGCACCCAGGAAGCAGAACAGATCAGGGAAGCCATGAGGGACTGTGCTGTGAGGAATGATGCATTCTGGCCTAGATATTACGCTTTTACCATAGTCTTCACAACCCACAGACCAGGAGATTACCTCGGGTGTCTACACCACCAGGGCCCTGGGTTTCAAGCACAAAACTGGACAGCCATTTGGGCAGACACTGAGCTAGTTGCAAGAGTTTTGTTTTGTTTTGTTTTGTTTTTTCATACCCCAGTGGTGCCTGGAATGCCAGCAAGACCGAACCATTCACTTCCCTGGAAAGGGAGCTAAAGCCAGACAGCCAAGTGGTCTCACTCAGCAGGTGTTATGTTTTCTCTAATCTGGTTATAACTCTATGTTATGTTCTTCTCTAAACTGGTTATTCTAGTTAGCAATTTCTCTAGAATAACCAGTTTAGAGAAGAATATAAATGACCTGAGGGAGCTGAAAAACACAGCACGAGAATTTCATGAAGCATACACAAGTATGGAGCCCAGCAAGCTAAGATCCACTGGCTTGAAATTCTCACTACCAGTATGGCAGTCTGAAGTCAACTGGGACACTCAAGCTTGGTAGAGGGAGAGGCATCTGCCATTACTGAGGCTTCAGTAGGTGGTTTTCCCATCACAGTGTCAACAAAGCCACAGGAAGTTCAAACTAGATGGAGACCACTGCAGCTCAGCAAAGCTGCTGTAGCCAGATTGCCTTTCTAAATTCCTCCTCTCTGGGCAGGGTATCTCTGAAAGAAACGCAGCAGCTGCAGTTAGGGACTTATAGATAAAACTCCCATTTCCCTGGAACAGAGCACCTGGGGGAAGGGGCGACTGTGGGCGCAGCTTCAGCAGACATAAATGCTCCTGCCTGCTGGCTCTGAAGAGAGCAGTGGATTTCTCAGCACAGCGCTTGTGCTCTACTAAGGGACATACTGCCTCCTCAAGTGGGTCCCTGACCCCTGTGCCCCCTGCCTGGAAGACACCTCCCAGCAGGGGTCAACAAACACTTCATACAGGAGAACTCCAGCTGGCATCTGGTCGGTGCCCCTTTGGGACGAAGCTTCCAAAGAAAGGAACTGGCAGCAATCTTTGCTGTTTTGCAGCCTCTGCTGGTGATACCCAGACTAATAGGGTCTGGAGTGGACCTCCAGCAAACTCCAGCAAACCTGCAACAGAGGGCCCTGACTGTTAGAAGGAAAACTAACGAACAGAAAGGAATAAAATCAACATCAACAAAAAGGACATCCACACAAAAATTCCATCTGACATCAACATCAAAGACCAAAGGTAGATAAAGCCACAAAGATGAAGAGAAACCAGTGCAAAAAGGCTGAAAATTCCAAAAACCAGAAGGCCAGGCCTCTTCTCCTTCAAAGGATCACAACTCCTCATCAGCAAGGGAACAAAACTTGATGGAGAATGAGTTTGACAAATTGACAGAAGTAGGCTTCAGAAGGTGGGTATATCCTCTGAACTGAAGGAGCATATTCTAACCCAATGCAAGAAAGCTAAGAACCTTGAAAAAAGGTTAGCGGAATCACTAACTAGAATAACGAGTTTAGAGAAGAACATAAATGACTTGAGGGAGAACTTCGTGAAGCATATTCAAGTATCAATAGCCAAGTTGATTGAGAAGAAGAAAGGATATCAGAGACTGAAAATAGACTTAATCAAATAAAGTGTGAAGACAAGATTAGAGAAAAAAGAAAGAAAAGGAATGAATAAAGACTCCAAGAAATATGGGACTATGTGAAAAGACCAAACCTACATTTGATTGGTGTACCTGAAAGTGATAGGGAGAATGGATCCAAGTTGGAAAACACTCTTCAGGATATTACCCAGGAGAACTTCCCCCACCTAGCAAGGCAGGCCAACATTTAAATTCAGGAAATACAGGGAACACCACAAAGATATACTCCTCAAGAAGAGCAACCCCAAGACACACTGTTGTTAGATTCACCAAGGTCAAAATGAAGGAAAAAATGTTAAGGACAGCCAGAGAGAAAGGTCGGGTTACCCACAAAAGGAAGCCCATCAGACTAATGGCAGATCTCTCTGTAGAAACTCTACAATCCAGAAGAGAGTGGGGGCCAATATTCAACATTCTTAAGGAAAAGAATTTTCAAACCAGAAGTTCACATCCAGCTAAAGTAAGCTTCATAAGTGAGGGAGAAATAAAATCCTTTACAGACAAGCACATGCTGAGAGATTTTGTCACCACCAGGCCTGCCTTACAAGAGTTCCTGAAGGAAGCACTAAATATGGAACAGAAAAACTGTTACCAGCCACTGCAAAAACATACCAAATTGTATAGACCATTGACACTATGAAGAAACTGCATCAACTAATGGGAAAAATAACTACCTAGCATCATAATGACAGGATCAAATTCACACATAACAATAATAACCTTAAATGTAAACGTTCTAAATGCCCCAATTCAAAGACACAGACTGGCAAATTGGATAAAGAGTCAAGAACCACAGATGTGCTGTATTCAGGAGAACCATCTCACGTGCAAAGACATACATAGGCTCAAAATAAAGAAATGGAGGAATATTTACCAAGCAAATGGAAAGCAAAAAAAAAAAAAAAAAAAGCAGCGGGTGCAACCCTTGTCTCTGATAAAACATACTTTAAACCAACAAAGATCAAAAGAGGCAAAGAAGGGCATTACATAATGGTAGAGGAATCAATGCAACAAGAAGAGCTAACTATCCTAATTATATATGTACCCAATACAGGAGCACCCAGATTCATAAAGCAAATTCTTACAGACATACAAAGAGACTTAGACTCTCACACAATAATAGTGGGAGACTTTAATACCCCACTGCCAATATTAGACAGATCAATGAGACAGAAAGTTAAAAAGGATATCCAGGACTTACAATCAGCTCTGGACCAAGCGGACCTAATAGACATCGACAGTACTCTCCACCCCAAGTCAACAGAATATACATTCTTCTCAGCACCATATTGCACTTATTCTAAAATTGGCCACATAGTTGGAAGTAAAACACTCCTCAGCAAATGAAAAATAATGGGAACCATAACAAACAGTCTGTCAGACCAGAGTGCAATCAAATTGGAACACAGGATTAAGAAACTTACTCAAAACCGCACAACTACATGGAAACTGAAGAGTCTGCTCCTGAATAATTACTGGGTAAATAAAGAAATTAAGGCAGAAATAAATAAGTTCTTTAAAGCCAATGAGAATAAAGACACAACCTACCAGAATCTATGGGCAGCTAAAGCAGTGTTTAGAGGGAAACTTATAGCACTAAACGCCCACAGGAGAAAGCCAGAAAGATCTAAAATCGACACCGTAATATCACAAGTAAAAGAAAGAGAGAAGCAAGGACAAACAAATTCAAAAGCTAGCAGAAGACAAGAAATAATATGACTAGAGAAGAACTGAAAAAGATAGACACACAAAAAACCCTTCAAAAAAATCAGTGAATCCAGGAGCTGGTTTTTGAAAAGATTAACAAAATAGACCACTATACAGACTAATACAGACAGATACACACACTAATAAAGAAAAGAGAGAAGAATCAAAGAGACACAATGAAAAATGATAAAGGGAATATCACCACTGTTCCCACAGAAATACAAACTGCCACCAGAGAATACTATAAATACCTCTACACAAATAAAATTTAAAAATCTAGAAGAAATGAATAAATTCCTGGACACATACACCCTCCCAAGACTAAACCAGGAAGAACTCAAATCCCTGAATAGACCAATAGCAAGTTCTGAAAGTGATGTAGTAATATAGCCTACCAACCAAAAAAAAAAAAAAGCCCAGGACTAGCTGGATTCACACCCGAATTCCACCAGAGGTACAAAGAGGAGATGGTAGCATTCCTTCTGAAACTATTCCAAACAGTAGAAAAAAAAGGGACTCCTCCCTAACTCATTTTATGAGACCAGCATCATCCTGATATGAAAACCTGGCAGAGACACAACAAATAAAGAAAATTTCAGGCCAATATCCCTGACAAACATTGATGCAAAAATATTCAGTAAAATGCTGGCAAACTGAATCCAGCAGCACATCAAAAAGCTTATCCACCATAATCAAGTCAGCTTCATCCCTAGGATACAAGGCTGGTTCAACATACACAAATCAAAAAACATAATCCATAAACAGAACTAATGACAAAAACCACATGATTTTCTCAATAGATGCAGAAAACACCTTTGATAAAATTGAATACCTTTTCATGCTAAAAACTCTCAGTAAATGAGGTATTGAAGGAATGTATCTCAAAATAATAAGAACTTAATAATAATAATAATATGACAAACCCACAGCCAACATTATACTGAATGGGCAAAAGCTGGAAGCATTCCCTTTGAAAACTGGCACAAGACAAGGTTGCCCTCTCTACAGCTTCTATTCCACATAGTATTGGAAGTTCTGGCCAGGGCAACCAGGCAAGAGAAAGAAATAAAGGGTATTCAAATAGGAGCAGAGGAAGTCAAATTGTCTCTGCAGATGACATGATTGTATATTTAGAAAACCCCATTGTCTCAGCCCAAACTCTCCTTAAGCTGATAAGCAACTTCAGCAAAGTCTCAGGATACAAAATCAATGTGCAAAAATCACAAGCATTCCTATACACCAAGAATAGACAAACAGAAAGCTAAATCATGAATGAACTCCCATTTACAACTGCTACAAAAAGAATAAAATACCTAGGAATACAGCTAACAAAGAAAGTGAAGGACCTCTTCAAAAAGAACTACAAACCACTGCTCAAGGAAATGAAAGAAGACACAAACAAATGGAAAAACATTCCATACCTATGGATAGAAAGAAACAATATTGTGAAAATGTCCATACTGCCCAAAGTAATTTACAGATTCAGTGCTATCCCCATAAAGCTACAATTGACTTTCTTCACAGACTTTAAAAAACTACTTTAAATTTCATATGGAACCAAAAAAGACCCTGTATAGCCAAGACAATCCTAAGCAAAAAGAACAAAGCTGGAGGCATCACGCTACCTGACTTCAAACTATACCACAAGTTTACAGTAACCAAAACAGCACAGTACTGGTACCAAAACAGATATATAGACCAATGGAACAGAACAGAGGCCTCAGAAATAATGCCACACATCTACAACCATGTGATCTTTGACAAACCTGACAAAAACAAGCAATGAGGAAAGGATTCCCTATTTAATAAATGATGCTGGGAAAACTTGCTAGCCATATGCAGAAAACAATCTGGACCCCTTCCTTACACCGTATACAAAAATTAACTTAAGATGGATTAAAGACTTAAACCTAAGACCTAAAACCATAAAAACCCTAGAAGAAAACTGAGGCAATACAATTCAGGACATAGGCATGGGCAAAGACTTCATGTCTAAAACACCAAAAGCAATGGCAACAAAAGCCAAAATTGACAAATGGGATCTACTTAAACTAAAGAACTTCTGCACAGCAAAAGAAACTATCATCAGATTGAAGAGGCAACCTACAAAATGGGAGAAACCTATCCATCTGACAAAGGGCTAATATCAGAATCTACAAGGAACTTAAACAAATTTACAAGAAAAAAACAAACAACTCCATAAAAAAGTGGGTGAAGGACATGAATAGACACTTCTCAAAAGAAGACATTTATGTGGCCAACAAACATATGAAACATGAAAAAAATATGAAAACAAACATATGAAAAAAAGCTTATCATCACTGGTCATTAGAGTAATGCAAATCAACACCACAATGAGATACCATCTCACACCAGTTAGAATGGCAATCATTAAAAAGTCAGGAAACAATAGATGCTGGAGAGGATGCGGAGAAATAGGAATGCCTTTACACTGTTGATGGGAGTGTAAATTAGTTCAACCATTGTGGAAGACACTGTGGTGATTCCGCAAGGATACAGAACTAGAAATACCATTTGACCCAGTAATCCCATTACTGGGTATATACCCAAAGGAATATAAATCATTCTAGTATAAATACACATGCACATGTATGTTTATTGCAGCACTATTCACAATAGCAAAGGCTTGAACCAACCCAAATGCCCATCAATGATAGACTGGATAAAGAAAATGTGGCACATACATACCATGGAATACTATGCAGCCATAAAAAAGGATGAGTTCATGTCCTTTGCAGGGACATGGATGAAGCTGGAAACCATCATTCTCAGCAAACTAACACAGGAACAGAAAACCAAACACCGCATGTTCTCACTCATAAGTGGGAGCTGAACAATGAGAACACATGGACACAGGGAGGGGAAAATCACACACCAGAACCTGTCAGGGATTGGGGGGCTAGGGGAGGGATACCATTACGAGAAATACCTAATGTAGATGATGGGTTGCTGGGTGCAGCAAACCACCATGGCATGTGTATGCCTATGTAACAAACCTGCATGTTCTGCACATGTATCCCAGAACTCAAAGTATAATAATAATAATAATAATAATAAAAGAAAATGACAGCATGGGATGCATATAAAACAGATGAGAGATCCATATTCATAATAAAATAGGGTGTGGAAAAATTGACTTTTTCAAAATGTTGGCACAAGGCAGTAAGTCCTTTTTTCAGGTCAATTTGATAGTAGCTTTCCATTTCTTAAAACGCTCATATATTGACCTAGAACTCCCATCTTCATAAATCTTGCCTACAAAAATACTAGCATAAATATGCACATAAACATATGTATATGTATGTTTGGTAAAATAGTGCTTTCATTGTGAAAAGCCTGAAGTGACTTCAATGTCCATTAGTAGGGAAATGCATTAAATGTTGTCAAATTCTTATGACAGCAAAATATGCAACTATAGGTATGGTCATATCTACAGACCTGCAAACTTTGCTAAGACAACACTGCTGTATGAAAAGTTATAAAGAAAATCCATAGTACAATCTTGTTAATGGAAACATAACAAAGCCAAAAACTCAGCAATATTTAAGGAGCATGTAAAATTGTATTGATGGACATGAGCCCAACTCTTTGGAGATGTCCCCTTTGGTGGGAGGAGTGAGGGTTTGCAGGATTAATGACAAGATTGTTTGTTTTTACTCTTCTTCAATGTTTTGTAATGACTTGTATTCACGTATTGCTGCATTAAGTAATTAAGTAAAAGAAAAAACTTAAAAATGATTACATCTACTATAACTACTATAACAACAGCAACACAGATGACTTAGGCATAAAGCTACTAGGAAATGTGCAGGACTTTTGGAAAGAGAACTACTAAATTTTATGGAGGTATATAAAAGAAGACCTGAATAAATGGAGAGATGTAACATGTTCATGAATTGAATGATTCAATATAGTTTATAAATGTTAGTGCAAATCTAGTCAAAACTCATGGGAAATTAAACCTTTCAAAATGATCCTAAAGTTCTGTAAGAATACAAAATGTAGGTGAGAATAGCCAAGAAAATCTTGAAAAAGAATTATAAGAGGATGCCTGTACAACCAGATATTAAAGCTACCCTAAAATTAAAGTAATGAAAAAGAAAGATAGAATATGATTGTTTCTACTATCTACTACTAAAAGCCAATATTATTAATGATGGATTTTAATTATATTAACTTATCTGATTGAGACGGCTAGAAATAATTTTAAAATATTGCCATCTAGCCATTGATTACATTAATAGCCCCAATTCTTCACCCTTCCCTGCATTTACGGTCTTTGTCATGTGACTTTTTACCTCCCTCTTTCAAACGGTATATTCCCCCAACCGTTGGTTCTTAGCTTGACCACATGACTTCCTTTGACAAATGAGATTCTAGAAGAGAATATATAAATAAGGTTTGAAGAAGCACTTGTTTGTACTTTTTTGCCTCTGCCATAGTCACAAAATATGCCTCAATTAGTCTACAGAGAGATGAGAAACTCACGAGTAAGGCCTGAGTTCCATCTGTTGTCTCAGCCAGGCCAGGTTAGATCAGCCTTAGAAAGCTGACCCTCAGTACACAAGCCCAACCAAGACCAGCAAAGCTGCCTAACTAGCCAGTCCTATTCCATGAAAGCAATAAAAGCTTGTCGTATAAAAGCTTGTCGTATGAACTGAAGTTTTGTGGGGGTTTGTTACCTAGGATTACTCTGGTGGTAAACAACAATTTAACACATTAAATTTGAAATTTATTCTGAAAATACTTTCTTCATCCAGAAAGCTTATATCCATCTCAGATAAATGTTGTTTTAAGAACAGAAAGGCAGTCTTTGTTTTTTTAATAGAGAATAATGGCCCACAATTATTAATCAACAAAGACATGTAAAATGAAAACTAAATAACAAAATTAATATTTCATTTATAGCAGAGTCAGTTGTTACCTTTCTATCCTTTTAGGCACTTTCATAAGTACTTCGTTTCAAAATTACTTTGTTTTTTCTTTAACATTGCAAAGCTGCTTAGTATACTTCAGATACATTTCAGAACAGTCATTATATTCTGATATTTATTTACTCTGCCTGTGTATCTTATACTTTAGAGTTTATTCCTTTTTTTTTTTTTTTTTTTTTAAGATGAAGTTTTGCTCTTCTAGCCCAGGCTGGAGTGCAATGGCACGATCTTGACTCATTGCAACCTTCACCTCCTGGATTCAAGCAATTCTCCTGCCTCAGCCTCCCGAGTAGCTGAGATTACAGGCAGCGGCCACTATGTCCAGCTAATTTTTTTGTATTTTAGTAAAGACGGGGTTTCACCATGTTGGCCAGGCTGGTCTCAAACTCCTCACCTCAGGTGATCTGCCCGCCTCGGCCTCCCAAAGTGTTGGGATTACAGGCATGAATCACGGCTCCCGGCTGAGTTTGTTCAATTTTAAGATAGGTTTGGGAAGATTTAAAATATGTGACAAACGGAGGGGAAACCATGGTATAAATACTAAGTTAATGAGATGCTAATCATGGCTGATAGAAGGTCTTCTGTTGTGAGATGCATAGACTTGGGTTAGGAGAATATTGATGTTCCCACACTCACCCATGCAGTACACTTCCCAGACCTTTGTACTCTCCTTCACATACTCTCACAAAGTTGTATCTATCTCTATATTTCAAGGAAATTCTTGGTAAAGTTTTGTCACACACAAAGTATTCAAAACCAAACTACACAGAGGACTAGGAGACAAGAGACATGAGAATCTAGGGTTGGAATTCCTAAGTTTAAAATCCTAGCTCTGCCATTTACTAGTTGTGTGACCTTGGACGTGTTGTTTAACCTCTCTAAGCGTTATAGATGCCATTTGTAAAATGGGTAAAAAATCATAAAATAATGCTGTTGGCATCATCAGGTTGCTGAGAGATTAACTTTATGCAAAGGATATATTGCATATTGCTTTAGGACAATGCTTGGTTCATTGGAAACAAATAATAGATGTTTCCTCCCACTCTGATGATTGCACAGTGCTCTATCTAGGCTTTTGTTTCTTTCATCTTTTAGTAACATATGACAGGACAGAGCTATTCATTCCATTTTGCAGGAGAGGCTTTGACACTTATAAACACTTAACTGACAAAGGACTATACTTGGAGAGACTATACCTGCAGTGGTCAATTAGAAAATCAAATTGTGCCTTTTTATTATGACGGTTATTAAGCTGAACTGTAATTGATATGGGTTGGTTCTGTGTCCCTACTCAAATCTCCTCCCAAATTGTAATCCTCAGATGTCAAAGAGGGACCCGGTGGGAGGTGATTGGATCATGGGGGAGGCTCCCCCATGCTGTTCTTATGATAGTGAAGGAGTTCTCACAAGATCTCATGGTTTAAAAGCCTGTGGCAGTTGCTCCTGTGCTCTCTGTCTCTCTCCTGCCACCTTGTGAAAAAGGTGCTTGCTTCTCATTTGCCTTCTGACATGACTGTAAGTCTCCTGAGACCTCCCCAGTCATGCAGAATTGTGAATCAATTAAACCTCTTCTCTTTATAAATTACCCAATCTCAGGTAGTAACTTTATAGCAGTGTGAAAATGGACTAATATAATAATCAACATATTACATACGTCATTATCAGAAAAAGTATTCTCACACTATATAAATTACAATCTAACTTATTCTAAATCAGAGTTAGATAATACATATGGCCAATACAACTTTTTCAGAAATTGATGAATACTATCCTTAAAATTGAAGGGAATATTCTAAATTAAGAATTTTATTTTTGGCTGGGTGTGGTGGCTCATGTCTGTAATTCCAGCACTTTGGGAGGCTGAGGCAGGTGGATCACGAGGTCAGGAGTTCAAGACCAGCCTGGCCAAGATGGTGAAACTCCATTTCTACTAAAAATGCAAAAATTAGCTAGGCATGGTGCCAGGCGCCTGTAATCCCAGCTACTTGGGAGGCTGAGGCAGAGAATTGCTTGCACCCGGGAGGTGGAGGTTGCATTTACTTCTGAAGAAACAGTTAACAAGATTAACGGATGGATTGGATGTGGGAATGACAGAAGACAGAAATAAAGACTGACTCAAGTTTTTAGCTCTAGAAAATTTGTGTATGAGGATGGTGTCAACTAAAAGTGAGAAAACTACAGAGGAGGAGCAAATTTAAAGAAAACAGAGAATTCAGTTTGGGGTATGTTAAGTGTAAAATAACCATTATATTCCTAAGTTCAGAGGTCAAGTAAACAGCTCAAAATATAAACCTGACACTTAGAGAAGAGGTCAGGACACAAACTAGAGAGTTGTCAACATATAGGCAACCTGTAAGTTATTTACCTTAAAGATTGCCTATGTGTTGTTTACCTTATTTTACCTTTTGTATTCTTAAAATGTATACTCAGATTTATCTAAACATTTACATGTTGATAATACTATTTTTAAACTACTATATTTTTTCTGGTTGAGAAAAGCAAATATTATATCAATTTGTTATACCTCCATGTTACATTCACTGAGGTATGGTGAGAACAGAACAGATCAAGAAAGAGAAATCGGAGTTTTACAGTTTTGTATACTCACAATTCACAGTTCACTGGGGAGAAAGCAGCAGGCCACACAAGGCCACTCAGGGGAAGCACCGCCGCCAGTCATGAGGCAGAGGGAGATCGGGCAACTGAGGGCATGTGCCTTCATTGTGGTTTCTGCAGGAATGAAACCGGGAGGCAGGGCAAGCAGGCTTAAGATTGGCTGATGTGAATAATTTCAGTGAGCTGTGAAGACTAGGCACTGGCCCTTGTTGCCTGGTACCTGGCCATGGGGCAATTTGGGTTGATGCATAGTGGCCCAGAGTTTGGGGACATGATTGAAGTGTGAACAAAATCAAATATTCAAGAAAAAAAAGTGACTACTTTCTAGCCAAGGCCTCAAACTGGGTCAAGATAACATTTGAAACCATTATATTATACAATTCTCACAATTAGTTAACAAACTTGAAGAAAATCCCATTGGAAATTATTTTATAACTTGAAACAATCATTCAAAATTACTCTTCATCTGGAAGGGTAATCAAGAATAGACAAGAACATATGTGTAAATGGAAGATAGTGGAACCTGTAGAACCAGATGTTAAGATGTACTTTAAAGCCCAACAATTATTCTCACACTAGGACAAGAATGCATGAAAAAGCAAAGAAACAGAATTAAGATCCTAAAAGTGACTCTAATACCCATAGGAATTTAATATCTAATATAGGGATACATTTCAAATCTGTGAGGAAAGAGGATATTATCAGCAAATGGTTTAAAAAATAACTGGCTAAAGATTGAAAAAAATAAAATTAGATGCATACATGACAACAGAAAATGCTTTCTTAAGTATTTTATTATTTACATATAAAAAAATAAAATTTCTAGAAGAAAAAATATTTAATAGATCTCAGGGTGGAAAACACCTTTCTCGGTGTGCCACAGAAAGCAGATATCATCAAATAGATACTTGATTTAGTAAAAATTAAACACATCAATAAGTCACAAAGAATATGACAAACAGTCAGTACAAGTGACACATGAGAGAAGAGACATTTTAACTTCTATGTGACACCAAGTGAACTAAATAGAGAAAAAAATAACCTACGAATAATAAAAACAAGCACTAGCTGTAAGTCAACAATTCAAGAAAGAAAAATAGTCAAAACCTTACTAGTAGGGTGGGGCATGGCAGCTTACACCTGTAATCACCGTTCTTTGGAAGACCTAAAGCAGGAGGATCATTTAAGCCCAGGAGATCAAAACAAGCCTGGGCAACACAGTGAGACCCTGCCTCTACGAAAAGTTAAAAAATTATCTGGACATGGTGGCATGTGCCTGTAGCCCTAGCTACTCAGGAGGCTAAGGTAAGGAAGATAGCTTGAGCCCAGGAGTTTAGGGCTGCAGTGAGCTGTGATGGCACCACAGCATTCCAGCCTGGGTATCAGAGCGAGATCCTGTCTCTAAAACAAACAAGTAACTGAAGGAATTAAAATTAAAACAAAAATGTACAGCTTTTACCTAAGAAATTGCTAAAGATTTATTTAAATGATTAAAAGAAAAATCTGATGCATAATAACATTTTAAAGAGTTTATTTGAATGAGAAACATTCATGAATTGGGAAATGCCAGATGGAAAAATGTTTAACGCTCCAGTGACAAAATGTCTGGTATAAGTATTTATTGGGAAAATGCAGAAGCAAAATAAAGAAATTATTTAATGAGTTTGCAATTACAAAATTGCCCCTTTATAGGTACCTTGTTGCAAAGTCCCTAGTCATATAATCATATGTTAGTGCTGTTAAGGTCCACTGGCTGACAGACAAAATGGACTTCCTATGGCTTACTGAAGTGCTAAAAGTTACATAGAATCAAGTAGCCTGGGTAAAAAAGCAGTCATGTATCCTGTGTTCTCAGAAAGATGTTGTGAAAATGTCACAGGACCTTCCTTTCTACAATCAAACCAAACCAGTTACCATTTTTGGTGTCAAGATAAACTCAGTAGTAACCCCACCCCCAACCCACATCTTACCATCCCAGCTAACATATGAAATAAATATCTGATAGACACTACTGGTTTGGGGCTTGGAATCCACCCAATCAGGGCTGAACTATTTTGACCAATCGGAACTGAACAAGTTTGAATCCTTCATGTGCATAAATGGACCTGATTGAGAACCAGGGGAAAACTTTTCTTATTTAAACCAGAGTTTTCCTTCCTCCTTCAGAGAGCACATTTTGATTTGTACCAATGACTGTGCTTCCCCAATCTTCAGATTGTATTTTGATAGAAAAGAAAGCTCTCTCTTTTTCCTTTGCAAATGTCATAGTCTGTTGTTAACAGTTGGCTGCTTGTAATTGGCTGGGGTTAAGTTTTATTTCTGCCTAACGTAACATTTATTGCAAATGACCCAAGTTAAGTTTTGCTTATATTTGTAGTTATCACCTAAAGATTCACTTAAGTTTGTAATTTTAGCAAGATTTAAGGCAATTCTTAAGGCCTTTGATTTTGTTTGTGTAGGAATTTTTCAAGCCTGATCTCTATTTTAGTTTTACTTTACTAATGATAATAGCCACTGTTGTCAAGGATGCAGGTAAACAGGCACTCTCTCATTTTTCTTATGGAAATACAAAGTGATACAGATTAGGTAATTGGTAATTACCTAATTACCAATTAGGTAATATGCAACAAAAATTTTAAAGGGCATGTCCATTGATCCAACACATTTATACACACACATATACATATACACACATTCATACATTTATATATATACACACATACAAATACATACACACACGTATATGCATATATATATTCACACATACATACATTGATACATACAAATATATACACAATATTCAACCTATGACACTAAAAATATGGCCAATAACCTAAAAGAACACCAGTAAGAATTAGTTAACAAATTATTTCATTCCATTTAATGAAATAATACAAACTCATTAAAAATTTAATCGTAAAAGATTATTTTAGAAACTATTCATAGTATGTTTTCAACTGATGACACGTTATCAAAAAACATAAACAGAACAATCTCATTTTATTAAAACATATACATAGAAAAATAATTTTAAAAGCAAATAATAGTTAACTAGCGTTAAGAACTTTTTCCAGTTTTCAATAATGAATGTATTAATTTTATAAACTGATTATTTATCTATTTATATTTTAAATTTTATTCAAAGCATTCCCTCTATAAGTTTCCTATACTTCACGTAAACCCAATTACTTTCAATGTGTTATTCTACTATACATATTTTCTTTGACTACTTTCCCAAAAGAGTTCTCAAGTCACCATTTTTAAATACCTTTAGTCAATAAAAATTGAGGAAAAGATTCATGCATTTTGATTACTTGACTTTTCTTTACAAATTTCCTGCACCAAAAATTGAACCTCTAAACGTTCAGGAAATTAGAAACGTCCTGTGAACACAGGGCCTACTTTTTAAATGCATGGAGGAGCTGACCAGAGTTCTGTCATTTTATTTCTTAGTTCAGAGATCTGTAATAAATTTTTGTGATCACATCAGCCACGTTCTTTTTTTTCTAACTTATACATTTGTCATCTTATTATAGACATCAAAGAACCATAATAAGCATAAAATGGGTCACTATATATAATGACCCAGGGTTTAGGTTAAATAGGATAAGTGAGAAATTTGGGAAATGTAGAGCCCTGAAAGACTAAGGAAAGTTGGGACCATCTCACTATGTTACCATACAATTGTTGTGTTATTCTGCTGTCCCACTAGTCTGAGTTTATTTAAAACCAGAAGTAACTGATCAACAGTATAAAGTTCTTTTCATGTATTTTCTGTTCGGACAGAAGTACTAGAAGACAACTGAGAAAGCCCAAGCACTCAAGATTTATTACTCAATTCCTCTGACTGGAAAAATATTAGTAAATAGCTAAACTTGTATTTGTTTACTTGAGACTTTACTATAAAGAACCATATTTCTACCACCTCATATCAAGCATAGTAATGAACTAATTAAATGATATCACCGCAGACAATTTTCTCAAGCTTCTGTACTATTCAAATAGCTATAAATCAAGGTTCACAGCCTACCGCAAAAAGCTTTTGACCACAATGAATGCTGTGAGTGGAAAGAAAATAGCCAAGTAAGACTGAAAAATTCTGTTTGTCATTTTGTAGCAATTAGTGCTAAACTACAGTTGATAAATCCTCTCTTAGACCAGAGACATAAAAAAAATTCTGCTAGTTGTTTACTGATCTTACTTTTATTTTGCTCATCATTTTGTAAGTTGCTTTGATATTGCTAGAGTGATAGCTCATCAGGAGAGTAATATATAGTGTAGTTTGTTGATCCCCTGCATGCACAACTCACTAATAGCTTCCTAAATCCATAGGGATAAAGTAAGGCAAATATTGGATAAGTGTTATTTTTTCCCAATTTATAGCCCTCGGCAATCTGAGGCTGAGCTTCATCAATTTTTCTTAATCACTTGGTAAGATGCTCAATAATGGCCTAACCTCCTTTTTACTGAAATAATATCAATTGTTTTAATTAGCAAACATTGTAAATACTCTTCTATTTATTTACAAGATACTCATTCCAGCTCTGATTCTCACAAATTTGGCACTGATGAGTAACCTATGCAATGTATAGTGATCTTAGTCATTCAAGTAGAAAGTGCCAAATACCAACTCTTCTGCATTCTTACGATATTTTAAATTAAATGCATACTCTTCTAAGAAGTACCATTATGGGTGTTCTGCTCCCTAAGTTCTAAACTCACACTCTGAAAGTGGTAGCTATTATAGACATTCCATATCTCTTCTTTAAAGACAAAGCTTCTGCATAGCAAAGAAAACAATCAACAGAGTGAAAAGACAACCTCCAGAATGACAGAAAATATTTGCAAACTATTCATCCAACAGGGAATGTTGGATGTCTAATGTCTAGAATATACGGGAAACTCAAACATCTCAACAGCAAAAGGAAAAAAAAATTATTTTAAAATGAGCAAATGATCTGAATAGACATTTCTCAAAAAGGAGACAAACACTTGGCCAACAGGTATAAGAAAAAAAATGCTCAACATCTCAACATCACTAATCATCAGAGAAATGTAAATCAAAACCAAAATGAGGTATCTCACCCCATTTAGGAAGGTTATTATCAAAAAGACAAAAAATAACAAATACTGGCAAGGATGTAGAGAAAAAGAAACCCATACACAGTTGAGTGGAACATAAGCTAGCACAATCACAATGCAGAAAAGTATGGAGATTCCTCAAAAAACTACAGATAGAACTACCACGTGATCTAGCAATCTTGCTATGGAGCATGTATCCGAAGGAAAGAAAACCACTATATCCAAGAGATATCTGCACACCCATGTTTATTGCAGCACTATTCACAGTAACCAAAATATGAAATCAACCTAGGTGTCCAACAAAAGATGAATGAATAAGAAAATATGATGCATATACACAATGAAATATAATTCAGCCATAAAAAGAATGAAATCCTGTCAATAGGATGAATGAATGGAACTGGAGGACATATGTTAAGTGAAATAAGCCAGGAACAGAAAGTTAAACATCATATATTCTCATCCATATGTGGAAGCTAAAAATAGTTGATCTCATAGAAGTAAAAAGTAAAACAGAGGATACTAGAAGCTTGGAATGGTAGGGGGAAGCAGGAATAAGGAGATACAAAATTAAAATTTAAAGATATGAAATTAGGGCAATATAGGAGGAATAAACACTAGTGTTCTATTCCACTCTAGGATGACTATAGTTAACAATAATGTACAGTTTCAAATAGCTAGAAGGAGGATTTTGAATGTTCACAACACAATAAAATGATAAATGTTTGAGATGGATATGCAAATTACCCTGATCTGATCATCATGCATTTTATATATATATATCAAAACATCACTATGTACCCCATAGATGTGAATAATTACTATATGTCAATTTAAACAAATAAAACATTTAAAATTATGTATCTTTGTTTCCAAGGCAATAAAGAATTTTACACTTTAAAAATATTCTACTCTAATGAATTGCATTGTTTTGCAAAAGTTAGTCCAATATAATGGAAATAACACTACAGATATGGTTTGAATGTTGTGTTCCCTCCAATCTCATGTTGAAATGTACCTCCAGTGTTGGAGGTGGGCCTAGTGGTAGGCGTTTGGGTCATGAGGCTGTATCCTTTGTCAATAGTTTGGTGCTGTCCTCATAGTAATGAGTGAGTTCTCATTCTATGAGTGCATGTGAGATCTGGATGTTTTTTAAAATAGCCTGGCGCTCCCTCCCTCTCTCTGTTGCTCTCTCTCTCTAGCCACGTGATGTGCTGGCTCCCTCTTCACCTTCTGCCATGATTGTAAGCTTCCTGAGGCCTCACCAGAAGCTGAATAGACGCTGGTGCCATGCCTGTACAGCCTGCAGAACCATGAGACAAATAAACCTCTTGTCTATAAATTATTCAGTCTCAGGCATTCCTTCAGAATAACACAAATAGACTAACACAACTATCCTCAGAGTTCCAGGATTCATAGTCTATTTGACAATGTATATGTCAGTTAACTTCTTTAGGTCTCAATTTCTGCATTTATAAAATAAGATTATATTCCCTCATTTATTTGCATCATGGCAGTAGAATAGACTAAATGGTATCTTAAGATACCATTCGACTCTAGAAGCCTTGGCATACAAGCCCTAAGATTGTAATTCAAGGCTAAGAAAATAATAAAGTGGATTTATGGAGTCATTTCTAAGGCAGTGTCATTTTCTGTTTATCTTATTTGAACCTCACAACCTCCTATGTGATAAATGACCTGTATTATTATCTACTTCTGTCAGATAAAGAAACTGAGTCTCAAAGAAGTCAATGCCTTCACCAAGATCACAGACTTAAGAAACTGAGCCAACAAGACCAACTCCTGAGTCTTCTAATTCCTAGTCTAATGATCTTTCCACTGTACCATATATTTGTCATATAGGTCTGAAACCCAGATTTTTGAAACTGAATTTTCAAACACATTCTGTTAGCTTTCAAGAAAATGCCCACTTTTCCAATTTTACTTAGCAGAGTTGAGTATATAAACTTTAACATGAAATTGAACAGTGTAGGAATATATCTTGAGTTTATAAGAGACACAAAAGAGAAATTTTCCCAGCCTTCATATATCTCTAAACTGAAAGATAGTCCTCAAATACAGATGGTTCTAATGCAGATAATTAAGTCAGGTGCATATCATTGAAATATGAAATCATGGTTTAAAGATCCTCTTCTCTTGCTGCCTTTGCTCTCTACCATTTGCTCTCTACCATCTGAAAACTTGCTTCATGGACATGGCAATAGTATGGGAATAGTCAACTAGCAGACTTCAAACAATTGAGACATTTGGTGATGGAGAGACTAACCCATGAAGTAACCAACTATTATAAATAGTTAAGAAAATGATATAAAATGTAAATAAGAATCTATCAACATTTTAATATTCAATTTAAGTTTTATGTCCTTTTTACAGCCTGCTATGGCCACTCAACCTTTCATGAATCTCCTTCTCTTTGGATTTTTTTTAATTTATTTTTTTTTGTAGAGATGGAATCTCGCTCTGTTGTCCAGGCTGGAGTGCAGTGGTGCCATCTCAGCTCACTGTAACTTCCGCCTCTCAGGTTCTAGCAATTCTCCTGCCTCAGCCTCCCAAGTACCTGGGATTACAGGCACACGCCGTCACGCCCAGATACTTTTTTGTATTTTAGTAGAGAGGGGGTTTCACCATGTTCCCCAGACTGGTCTCAAACTCCTGAGCTCAGGCAATCCACCTGCCTCAGCCTCCCAAAGTACTAGGATAACAGGCATGTGCCACCACGCCCAGCTAATTTTTGTATTTTCAGGGGAGATGGGGTTTTACCATGTTGGTCAGGCTGGTCCTGAACTCCTGCCCTCAAGTGATCTGCCCACCTCTGCCTCCCAAAGTGCTGAAATTACAGGCATGAGCCACTGTACCCAGCTCTCTTTGGACCTTTTATAGTATGTACTGTTTCTGCCACAAAGGTTGGAATCTCATTACCCTCAAATTGCCCTAATTGAGAACATCTGACTTTGGAAACCACTTCTACATCCAAATGGTTATGTCTTCATCTTTCATGGTTCTTGTTTATCCTCCTGCTACCAGAGAGATATCCCAGCCCCAGAGGAGGAAGATATGTTTCTACTACTCCAGCTAAAATTTAGGACAATTTTCTCATAGGAGCCTTTAAGCTCTATAGCACCATTAAGCCAATCAATCAATTATAAGCATAATTAGTTTTTCTATACTACATTATTTTGGTCATGCTTGATTCTTTTTCTGTCTGAAAAAAAGCATTTCAATTTTCAAGATACTATCCTAAAAATCATCATGAAACACCCTATTTATAAACTGGCAGCAGTGCACATTCTGACTTGTGCTATGCACTAAAATTCCAGGTGGTAACACTACACTGTTACCACCTTTTGGGATATGAGAGCTACAGCTCTACTCTGCTAAACTTTCCACAGCTTAAAAATCTTTCATCTACAGCACGTGGTCAAGACAATCCTTTGTTGACCAGTCAAAAGGCAAAGTTGTTAAACAAATATAATTAAGGTCACAGGAAAACTCATACATGACAGTTGTCCAAAGCCAATAATGATATCAGCATGTGTTGAAAGCCAAACTTTGTAAACATTTCAGTGTATTCTGCTATATATTTTGAGGTCTTGGACTTACTGTTTTAGGAGAAAGAGCAAAAAGTCAAAAAGGACACTGAATGTAAGAAGAGGTAGAGGGAGATAAGATAGAGAAACGCAAAGAGAGACAGAAAGAGAATGAAACAGACACATAGGGAAAAGTGTGAACTAGAAAGAGGCAAATATAATAGGAGACCCAAAGACAAAGAAGCAGAAGGAGACAGACATTAAAATAAAGTCGATATGAGAGGAATAAAAAGGATCCCAAAATAGGCAGTTATTGAGTAACTAAGGGAAAATGACCAATAATCTTTCCATGTTTTTTGTTTGTTTCTGACATCTTAGTTTCCACATCAAAGAGAAGGGGAATAAGAAGCGTAAAATCAAGTAAATCTATTTAAAGTATAAATTCCTGAAAGGCATTTCTCTGAAAAAACTGTGAAATCAATTAACTTGGCCTCTGTTTTCCCAATCTTCCAGTTATGTACCCTTTTTTAGAGTCTATGCCTCCTCCTCATCTGATTTTTTTAATTTAAAAAATCTACTTTTAGGAAACGTTCTAAATGGCATTCACACTAAAGTATACATGATTAAGGCTAGTGTTCAGGGCAAATAATTAGCAGTAGTGTGTCCAAATAATTTTTTGTCAAAACGGGGACAATTTCGTGAGTGAAAGAGGCATTAGTAATTGTGCCCTCGCAACAAATGTAAAACAGAATATATCTGGGGGGGAAATAAAACGTATAATCATCACTAAGTGAGAGAGAGATATTAGGAAAAAAGGGCTCTTCCTCAAGTCTCTAAAACAAAATAGGTTATTGCTTCTATGCCATGTGGTAAAATCAGCTCTACACTGAAGTCCCAAGTGGATCAAATTCTAATGCAGAGTTATTTTGTCTATTCTTAGGTTGTTATGGAACAACAAGACATGCACTGTATATTACTTCAGAGTATAATCCTATGACAGTCGTTCTAATATGCTCTGCCTTCCTGAATACCTAGTGCAATAATTTATAAGAGTGTTGGCTTGTGTGGAGCTACAGATATCTGCCAATTAATTAGCAACAGAAATGAAAATGCTAATAATTATCTGATATGCATTCATATGTGATTTTAGGTAATCTATACGATCTCTCCTATTTTGCCCAAATACAGAAAATTCATGTTAGGACTCACAAAACATGTATTCTTAAAATAAACCAGAGCTATTTTTGGCAAATAGAATTTATACAGTTATTTGTACACACACACACATACATATATATACACACACACACATATATATGTGTGTGTGTGTATATATATCATTTGCTATATCTTTGAAAGGTAAGTCCACAATCAACCACATAATCAGTTTGCCAGAAAATTTATTCTGTTGATATTAAAATTGGCAAAAACATATCATTTTAATCATAAAATTTTACTGTAAATCCAAGTTTTATAAAATATCAATATCCATTCCATTCAGAGTACATTTTCCTTTATTTTTTTTGACATTTAAGTTCAGGTATACACGTGCAGTTTTTTTATATAGATAAACCTGTATCATGGGGGTTTGTTACACAGATTATTTCATCACCCAGGTAGTAAGCCTAGTACCCATTAGTTATTTTTCCTGATCCTCTCCCTTCTCCCACCCTCTACCCTCTACTCTCTGGTATGCCCCTGTGTCTGTTGTTCCCCCCTATATGTCCATGTCTTTTCATTATTTAGCTTCCACTTATAAGTGAGAACATGTGGTGTTTGGTTTTCTGTTCCTGCTTTAGTTTGCTAAGGATAATGGCCTCCAGCTCCATTCATGTTACTGTAAAAACATGATCTTGTTCTTTTTTATGGCTGCATATTATTCCATGGTATATATGTACCACATTTCCTTTATTCAGTCTACAATTGATGGGCATTTAGGTTAATTCCATGTCTTTGTTATTGTGAATAGTGCTGCAATGGGCATATATGTATATGTGTCTTTATGATAGAACAATTTATATTCCTTTTTGTATATACCCAGTAATGGGACTACTGAATCAAATGGTAGTTCTGTTTTTAGGTCTTTAAGGAATTGCCATACTATGTTCCAGAGCACATTATTCTAAACTAACTGTTCCACTCTCATTTCTTTAGCCACCTTCTAACCAGAACCACTCACAGAGATGAAGGCTAAGATAATGGCTGGGTAAAGTACCTTCTTATTTCTAGTCAGCCATATCTAGCACTCTCTTAATTTATGGTACATACCGATCTACTCCCTATAAGTTCCCCTCCTGACAAAAAAAAAAACACCAACCTTCTGGGCAATGAATTCAAAATTCACTAAAACATCCTAAGTTTAATAGGATGTTCCACCTAGTCCTAGTGTAGGTGTGAAAAATCATCACATTTTATATTTAATGAAACTTTAATGGTGATATAATAAACAGATATTGATTCCTATTTTAAAATATATTGGAAATATACTCAATATGGTGACACTGTTAGAGAATCTGGACATACTGGAATGAACCAGACAACATGACCCTTGTTCCAGGAGAATTTACATTGCAATGGAGGAGGAGTCAGAAAGAATCATGGTCGGGACAGTACTATTTATATTGTTCTCCTCTGCCAAGTAAGTAGAGGAGAATTTAAGTCATTTTCAATTGTATTTAAATTAAATGATATAAAATGCACTTTAATGCAGTACACATTCAGATGAGTAAATGAAGGTCAACAACTGATGTGTTACTAGAACTACAGAGCCACCTGCTTAGATTATATGCATAAGAGGGATCTTTTTAATGCATTCTATTTAAAAGAAAACCTAGGCCATTAACATTGAAATCTTGCAGCACACCATGACGCAGTTGAAAAACATAATTCTACAAGGCTCTTCACAAAGCAAAGCAATATAAACTGGAGAGCATTTTTTTTTGTCAAGTAGTATAAAGATGATAACATGCACTACACACCAGTCCCTCATTGAGAAACACTCAGACTATTTAATGTTCTTCACTTTCCCACTGTTTTTATTTCACACCTATCCCAAAGAACCCATGAAGTAGCACTAAGCTAATCTCGCAAGACACCATGTTCTCTAAAGCATTATGTAAGAGAACTTGCATAATGAGTCCTGAGATGTGTCTTTAGCAGATTAAGAGTTTTTGTTAACCACTTTACTGAGATATGATTGACTACAAAAAGCTGCACGTATTTAATGTATGCAACTTGGTGAGTTTAGAAATAAGAATATACCCATAAAACCATCACTACTATCTATGCCATAAACATATTCATCATCTCTAAAAGTTTCCTGTAGCCCATTTTACTATTTTTTAAACGATGATCTTTATGAAAAAAAGATCTGTCCTCCTTTTAAGGTTAACAACTCTACCGCTTAGAGTTGTGTATTTCACCACATAAGACAAACTGGAGATACGGCAGAGGGTATGAGTGGGGCTAAACTCCAATCCATGACTGAGCTCTGCCCACCAAACCATATGCCCTAGTGGGCTGAATCAGCCTATAGGAAAAAAAAAAGTTGGATACCTCTTTCTAATTCACCTTCCTAGAAAAGATTCCTATTAATAATTTTTCCAAAAACTCTTGGTAGGCTAACAGACCTTGGACAAGTGCTACTAGCACTACAACTTGTCATAAAACTAAAGTCAGCAATATTACACAACGAAGTTCCCATAGACCAAGCAACATTTCTGTCAAGCATCCTGGGTTAAATAAGAGTAGAAACTTAAAGAATTATTTTACATAACTGAAAGACTAGAAGAACAACACAAATAAAAATAGTCTTAGAAGTGAAAATGTTCTTTGTAAAAGGAGATGATGCTACTGATCACCTTTGGTAACATGTTTTAGAGGAATTTTCCCCATAGCAATAACGACTTGACACAGATTCACACATATTCTATCACCAGGTCCCACGTGTGACCAGCAACACAGGCCTGAGAGAAATCCTAGAGAATTGGTGTCTGGCTAAATGGACTTAAAAACTTAAACCACTTATCTGGATCTCAGCAACACTGTTATCTAACCTCTGATCTAATCTAGCACCTATTCCAGTTAAACATGCCTAAAGATTCTCTGCTATTAGAAGCCCCTTGAGGGCCTGGGCTCTTAATGATCTCTCTCTCTGTCCCCAGCTCCCAGCACAACACCAGGCATGTAGGACTCAACAAATGTAGTTGAACAAATAAGAGACATTTAGAAACAGCCATTTAGTGTCCCTTAATAACCACACAGTAAGCTCAATGGTGATAGTAATTAAAATCCTATCTGCTGTGGAATGTAAGCTCATTTCCTCTTATTAGGATCCCAACTCAATTATATAAATATTTATTGAATACCTATTAAATATAAGGTACCACACACCTAAAACTGTGAGGAATACAATGATAAATTCATACAATGTTGCTGCTTTTAAGGTGATTATGAATGTGATGGAGGTACACAGGCACTGTATATCAACTAGCATATTGTCATTCTCTATTAATAAAAACCCAAGAAATCTACAGACAATGGAATCATTTCAGAGTCACCTTAGGAATTTCAGCTGAGCTGCCACAACACTGAACCCAAGTGAATAGCATTACCTTTGTTATCAACAAGGAGATTTTTGTTGAACATTTTCATCTGAGATTTTTCAAGATCTCAATATTTGGTTGTTCTCCCAGGAAAAACAGAAGTGTTGTTGTGGTACCCAAGAAGGGAGTGGTGATTGATATCGATAAGAATGGAATGTCTCATGACAGGAGGCTGAGGCAAAAAGAAAAAAAAGAGAATCGGGGACCCAGTCTACTGCCCAATAGAACAGGAAATACATTACATCCTTCCCATATTCTTATTTCTTTCTACATTCCAGAGCTACTGCCACCACATGAGGGTTTTTACAATTAATATGCCCAGTTATTAACACTAACATCCTACAACTCAAAACTATGATCCTTATACAACTTAAGCCTTTTGTATTAATATTAAAAAATGCTGCAAGTACTCAATGTTTCATCTACTGCATGTTTTAAGAAAAATGCAGTAAATTACTTTCACTAGTATTGTTTTCAGTTTTCTTCTTGTCCAATTTGAATACCAATCTTTTAATGAGAATAGTTCATATTATGATATTATCATATCTCACCACAATCTTCTTTTAATTGGACAGTAGCCTTGTGTGATTCATGTTGCCTTTGAAATATAGGTTCTTAGTATGCCGCATTTGGATTATCTAACTCTTTTAAACCATTCCGTAGAACACTGCATAGTCAAACCAAATAAGAGCATTGGCTAACAATACAGTATAGTCAAAAACCAAATCAAAATGTTACTGTACCCAGCCATCATTCATAAAATGTAATAGGCATTTCACAAAGAAGGTAATGAAAAAGAAACTCTCATCACAAAGAAGGTAATGAAAAAGAAATGTCACATAATTAATCATTTATCCTGCCAAAAAAGTTTAATAGGAAAAAGAGAATGTCATATTACCAATGTAAATCAGCTAGTATGGCCTTAATGCTATATTTCCACGGTAATCCCACACCGCTGTGTCCAAGTAGCCTGACTCTTCCTTCTTTGCAGGCACCTGGCTAGTTTTTCTTTCTTTTTTAAAATTAATAGACTTTACTTTTTTATAGCAGTTTTAGGTTCACAAAAAATTTGGGTAGAATGTAGAAAGAGTTGCTATACAGTATATCTCCTGTCCCCATAGCTAGTTTAGAGATAGCTCAAAAGATAATAAAAAGATTTAGAAGAATGACTAGTGCAACAAACAACTCGTTCTTAATGGTATGTTCTTTTGTAAATACAACTTTTAATCAATTGAAGCAGCAGTGCCAAAACTAACTTTCCAAATACCACAGATAGATAACAATTTCTTCCCTTTAAAATACACAACTCTTAGGATTATACAAAAAAAGCAAAATTAAATTAAAAGCAATGTGAAAAAATAATTCATTATTAAATGAAATGGCTTGACTACAGGATATGCTCTAAATTCAACAGGCAAAAAGAAGTTCTCACTATTTGTAAGAAGAAAGTTTCCTCTTGAAAGAAAGAGATCTGAAGTCTTTGTTAGTTTCAGAACCCAAAATTAATCTATCCAATTTGCATCTAACCAGAAGTACAATGAAGCAAAAAAATAGTGTGCAATGATAAAAATGAGTAAAATAGTAGAAAAGATAAAAAATTAAACAAGTATGGGCTATATTTAGGAAAAAAATGATTAGAAAATGGGGGTAAAAACATTAAAAACATGGTCTTAACTTAGTTCTTTAAATTACTTAGGAATATAAAAACTAAAAATAACATAACACAATCCAATCTCTTTAATAGAGGCCCCTAACATAGGAGGCATTAAGTTAACATGATAGCAACCTGTTTGAAGATGAATATCAAGAACTGAAAGAATAAAATGCAATTAACTTGGCTTTTATCCATCCCACAAATCCAATTGTGAACATATGCCCAAGAAACATAAAGATAAAAGAAAACTGCTATTTCCAAAGAGATTCATTCTTGAAGAAATATCCGCCAAGGCAGAAGAAGCAAGAGATCTAGCAGAATGATGAGTGGTAATGAACAGCAATGGGTGAAACAGTCATAAAAATATTCTCAGAACATTCCACTTGTTTTGACTCCTTAACCAATCACTTAATCATAAAAAGAAATGATAATGATCCATGTCTTGAACTGAGAAGTAAAAATATTATAAAAAATGTAAACCTATATCTTCAAAGAAGGAAGTTACTTCTTTAATGACATAAAGCTTAACATGTTTTGGGCTCAGTTAAATAATTGGAAACACTAAAGCCATAGAAACAAAATACCATAAACTGTAGGCAAAAAAAGAGAACAGAAAGTTCCCATCCAGGGATTTGTGGCAGCTGAGAGCTATGTGCTGTGATGTGTGGCAGGGCTGTGAAATTAGACATAGCTCCTGGAAGGCTGCTGTAAATTATAAACCAGCATATGTGCAAGGGGAAGAAGCAGCCCATTAGTAAACCTTTCAAATATAGATGGGCTCCCAAGAGGTTAGTTTGTACATTATTCACAGAAATAACTTTGACTGCACAAAGAATTGTGGAGCATTTCAATTGCCCTGAGATAATTAAGAATTTGTTCAGTGAACAAAAATGGAAACCTTAAAATCACAGTAGCTGAACAAATTATTTTAAAATGGCATCATTTATTTGGTAGCAAAATAAGTTTGGACAAAAATTAACAAGAGATTCAATCGTGGTCACTTAAACTGTCTAAGGGAATGCAAAACAAAGAAAAGATGGCCATTGAGCTGTTGTGTTCTCCCTTTTTAAAATGGTGGAAAGACTCCATTAATAATTATAACTCAACATGTACCATTTTTGACTGAAATTCAATGCAATTCTTGGCCTGTAACTTAGAAAACTTCTCATAATAGATGCTCTATAATCATAGCATTGTTACAATCTGCTAAAATGTTCAATAAGACAGTTGCACTTAGGCTATAAGCAGCATACAATTTGCATTTCTGCTCTGTGAAAGAATGGCTAGCTGGTGGAAATTCTTCTGGTTAAATATGGCTTTGAATAACAAACTTACTCTTTTTTAAAAGAAGAGTACTGGATGGTATGAAATGAAGAATGGCTTTTAAACCTAGTTTCATTAATGCATCTGTGCTTGTGAGACATATATTCTTCATGTAGCACAGAGAGAAGCTACATTCATCATATATTTAAAGGAGACACATCAAACTCAAACAAGCAGAGTATTTTATTATGCAAAAGAACAGCGATAAATATACATGTCAAGAAAAGAAGAAATTTAAGGAGTGAAGACAAGCACACAACTGAAAAATAAATGGGTTTAGAGAGAAAAGATTATAAGTGAAGTATTCATGTTTGCACTTTCTAACCACTTTCTTAGTTTTCTTTTCCAATCTCTTTTTAATTGTTCTTCTAGGAGAAGATGTTCATGATAACAAATATACTAACACAAAGCCTGACCAATCCCATCTTTATGTCATGTTTACTAGTTATATTGGAAGGTCACTGTTCCTTCCTCACAGGAATATTTTTTCCTAGGCCTGCTACACTTCAGAAGCCAAAGATGTAAGTGGGGAGATTTTCTGGAGTCAGAGTTCAGCTCATTATTCTTCCTCTGACTTCGTTTAGTGCCACAAATGAATTACTTAATTACTCATATAATCAACAAAAGAATAGAGAATACCACTGGAGCTTGATATCTAAGCCTAAAACTATATCTGTTGCACATTCCTTCATTCTAACAACAAATCATCCATGGTATTGATTTTTTTTAAAGCAACTTAATTACATTTCAAAAACACAAAAAGGTCATTTGCTCACTGAAAACTAAGGCTAAAAGTCATTTTGTTACAGCAAAGTAGGTCACAAGCCCAAGAGGTCCTAACAAATTCATTACAGCTTAAGTTTTGAAGCTTCTTATATAATTAATAAACTTGGTTCTGCATTCAAACTTAGAAGGAAGGTAGTTAATCATAACCTGGGATTTGTCCAGCATAAGTCAATCATGATGATGGAAAGACATACTTTTCCCAAATCTTTTCAGTTTATCATGCCTAAGTGTTCTGTTCTAAATGGTGGTGAGACTTAGATAATCTCAAGGAGGGCTATATTCATTTCTCACAGCTGCAAACATTGACCCTATTTTTATTCCTCAAAAATACATCTGTGGGAGAGTGACACTAGCAAAGTGGAAAAAGAGAAGGTATCCAACTCACATCCCTCACACAAATAATGATCTGGCACCCATGGACAAGTGCCTCTGTGGTGTTTTCAGATCCAGGAAGGAGAAGCACCATTGAGGTCCCAGACCAAGGAGAGCCATTTTCAGAAGGCAGACCCCCATCCCAGTGGCAGGTTTGCTGAACATGATCCCAATTGCAGACTGAAAACAGTCCCATATCCCTATGAACCCAACTCTAGCCATCTTTGGTCATAGTTCTGAAACCCATCCATCAAGGAGCAATACCTGTACATGATCCTGGTAACAGGTCTGCCAACCTTAGACCCAACTGAACACACTGAAACTGTCCCTCTCCACTTCCTCTCTACCATTGTCATGGAGGCAGTCCTGCCCACCCAGAGAGCTTCCCAGAGACCCAGTGGGAGCCCACTCAGAAACTCTGCTTCAGCCACACTCATCTATAACCAAAGTAACAGGCCCACTGTCCGCAAACTTGACTGTGGAACCAGAAGTAGCCCCACAGACCATTTCCAATCTTGTTTGACAATGACCATGGTCCTAGAGAGAGTCCTACCTACCTGGTAGGAGGCAGTCCCATGAACTTGGTGGAAAGCCATCCCATCCACCTCGATGTGGCAGACAAGATATCTGGTAACAGGCTCACAGACCAGCAAGCAGTCATGTGACTCTATGCCAGCACCACTTGACTGAAATCCCAGAGTCAGTCATATCAATCCAGGAAGCCTGCAGGAGAAGTTGTATACCTGCCAAAATAGGCTGACATGGCAGGAAGAGGTGTTTTCTCCTTCAAATTCACAGACATCAATACAAAGTTAACATAACATTAAGAATCAGGCAAATGTGACACCAGCAAAAAAAACTAATAAAGCTCCAGTAACTCATACCAAATCAAAATAATTGATTATATTTAATAACTGATACCAAATCAAAATAATTGTTTTAAGGAAGTCCAGTGAGTTACAAGAGAAAACAGAAAACTCAAGAAAATTGGGAAACTAATACATGAACAAAATGAGGACTTCAGTGAAGAGGTAGAAATCACAAAAATAATCAAACAGAAATTCTGGAGTTCAAGAACACAGAGAATAAAATTTTTAAAATTCAATGAAGAGTCAATAACACAGTTGATCAAACAAAAGAATCCATGAACTCAAAGACAGGTCATTTGACTATATCCAATCATTGGACACGTGTGGTGACTCATGCCTGTAATCCCAGAATTTTGAGAGGCCGAGGCAGGAGGTCACTTGAGGCCAGGAGTTCAAGACCAGTCTGGTCAACATGGTGAAACCCCATCTCTATGAAAAATACAAAGAAATAGCCTAGCATGGTGACACACACCTATCATCTCAATTACTTGGGAGACTGATGCACAAGAATTGTTTGAACCTGGGAGGCAGAGGTTGCGATGAGCCAAGATTGCACCATGCCACTGCACTCCAGCCTGAGCAACAGAGCAACACTTTGTTTCAAAAAAGACAAAATCTAATCAAAGGAGAAAAAAGAATGGAAAAGCATGAAGGAAGCCTACAAGATACATGAGACACCATCAAGAAAGATAATTCACATTATGGAAATCGCAAAAGGAAAAGAGAGAGAGAAAAGGACAAAAAGCTTATTTAAAGAAATGATGGCTGGAAACTTCCCAGATTTGGGAGGAATATAAACATCTAGATCCATGATGCTCAGAATTTCCCCAACAGGATCAATCCGAAGAAGATTACACTGGGATGCATTACAATAAAGTTATAAAAAGAAAAAGGAAAAATTTTGAAAGCAGCAAGAGAAAAGAAATTCTTCATATACAAGGAAACTCCTATGAAGCTATCAGTGATTTATCAGCAGAAACTTTGGAGGCGAAGAGAAAGGGATGATATATTCAACGAAGTGAAAGAAAAAAACTGTTAATCAGAAATACTGTAACAAGAAAAGCGGTCCCTCCAAAATTAGGAAGAGGTAAGACTTCCTCAGATAAAGGCTGAGGAAGCAAATCACCACTCAACCTGCCTTATAAGAATTGCCACAGGGATTTCCTCAGGTTGAAAAAAAGGAAGTTAATTAGGAGCATGAAAACATATGAAAGTATAAAACTTATTGGTAAAGGTAAGTAGGTAGTCAAATTCAGAATACAGGAATACCTTGGAGATATTACAGGTTCAGATCCAGGCTGATGCAATAAAACTACTATCACTATAAAGTGAGTCATACAAATTTCGGGTTCCCAGTTCTTACAGAAGTTATGTTTATACTATACTGTGTACAATGGCATTATGTCTAAAAAAGGTACACACTTTATTTTTAAAATACTTCATTGCTAAAAATTCTAACAATTACCATAGCCTTCCATAAGTCATAGTTTCTATTTCTGGTGAAAGGTCTTGCCTCAATATTGATGGGTGCTGATTGATCAGGAAGTGGTTGCTGAAGGTTAGAGTGACTGTGGCAATTTCTTAAAATAAAACAATGATATCAATTGAGTCTTCCTTTCACAAAATATTTCTCTGTAGCATGCAATATTTGATAACATTTTTGATAACAAATGTTTGATAACATTTTACCCACAGTAGAGCTTCTTTCAAAATTGGAATCAATCTTCTCAAACTATGCTGCTACTTTATCAGTTAAGTTTATGCAATAGTCTAGATCATTCTTTGTTATTTCAACAATGTTCACAATATCTTCAGCAGTAGATTCCACCTCAGGAAAGCATTTTGTTCGCTCATGCATAAAAAGCAGCTCCTTACCTATTCAAGTTTTACCATCACATTGAAACAATTCCATCACATCTTCAAACTGCACTTCTAATTTCAGTTCTTTTGCTATTTTTACTACATCTGCAGTTACTTCCTTCATTAAAGTCTTGAACTCCTCAAAGTCATACATGAGGGCTGGAATCACCTCCTTCCAAACTCCTGTTAATGTTGATATTTTGACCTCCTCCCATTAATCACAAATGTCCTCTCTCTCTACACACACACACACACACACACACACACACACTTTAAGTTCTGGGATACATGTGCCGAATGTGCATGCCATGGTGGTTTGCTCCACCCCTCAGCCCATCACCTACATTAGGTATTTCTCCTAATGTTATCACCCCTCCCAGCCTCCCATTCCCCGATAGGCCTCAGTGTGTGATGTAGCCCTCCCTATATCCTTGTGTTCTCATTGTTCAACTCCCACTTATGAGTGAGAACATGAGGTGTTTGTTTTTCTGTTCCTATGTTAGTTTGCTGAGAATGATGGTTTCTAGCTTCATCCATGTTCTTAAAGGCATCCAGAAACGTGAATCCTTTCCAGAAGCTTTTCAGTTGACTTAGCCCAGAACTATCAGTGGAATCACCATCTATAGACGCTATAGTCATAAAAATAGATATATAGAGAGATGGATAGATATAGATATAGATATCTATATCATCTCTCTCTCTATATATATATATATATGTGTGTGTGTGTATATATATATATAAAATAATAATAAGATTCAAAAGTTGAATTGACTCCAGGATCCATGAACTGCAGAATGGATGTTTTATTTGCAGTCTTGAAAACAACATTAATCTCCTCATACCTCTCCATCAGAGCTCTTGTCAATGAGCAGTAATATTGTGAAAGAATTCAGTAAGCCATGCAACAAACAGATGTGGTATTATTCATTGTTCCATTTATAGAGCACCAGCACAGTAGATTTAGCATAATTTTAAAGGCCCTGAAATTTTCAGAATGGTGAAAGAGCAGTGGCTTCAACTTCAAGTCACCAGCTGCATTCGCCCCTAACAAGAGAGTCAATCTATCCTTTTAAAGCAGGCATGGACTTTTTCTCTTTAGCAATGAAAGTCCTAGATGGCATTTTCTTCCAATAAAAGGCTGGTTTGTGTACATCAAAAATCTATTGTTTAGAGTAGCCACCTTCATCAATGATCTTAGCTATTAAAAAGTTTTCAGGATAGTTTGCTGCAGCTTCTATATCAGCACTTGCTGCTTTAACTTGCACTATTATATTCTGTACGTGGCTTATTTTCTTAAGCTTCATGAATGAATTTCTAGTTTCAAGGTTTTCTTCTGTGGTTTCCTCACCTCTATCAACCTGCATAGGATTGAAGAGAGCTCAAGCCTTGCTCTGGATTAGGCTTTGGCTTAAGAGAACTTCATGACTGGCTTGATCTTCTATCCAGACCACTCAAACTTTCTCCATATAAGTAATAAAATTGTTTTGCTTTTTCAAATTACAATATTGACAACAGAAAAAAATACATCTGTGTAACCCTGACCTCTCACCTATATCCAGTCCCATGTTTCCAGTTGCCAACTGGACATGACCACTGATGGTTTCATGCCCTCGAAATCCACATACAATTTCCAAACACATTACATTTCCTTTTTGAATTTACTCTATTTGTAAATTAGATCATATATGAAAATGAGTAACATAATACCTGGTTTATTAGCTAGTGCTTCATAAAGATCAGATTCTTTTCTCAAATTCTTGATTTCTATTAGTACCCCACAATTCCATTAGTCCCCAAGGTTAATAGCTCATCTCAGGCTATTTCTCTGCCCTGTTGTCTTTATCAAGTCACTGTGGGTTTTTGTTGTTGTTGCTGTTATCATTACTGTCTTTTGATTTTGTTTAGGAGGGGTTTCTTTTTGAGATAGGACTTCCCTCTGTCACCCAGGCTGGAATGCAGTGGCACAATTGTGGCTTACTGCAACCTTGACTTCCAGGGCTCAAGCAATCCTCCTGCCTCAGCCTCCCAAGTAGCTGGGGCTATAGGCATGTGCCACCATACCCAGCTAATTTTGTTTATTTTTTGTGGAGATAGGGTCCCACTATGTTTTCCAGGCTGGTCTTGAACTCCTGGACTTAAGTGATCCTCTTGCCTCAGCTTCCCAAAATGCTT
Organism: Trachypithecus francoisi; assembly: GCF_009764315.1. Taxonomy (NCBI): domain Eukaryota; kingdom Metazoa; phylum Chordata; class Mammalia; order Primates; family Cercopithecidae; genus Trachypithecus; species Trachypithecus francoisi. Next base: position 59,622,252 of record NW_022681468.1, read on the forward strand.
GGAATATAGGTGTGAGCCACTGCTCCCAGCTTCAAGTCACTAGTAACTCATTTACTTCTAGTAACTCTATTACTTCTTTTCTTATTCTTGGTAAGTTTCTTCATATCTGAATTACTGAATTCACATTCTATAATTTATCTCTACCTAAATTTATTAAACTCTAATTTTATTTTCTACCACCTGCAATTTGACTTTTCTCAATTCTTAGATTAATCTCACTAAAGGCCTACATCTAGCATGTTGTTATTCTTCGCAAAACCTACAGCAGATTTAGCAGGCCTGTATTATGTAAAAGTCTGAATATGCATATAGGAGACAATACGTAAGTTGAGAGGCACTAGTATTTCCAAGCAGGAATTCCTTCCTGGCATATTTTAGGAAATTTTATGTTTTGCCAAATCCCAAACCCAAGTAAAAATCTGTCAAGGAATCAGAAAATTAAAGAAATATTATAATTTCTCTGCAAAAATTTAAGTTTAACAATTAACAATGAAGTGTTACTGGTAAAAGGAATCACTGATATCAAATTGAAAGCAAGATAGAAAATATTGACATACTGGGCTGAAGGTTAAAGTCTACATTTCCAGGAACCAGGAGCAAGTAGGAAGAAAGCATTCATGATCTTGTCAGTAAGTGTGGTTTGTAAATGGTACCTTATAATAAGGTATATTCATGAATATGTTCCTATCTACTGCTAATAGTCATTCTCACAGATAAAATAAATATTAATATGTTTATATGTATAAATATTAATATGTTTATATGTATACTATATTGTAAACAAATCCTATGAGTGAAGTTTAAAGAAATAATCAGAAATGGAAGCAAAATAAATCCTTAACTTGACAATTTTGACAAGTGATTCTCTGTAGTGCTGTTAACCTTGCTAAGAGACCCAAATTTTATACTGTTCAAACACTACTCAGTAACATTGACTGGCATTTTCCACTGTTTCAATGTTCATTCTAGGCTATTCTCTTTGTAAAATACTCCTAAATATACATAATTCCACCTTTTGAGAAATCATAATAATATAAAAATAATGAATTATTTTAAGATTAACTTAAAGCTTCAGGAATTCAAAAGTATTCCTGGGAATTCCTGTTTCTCATTCCTGAATACCAAAGATTAATATCTGTCAGAAATGTGGAAACATCAAGAGGTACACAAACACAATTCTAAGAAGTTCAAAGGAAGAAAATATAACATAGATTTAAAAAAATAAACCAACATTAGAGGTTATAAACATTAAAATGCAAAGGGTTCTATAGATTCAGGGAAATGAGTTAGATACACAAAGGTTGGCACATACAACACCACAGCAGTGTAACATTACAAGCTTGTTTGAACAGTGGTATGTCTTCTGGTTTAGCACGTGGAGTACAAGAAACAAACAACAGAAAATTGTTGAAGATAGGACTGGGAAAGATGTTGTGGCTACAATTTGAAAGGCCGAAAGCTCAAAAGCCAAGAGTACCTATTCAAAATTGGTTCAACAAATAGTTGTTGAATGTTTCCCATTTTCTTCATTAAGTCTTACCCAGTGACTTCTATACCTCCTTCTTTGAACTTCAATTGAATGTAACATTTTTACCAGATAATTTAACAGCTGTGAAGCTGAGGATCTAAGGGAGAAATTTCAGTGCTACTTGATGGTAATTCCTCCTGAGATCAAGAACTGCTTGCATTCTGTCATGTCAAACACGCTTCTTCTCTGTGGAGTTCCTAGGGAGTCGCATGCACTAAGAAAAACAGCAGAACAGAAATCAAAGTACCATTGTATTTATAGCTGAGAAAATAACAGAAAGTCCTCATGATTAATCAAACCAAACCTAATATCATGGGCCCTTGAGGCAAGCTCAAAAGTATCCAAAAAGAAAGAACAAGAGTGAGAAAGAAATGCAAAGGAGGTCCTAGAGAAAGAAAAGGGGGAAGAAAAGAGGGAGATGGTTGGATTTACGGCTAAGGACATAGGTCCTACCTAGGTTTATTTACTATGGTGATAAAAACACAAGACAAAACATAGCTTAGAGTCAAGCATTAATGCATAAAAATTCTGCTCACTAGTAAACTTTGGTCCAATGATGGTTTTGGCCTCTGACCAATTATGACTCTTTTTTTGTGGGGGCCAGAGAGCATTTAGTAGAAGATAGTGAGAGTATCAATTTGCAATTTCCTTAAAACAGGACTTCTTTATAGCAGCACTATCAACATTTTAGGGTTGGATAATTCTTTGTAGTTTGGTGTTATCTTGTGTATTATAGGATGTTTATAAACATCTCTGGCCTCTATCCATTAGATGCCATCCCCCAAGTTGTATCAACCAAAAGTGCTTCCAGACATCACCAAAATTTTTCCCAGTTCAGAACCATTACCTTAAAACAGCCACCACTGGCCAGGCGCAGTGGATCAGACCTGTAATCCCAGCACTTTGGGAGGCCAAGGCAGGTGGTTCACGAGATCACGAGTTCAAGACCAGCCTGGCCAACATGGTGAAGCCCCATCTCTACTAAAGACACAAAAATTAGCTGCGCATGGTGGCAGGTGCCTGTAATCCCAGCTACTTGGACTGCTGAGGCAGGGAATTGCTTCAGCCCAGGAGGCAGAGGTTGCAGTGAGCCAAGATCACACCACTGCACTCCAGCCTGGGCAACAGAGTGAAACCACCTCAAAAACACAGAAAAAACAAACAAACAAACAATAACAACAGAAAACAAGCAGTCACCACTTATTCTCATTCATTCACAGGGTTGTTGGTCATGTGGAGGGAATTCAGTTGATCTCAGCTGGGCAAACCTGCTTCAAACTACAGGATCCTGCTGGGCTTATCTGTTCTTCATAGGTCGGTCTCAGATTCCCTCAGTATGTTTGTTCTGGTGCCCATGCTGAAAGGATGGCAGCTATGGAGCAGAAACTCTTTACATGGCAAACAAAAGGGAAAGTCCAACCATCCAAGCACATTTCAAGTCTTTGTTTGTGCCATTTCTGCTGACATCCCATTGGCCAAAGCAACACACAAGACCAACCTCCAAGTTAAAGGTGATAAAACACACTTGATCAACAGTGGAATAACTTCCAATTACAAAGTAAAGGGCATGGATGTAAGGAGAGGTGAAGAATTAGTAGTGGTAATTCACTCTACCACAGTCCACCTGCAGAGGGAGAAGTCTCTTCTCCATGGTGGCCATCCCTTATAATTCTCCCATTCTTTATGACATTAGTCATGTTAGCAATTATAAGACAAGTCTCTACATAAATACATATATTTGCCTTCTTTCATCCTTAGTCTGTATCCCCAAGGCTCATGTCTCACCAGATGTTTAATGATTCAAAAGAAAAACAATGAGCCATTTTTGCCAAGGATATTGAACTGTGTCACATAGTAGCTGGAATAGCCCTTCAGCCTAATGTAAACTCTGCTTTGGTTCAGAACCCAATTGGGAAACAACTCTTCTTACCAAAAAGACAGAAAACAGCCTCTTTAATTGTCATATCTGGGATAATTTAATATCTAGCCTGAAAAACTCAGAGCATTCAGAGATCAATGTAAGACAAATAAGTGCAGGCCCACAAAAAGAAAAATTATCCAAGAGTATTTGTACCAAGTCATTAGTGGAACCAAACTTCCTTTGGAATCTAGTCAATGAAGACTCTGTGGGTAAAGATTGAGATTTTCCTGCAAAGCATAATAAAGATTCTAACATAAGCAAAATCTTGGCACAGATCACCACAGGGCCTAAAAGACATGAAACAAAATAAAAAGAGAATCCATACACAAGGATCAATTTCCTTTTCCACTTTAGTATTTTCTTCATATTTTTAGTGAGAAAAGCTAGCACGCCTTACACGAAACCTATCAATATCATTTAGCATTTGCTAGATTATAATGCCCCTCAAGTTTGACTATAGAGCAAACTGCACTTAGTTCTCTTCCCACACAGTAGATCCCGTTATTCTACATCCATTGCTTTGTGGTCTTCAGGATGCCTAAACTAAAGACCTCATCCAGGTTTTGTTCAAGATGAGTATCTGGAGTAGTCAAACCATGTCTGACTATTTTGATCAATGTCGTTGTGGTGATTGCAATCTGGATGTTCTATACATTACAGCTATTCAACATCTTTCCCACAGGAACCTCTTGCTCCATACACTTAAAAAAGCTGATCATTATTTTCATATATGAACCAAAGAAGTGTTTGTCCACAACATACAGTTACCAAGATGTCTTCAGGTAGTCTGGGTTTCACTACAATAGCTGTGAAGCACCTATTATAAACTAAGTACTCTGACACATGAAAAGTACACAATTCCTACCCTGTAGACCGCAGAGTATAGACAGGGGCAGTTTAAGTAAACGAAAAAATTACAGGACAATGCAAAGAGAACATCAGCAGCAAAAAGCTCTGTGCCATCTGGGTAAGAGATGATACAGAATGGGGAATGGTTAACTTGTTCTAGAGGCATCAGGAAATGTTTCAAGCAAGACAGAAAATCCAGAATGATATTCTCCTACAAGAAACCTAAAAAAATCAGGGAAAGTATATTTCTTTATATTTAAACATGCTTTTCTAACCCTGGGTTTTTCATTTAATGAGGAATATATTATAAAGAAGAGTGGTAAATGTTACTGAGTTGTCCTTAACCTTCAAAAAAGTTTTAACTATGTGCTGTAGATGAAAACTATAATACTTAAGGATCGATATCTTCTCACCAGATTTTCCAAGTGTTTTAATAAGAAATCTATTCTGGAAAAATATCAGCTATGATTAAACTACATTCCCTGTTATTGACCTTTACGACCTCATGCTTCCTTTGCTAGGGTACTATAATTACCTCATAAAAGAAAGGGTAGCGTAATAGGACCTGCGAAGATAACAAACATCCGCTGAATTTCCCTCTCACCCAAGCTATCATCTGGAATCTCTGAGTCTCTCAACCTTTTTCTAAAGCTATTAATATTATTGCTGTGTTGACCTTTGCTGCTGTTTGCCATTTTGAAATTTACACATCAGCAAGCACCAGTAAATCTTGTCAGAATTAATGCAAATGTAAGACACAGTCATTACAGGCTCCTCACAGTAAAGAATAGCTTGCTACAATGTTATTACCGAGACACAATTTATCCTGATTGCCAGAAAGATGAGACGCCCTGAATGTAAGCAGTAAACTTGCTCTGAGAAATAAATTTCACTGGCATTGCCCACACAGAAGTTTGCTCACGTGGATGAACGCTGTCCGTGCAGCGAGTGGCGGAGTGATTGATTCACTCCCGCACATCTCCCATCTCCCCCTGTTGGAAAATGAAAGTTAATTTGCTCCCATTCGTTCTGTTCACCACACTAGACGTTTTTAAGGGTTGAACTCAGAAAATGAAGACAAGTAAATAATGGTTTCAATGACTTTTTTCCCCGTCAGTGGATGTGCCTTTATATTTCAACTCCGCACATTTCTTTCATAGAGTGCCTAGAATTAATACACCAATGAATTCCAAGTCAAACAGGAAACATTCTTTGCTCTGTTGGATGAGCTTATGTTTCTGATACATAAACAAGTGATTCTGTAAAAGAATTGGGATATATAGGTAGCAAATTTCCAGTTCATGACAATTTCATCTTCTCAGTGTATTTTTAAATTGCTTTTTCTCTATGAAATATTCTTGCAATGATATTAGTGAACTAAGAATTTTAATGTAGTCTTCTTTAAGGAATAGAGTGAATGTTGGAGGCCAAAAGAATGAGGGTTATGATCAACTCAGTATACCACTGGAGGCTATATGAGCAAACAGCAAACTGTTTCTCATGAAAGCAGGATGTTGGCAAACTGACACACTGCCTCTGCCACCCAGAAGGAATGCTGAGGGCAGTCACGCCCCAAGCACGCTGTTTCTTGTGATTAGGCACATCTGAAGCTTGTTAGCAATAATATGAACCTGTGATCAATCGAGCAGGTGACCAATGGTTACCTCCTCCTCACTGCTCTTTCTACCCAATAAATACGAAGGGCTGCGGGAGCTCAAGAGGGGGGCTGTCTTTGCTCACTAGAAGCAGGGAGCTCTCTTCTTCTTCTTCCCTTGGATCCTTCCTTTAAAACAGTTTTTTTGTCTTAGGTTTTTCATTTCTATTTTCATCCCTTCATTCAGTCTCATAAATGACAGTCTCAAGCAGTAACAGTAGTAACTGCTGTAATGACGGTCTCAAGTAGTAACCGTGGCAGTCTGCCACAAGTGGCACCTGAACAGGGACTAGCAGGGACTATCAGGAACAAACAGACCTGAAGAGACCTGAAGGGACCTGAAGAGGCCTGCAGGGACAAATAGAGATAAGTAAGGATAAATAGAGATAGAGACAAATAAAGATAGGTAGGGAAAGACAGAGACTTGCAGGAACTAACAGGGACCATAGGGACAGACAGGGACTGACAGGGATAGATAAAGACTAGCAAAGACCAGCAAGGACTAGCAGAGACTAGCAAAGACTAGCAGAAACTTGCAGGGACAGGCTGAGACAGATAGGTACAGATAGGGTCCTACAGGGACTTGAACAAGGAAGGTCTGCTGGAAAAGAACTACAACTAACCAGATGAACAAGAAACCCCATTAAAAGTCTGCTGGCAGCAACATAAGATCAGTGCTCTAAAAATGTACCGGTCAGTGCCCTGGAGGTACAAAGAACGGGAAGTTTTTGATCAGGGTAACATGGGGAATAATTTGGTTATTTCTTTTCTCTTTTTGTTTGGAGTTTGGTACATACCATCTTTTGTTATTTCAGGGTTTGAGAGAATTTTTGCCCCACCTACACCACCTATCGAGGGTGGTGAACAGGAAAGGGAGGATGAAAATTGGCTTGTATCATCTTTTGAGGTTGCAGAAATGCTAAATGTTGTAAGTAGAAAAACTGGATATATGGGAGTAATTTTAGGTAAAAGTCATCTTAACTTACAGGGCATTACTGCAGTCCCGGGAGTTGATTCGGATTGTGAAAGAAATTCAGGTGGTGATAATGTAATAAGATTTTAGGTTTAAAACCAGCATATAGTGCACAATTGTTGCTTGTTCCCTGTAAATTGCACCCTTCTCCACATAAGAAGTGAGGAGGTCGGGGATTTGGCTCAACTGTTGCTTATTCCCTGTAAATTGCACCCTTCTCTATGTAAGAAGTGAGGAGGTCGGGGATTTGGAAGTACAACTAGGAGAGAGATTTATCTATCACAACACATAGCATCTAATAGACCGACTTGTACAGTACAAATTTAAGGCTTAAGGATTGTTTTTTTACTACGCTATTGCACGAGAGGGATAGGCTTCAATTTGTTTTCTCTGTGCTTTCTGTAAATCAGAAAGAGCCTGCTTCTCATTATCAATGGAAAGTTCTACCCCACAGCAATTAACCAAAGAGGCAGAGGCTGAGTTGCAGCTTGTAGAACAAATACTTCCACAACAGCATGCCTCCCAGCTACAATCACAAAAACCTTTGCTGCTGTTTTGTTAGATTTACTAATGTGGGGATGAGGGTATGCTTGTGTTTTTGCAGGAAATGAACAAACAGTGTGGGTGCCCTCAAGGTGTGTATGACCATGGAACGAGGGACCCATGGATCCCAACCATGGGCCTGGTTTCCCCAGTACGAGCTGAATACGAAGACAGAACAAACCACCAACCAGCAATTGAAGGCTGCACATTTTGCAATTGCCTTTCTCAATTAATTCAATAACAAAAAGGGAAGGTATTGGAGGTCGAAAGAATGAGGGTCATTATCAACTCCGTGTACCACTGGAGGCTATATGAGCAAACAGCAAACTTTCTCATGAAAGCAGGATGTTGGCAAACTGACAAACTGCATCTGCCACCCAGAAGGAATGCTGAGGGCAGTCACGACCCAAGTGCACTGTTGCTTGTGATTAGGCACATCTGAAGCTTGTTAGTAATAATATGAACCTGTGATCAATCGAGCAGCTGACCAATCGTTACTTCCTCCTCCCTGCTCTTTCTACCCAATAAATACAAAGGGCTGTGGAAGCTCAAGGGGGGGGCGGTCGGGGGGCGCGGGGGGGGGCGGTCGGGGGGCGCGGGGGGGGGGGGGCGGGGGGGCGTGGGGGGCGGGGGGCGGGGGCTGCCTTTGCTCACTAGAATCAGGGAGCTCTCTTCTTCCCCTGGACCCTTCCTTTAAAACAGTTTCTTTTGTCTTAAGTTTTCATTTCTGCATTTGCCCCTTGGTTCAGTCTGGTAAATGATGGTCTCAAGCAGTAACAGTTGCTGTAATGACGGTTGCCTCCAGTAGTAACTGTGGCAGTCTGCCACAAGTGAATGAATAAGTAAATCCTAGAAAATGGAGGAAGCAGTATTGTTTCATGCCTCCAGAAAATAGCCAAAGTGTGGAGTTTATCAGTCCTTAGGGAAAGGAAGAACATTCAAAAGAAACTAACTCTAAATACATGGAAAGGAATGTGGATATATGAGTAAAAGGGAGTGTGGGCATGAAATGGACTTTGGCAATATTTTAGCTTCTGAAGTCAACTATCTCTAATTTCAAAAGACCTGAGAAGTCACAGTTAGAAATGCCACAAAGATCTGGATGCTCTCAAGAGCTACTACCATAGAAAAAAGTGTTGCCGGGCGCGGTGGCTCAAGCCTGTAATCCCAGCACTTTGGGAGGCTGAGACGGGCGGATCACGAGGTCAGGAGATCGAGACCATCCTGGCTAACACGGTGAAACCCCGTCTCTACTAAAAAATACAAAAACTGGCCGGGCGAGGTGGCCGGCGCCTGTAGTCCCAGCTACTAGGGAGGCTGAGGCAGGAGAATGGCGTAAACGCGGGAAGCGGAGCTTGCAGTGAGCTGAGATTCGGCCACTGCACTCCAGCCTGGGCGACAGAGCCAGACTCCGTCCCAAAAAAAAAAAAAAAAAAAGTGTTAAAATTGAGAGCATATGTGGAACAGAATACAAAATAGATAAAATTAAAAGAAGCAGAAGTAATATTTTAAGAGAAGTTAGAATATATTAAATAATCCATTTTATAATTCTTCAAAATATAATCCTTTAAAGAAATTATAAATTAGAAATCTCTTAAAATAGTTCTTCAAATTTCAAATTTAATTTGAAGATAAAACAACATAGGGTCTAAACCCTATATAGGTTTTATAAGAGTAGATCTACCAAATAATAAGCAAATTTTAAAATGGGGCAATAATCAAAAGCACCTTGGAAAATGAGTTTTCTAGAAAAGGACTGGCATATTTAGAAATTTTAAGGCCCAAAATTTGATCGTTTAAATGTACATTGAGTACCTCCCGACATATCAAACATTACTCTAGGTGGTGAGGATAAAAAAAGAGCCTTCTTTTAAGGAGTTCATAATCTAAGAAAGTAGAATAATATGGTTCTTTACTTTTGGTAATTTATATATGGTGGAGAGATTGAATGAATCTTTTTTTGACAAAAGTCCAAGAAAATTGAGGGTAAAAATAGTTTTACTTTTCTGATAAGAAGGTATCTGATTCATAAGGAAATTGTTTCATTAACTCCTTTCAGCTATCAGGAAAACTAAAAAGCAAATATGAATTACAAATAATAACAGCTGACCAGCCAAAATGGCTCATTTACTCTGAAGCAAAACCTTTCTACACTTATTTTTTTTTTAAATGTTATTTTTGGCCAATGAAGATTATAAAATGTAAAAGTAGAATTGATAAGCATAACCTTGAGAATAAATTGTGAAAATAAGAGTAGGAAAATGCCAGTGTGTTTCTACTTGTAAAGACAGATAACATTTCAGGACTCATTTCATAAGTAAAACAATTTGACCAGCATATCATTATGCTATTTTAACTGCAACAAGAAAAGTAACTTAAAAATCAGATTTTGGGAGAAGCCAGGCAAAATAAATACCAAAGTTATACACTTCTAATGTTAGTAACAAAATAATTTACAAACAGGGGATCAGGCTCTGTGGTGTGTACGTCACAGAGTTGTAAAACTATCATCCACATAACATTGTGAGTTCCTCTGTCTACCTGAACAGCCACATAGTAACTACGCCTGTTTCTCTTCCAAAATACAGGATAATGCCCATTCTATTTCCTAGGAAGGGATAAGTTTTAAGGCCTTATAAAAAGGTTAAAGTTACTAATTGCCTCCATTTTGATTTCCCTTTTTTTTTTTTTTTTTTTTTTTTGGTAATCCACCTTAAAGACTTGGGAAAAAATGAATGTGAGCAAATAATAAATATAAATAAAAGAAAAACATCTATTTAAGTTCACTTGTAATTTCTCCCACACACACAAAAAAAAATTACTGACTACACCTTACACTTATTGTCGAGTTATTGACCCATTTTAAAATTTCCCTTTGTAGCAAAACTCTTAATCAGATTTCCTACCCCACCAATTCCCCTCATGAATATATGATGCAAAATTTAAAAATGCCCATCAAATGCAGAAATATATTTTTAAAAGAACATGGCATAACCAAGTAGAATTTACATTAGAAAATAATATACTTTATTACATTGACAGAATAAAGAGGGGAAAACATCTGGCAAAATACAAGGATCATGATAAAAATTCACAAATGAAGAATGGAAGAGAAGCTCCTCATTCAGATAAAGGGCATCTGTGAAAACCTGTAACTTACACTATATTTATTGGTGAAACACTGGATACTATCCTTTGTCCCTCAAGTTCAGGAATCCAGTCAGTGTGATAAAGACCAAAACATAAAAGGCATAAAGATTGGAATGGAAATATGAAGTCTTTTTTCACAGAAATTTAAAAGTATATAAATTTATCATATAGATGTTATCTATAAAATCAACCAAAAATACTAGAAATAATTAAACTTAGCAAGGTTGCTGAATATGAAGTCAATGTAGAAAAAAAGCTGCACTTGTATATACTAGAATGACTAATTGAAAGTAAAATTTTAAAATCTACAATAAAAAATTACACATATTTTAACAGATATTAACGAAGACCTACATAAACATACCATGTTTAGGAATAAGTAGAATCGACATTGAAACAATGTCAATTCTCCCCAAATTCTGTACAGATTCAACACCATTCTGATCAAAACTCAGCAAGTTTATACAAATTTACAAGATAAATCTAAAATATTTAAGAAATCCCAAATAACTTTAGGTAGCCAAATATGATTTTTAAAAGAAAAACAAGGTTACAGCACTAACACAACCTGATTTCAAAACTTATAATATTACAGTAATCAAAATAGCATGGCATTGGCATAAGGATGGAAAAATAGGTCAATGAAATAGAATAGAATTCTAGAAATATATCACATTTAGAGACAGTGGAAAAGGAGAATATTTTCAACAAATGGTGGTGGGACAAGTGACAAATGCAAATTACTTCAATTTATAATAAAAATTAATTCAAGACAGATAATAGACCTAATAGTAAAAGCTAAAACTGTAAATCTATAAGATACCACGGAAGAATATGTTCACAATCTTTGAGGAGGTAATGATTCTTAGAGAGTACATAAATATCACTAATCATAAAATAAAATAAATTAGATCTTATCAAAATTAAAAATGTCCATGCTTCTAAAAAAAAAAAGAAAAGTCAAGCCACAAACACACACACACACATACACATATCCAGAAAACATAAATCATACAAATTAATAAAAGCCAGTCTAATTTTTAAAATTGAGAATATGCTAAAATAAAAAATACATAAAACACATATTTAAAAGTGTTCAGCATCTTTAATCATCAGGAAAATGCAAATTAAAGCCACAATGATAATACTGTTTCACACCCACTAGTATAGCTAAATTTTAAAAGGCTGAAAACACCAAATGTTGGTAAGGATATGGAGCCACCGAAACTCCTGTAACATTGCTGGTGGAATTACAAAATGGTACCAATATTCTGGAAAACTGCTTGGCAATTTCTAATAAAGTTAAACATATGCCTACTGTATTAGGGTTCTCCAGAGGGACAGAACTAATAGGATTTATGTATATGTGAAAGGGAGTCTGTTAGGGAGAATTGGCTTACTTGATCACAAGGTGAAGTCCCAAGACAGACCCTCTGCAAGCTGAGGAAGAAACAAGCCAATAGTGACTCAGTCCAAGTCCAAAATCTTCAAAGGTAGGGAAGCGACAATGCAGCCTTCAGTCTGTGGCCAAAGGCCCAAAAGCCCCTGGCAAACCACTAGTGTAAGTCCAAGAATCCAAAGGCCAAAGAAGCTGGAGTCTGATGTCCGAGGGCGGGAGGGATGGATGGAAGCATCCAGCAGGGTAGTAAGGTGAAAGTCAGAAGGCTGAGCAAGCCAGCCTATCCCACCTTCTTCCGCCTACCATGTTCTGGCTGTGCTGGCAGCAGATTGGATGGTGCCCACCCACACAGAGGGTGGGTCTTCCTCTTTCAGTCCACTGACTCAACTGTCAATCTCCTCTGGCAACACCCAGACACACCCAGAAAAAGATACTTTATCAGCTGTCTAAGCATCCTTCAGTCCAATAAAGTTGACACCTTTATTAACCATCACGAATACCCTATAAGTGAGCATATTTGCTCCTGGGTATTTATTCAAGAAATATGAAAACAAATGTCCACGCAAAGATTTGTATAAAATGTTTATATGCCAGGCACGGTGGCTCATGCCTGTAATCCCAGCACTTTGGAAGGTCAAGGAGGAAGGATCACTTGAGCCTAGGAGTTCAAGACCAGCCTGAGCAACATAGTGAGACGTTGTCTGTACAAAAAGTAAAAAATAAAAATTGAGGTGGAAGGATCACTTGAGCCCAGGAGGTCAAGGCGGCAATGAGCCATGATCACACCACTGCACTCCTGCCTGGGTGACAGGAGTGAGACTCCGTCTAAAAAAAAAAAAAAAAATTGTAGTGGCTTTATCTTTAGTAGCCAAAACAGCCCAAGTGTCCATTAGCAGGACAGGCATATATATATATATACACACACACACATATATACACACACATATATATAGTGGTACCAAAATCGGGACAAAAAGACAAACTAGAGAAAACAATACGACAGTTTTAAATAGTTCATATGAAAGAAGCCAGATACAAAACAGTACATATTTTATTTAGAGAAAGTTCATGTACAATCCAAACTAGTCTATAGTGATAAAAATCAGAATAGTGGTTGCCTGTGGACGTGGTGTATACAGAAAACTTTAGCTAGAGATGGAAATGTTCTATATTTGGACTGAGATGTTGTTTACCTGTGTGTGTTCATTTGTCAAAACTCAATTTTACATTTAAGATGTACACATTTCAATGTAGGTAAATTTGATCTTTTTTTTTTTTTTTTTGAGACAACTCGCTCTGTCGCCCAGGCTGGAGTGCAGTAGCCGGATCTCAACTCACTGCAAGCTCCGCCTCCCGGCCATTCTCCTGCCTCAGCCTCCGGAGTAGCTGGGACTATACGCGCCCGCCACCTCGCCGGCTATTTTTTTTGTATTTTTTTAGTAGAGACGGGGGTTTCACCGTGTTAGCCAGAATGGCCTCGATCTCCTGACCTCTTGATCCGCCCGTCTTGGCCTCCCAAAGTGCTGGGATTACAGACTTGAGCCACCGCGCCCGGCCGGTAAATTCGATCTTAATAAATTATTTAAAAATATAAAATATCCTAGCTCATTAGTCAAAAGTCATTGCTGAAATAACATTACCTGGTGTCAGTAAGAAATATATGAGTTCTCAAACACAGAATATTGTTGAGGAATTTTGTGATATTTGAAAGCCTAAGTTCTCTTATTCGTTGTCTGGCGGTAGCACAATCTTGAAAAAGAAATGTTGTGTCCGTACATATTTAATTATGGACACCACTATATGACTATTAAAGAACAATCCACCTTTGCCCAAATTCCATTACCAGCTTATCTGGGATCAGAGGCATAGATGTGGAATTCAAGGTCTTATACTGGAATGAAGTATGGGGAAGAAAGTGGAAAAAGCATTAAATGTGTGGTCTGTGCGCTATGTATTTTCTGATGACTGAAAGTCCGAATTTTCTAGGAAATACAAAGCATATTTCAATTTTCCGAGTTTTCTGTGTTTACAGAAAACATATATTTTTCTTAGCATTTCCAGTAAGCAAATGGGAATGTATACTTAAATTTGTTCCATAGATACAAATATTGAAGGAAAGAGAAATTAAATGTGTAACTACTTGATACCAGTGTGACTAGCTTAAAATGAAACATTTTTATCAGTCAGTTGCCTGGATATCATGATTGTTTAAAATCAGATAACTAAAAAATTATTTTAATTAATTTACCATTTTTTAGAATAAAAGTCACAATTTTTTATCCCAATGATAAAAGAGCAGGCAACAGAAAAGAAATTAAAACCAATCTCTCAATCTCTGGTCTGAATATTCCTTCCAGTAAATGATAGCTCCTTACAAATACAGAGGACAGAATCAAAGTGACTTAATTATAAAAACACAGGTTAGTATTGGTAATAGTTCCCTGAAAGAATAAAGAGTTTGAGTTTTTCCTTATTTATAGGCAATTACAAGAGTGTATTCAATTTACTGTCGGAATATGCCGCACTCTACTACAAAATAACATACAAAAGCTTTTCCTATTTGCCGACGAGAATTTTCATACATTTTTTAAAAATATGAATCATTCTAAGAAAATTCAGTCTACTCACTATTTTCAGGCTCATATAGTTTCTTCATACAGTAATTCCCAATTTTGTTATGGTCACAGACACTTTTAAAACCTGGATGAACACTGCTATTGAGTTACTCTTCAGAAAAAAAAATAAACATATATGTTTGTACACATAAAATTTAGCAAGTAATTTCCAGAAGTTCACGAACTCATAATGAAGAGACTTTTCTCTAAAAGAATCACACTATCAATTTATGGTGATTCTTTTAATGACCAATTTAATTCTAACTACTAATCAACAATTACATAGAGAAGTGGCTCACTACAAACATGAGAAACTCCTTGATAGATTTCCATGTAGAATATTCATTTGATACAGGTAGTATTTGACAAACTGTTAAAATGTACAACTGGAAAAAAATGCCATGATTTCATTTGTTTTAAATAAATTTTTATTTATTTATTTATTTATTGAGACAGAATCTCGCTCTGTTGCCCAGGCTGGAGTGCAGAGGCGTGATCTTGGCTCACTGAAACCTCCGCCTCCCAGATTCAAGCAATTCTCCTGCCTCAGCCTCCCGAGTACCTGGGATTACAGGCAACTGCCACCACGCCCAGCTAATTTTTGTATGTTTAGTAGAGACATGTTGGCCAGGCTGGTCTCAAACTCCTGATCTCAGGTGACCCACCCGCCTTGGCCTCCCAAAGTACTGGGATTACATGTGTGAGCCACTGCACCTGGCCTTGTTTTAAATAAATTTTAAATATTATAAATCAAAACATGTCATATTTTAAAATAATGACCCATGAATGTATAGATTATTTAGCAACAATTCTTGGTGTACAGATGAATTTGCAAACCCTCAGGAATATCTCTAAGAACCCTACTCCCACCACAGTCCTGTGAAGCCAAATGACTGGGAAAAGCAGAAATAGAAAAAAGGCTATTAAGAGAAAGCATTTTAATTTAAATGCAGAAGAATACCCTCAGAGAGACAACAGAAAGACTATGTTTTTAAAAAGGAAATTTATTATACAATCCCTATAATTATACTGCACTGCTCTTTTAAAATAGCCATAGTTTGTTTCAACATGCTATTTGCATTTTGTTTCAGAAATATTTCTTAACAGCAAATTGTTTTCATTTTCATTTATAACCTGTGGTGACCCAAGTGAACTGAGTTCTATAAATTATAATGCACAACAGGAAAAAAAATGCCATGACTTCATTTTAGTTTTAAATAAATAAAAGTGGTGAGCCAACGATTTGGCAGAGCAAAGCCCCAAGGATATGACAAACAAAAGGGAATATGGAATTTGCAATTGCAGATTAAAATTGAAGAAGAAAACATTTGAGTTGCAAATACCATATTAAAAGTGGACACTGCTTATGACTGCTGTATGCAATAGTTTTCGGGCCCAAGGTGATAAATAAAAAATTGTTTGCTCTATTTAACCGTTGAATACTTGGACTACTCTTGTATCCTTAAGATGTGAAGTGTTCTTCACTAGAAGTAAACATTAAGGTCATTTACCATTGATTGCTTAAGGCTAGTAAATATGTTTAAGGAGTTTAAAAGCTTTATTTTGGGAGGAGTCGGGATCAGATAGCTTAATAAAGCCACTCTGTGTGGGACCATGACTAAGTTTTGCTGTGTTTACAGACATTTTGTCACAGAACCAAAGTTAACTTTTTTAAAATTCTCTTTGCCACAGAGGAACCCAGACATGCTCTATTTGCAAACCGACTGCATGAAACAAAAAGCACAGTAATTCTGAAGCTGTTGGCTTGGATAAAATGAGAATGTAATTAAAAAGAGAAAGGTTAGCAAAAGAACATGCTGGGAATTGAAAATAAAAATCTGAAATGATGTCCCAGCCTGCCCATAAGGTCTTTTCCACCGTGTAGAGAACTACCTCAAATGCTCTACTTGTCCCAGAGTCTACGTTCTTTCACTACTATTGCCTATTTCTGTGTTTTCTGCTTTCAATAATCTATTGAAATAATCAAAATTAATTACATTCAGAATATTTTCTGTATTACTCTGATGCTAATAATCACCTCAAATTTATTTGTGCATTTCTGTACCAGAAAGAAAAAACAATTTTTAGAGTTTTACTATATCTTCCCTTTAATTCTAAGTTCCTTGTCACTAATTCCTTTCCCAACACTGTGTTATTCCATTGAGAACATTACCAATATCTTCAGGAAAATTCCAACCTCATATTTTAAGCCAGATTGATTCTTGGGAGTATAAATAAACTTAAGAAAGAAAGTCTTTTTGACTGTGTTTCTCCACAGACCAACAGTATACAAAACACAGAAGGCTTTTAAGCACATTTCATAGGGATCACTGACTTAGAACAGAAAGGGACCATGGGAATAATTTCGTGAAACACTCTCATTTTGCACATAAAGGAGCTGTGGCCTACAGAGGTATATGATTTACTGAGGGTGACCCAGTTAGTGGCCATAAACCAAAAGGTCCATAAACCAAAAGCCCCATTGATGCTAAATGTTTGTTATGAAGAGTAAAAATCCTCCCAGTTTCTAAGCAGTAACTTCATTCTTCCATTTTCTATTTCCATTATGACTCCCCTGGTTTAAATTTTAATCTCTATTTTGGATGACTTCAAAATCTCATTCTTCTAAATTAATTATCTATACCCCAAAGTTGCACTTATCTTTCCACAAATCTACTTTCGTCTGCCTTGACAAAGCCAGCCCTAATTTTCTCTAGTCCTCATTGGAAATTGTTACAACAAAAATTCACATCCAATCTGAAGTTCGAGAGCCAGAAAAAAAATTTCCCATTAAGATGAGATAAAATCAGTATCAATTATTAAGCAGAGGAAGACACAAGAGGGAAAGCAGCTTTCACATGAAAAAAAAGAACTCTGATTTTCTGACGCATTTTGTCATTGCAGTCAAACTTTCAGAGTTAGAACTAGATACCTAGACATTAGCTAACCCGGCATTTTCCAAGTATTCCTTGGAACTCTAGAGGCACAGCATAGTACTGGTAATGAATTTGTGGCAGGATAGATTAAGGAAACCACACAATTATACCAAGTTAAATTCATTTGTTTCATGTAAAATTCTGATAGCCTTTTATGCTAATAGGCCTAGTGATACTCCAAAATTATTGGCCATATGTCTGAAATTTATTTGAGCAAGAAACCCTTTTAAAGAGGATCCTGCAGAGTTAGTGTTTTGAGGGATATCATTGGGGAAAATGCTGATCTAGACCAATTCAACAAATTGTAACGTAGTTAATGCCAGACTCAGAAAGAAAACCAAGTCTTCTCATGTGTGTCTTAGGCCCTTTTGGTCACAAAAACATGTTCAAACCACTTCAAATAAGAAGAAAATGATGAGAGGGGAAGAGACAAGCAGGGAACCTCATCCAAGGTGGGCTGATCACAGGACTTCCAGGCTGTCCCTTGGAAGAGTCATGATAATGGCATCTGTAGCACAAAACTCAAATTTAGTTTTAATTATTAGTCAAATAATATGCACAGTAAAATTTATTGCATGTATAAGGATAATACATTAAAACTACTTAAATTACATTTTAAATGAAATCACACGGAAACTCTCATGACATATATTAAGTGAACTTTCAAAAAATATGTTCTAAATTTCATGGTTAAATTCCCACTGGCAAAAAAAAAGGAACGTTTTGAGAAACAATAAAAATAATAGCTGCAACTGACTTAAACTTCAAATATGTTTAAATCAGGTCACAATGATGCACAAGGAAAAAAATGGATACAGCACTTTAAGAGAATGTTAGGTGGTATGGTTTGGCTCTGTGTCCCCACCCAAATGTCACCCTGAATTGTAATAATCCCCATCCTTGACCAAGTAGAGATAATTGAATCATGGGGTTTTTCCCATGCTGTTTTTGTGATAGTGAGTGAGTTCTCATGAGATTTGATGGTTTCATAAGGGGTTCCCCCCCTTCACTCTCCTCTCATTCTCTCTCCTGCTGCCCTGTGAAGAAGTGTCTTCCACTATGATTGTAAGTTTCCTAAGGCCTCCCCAGCCATGCAGAACTATGAGTCAATTAAACGACTTTTCATGATAAATTACTCAGTCTCAGGTATCTCTTCACAGCAGCGTGAAGAACAGACTAATACGTTAGGTTAAAAAATCACATTATGTTTTTCCTGTATAAGCTATACCTAAGGTAACATATGAGGGAAAGCTTCTCCTTACCAAAGTTTTTCTAACTCATAGAGGAAGAAGGAATTATAGAACTATAATGTCACCATAATAAAATAATAGATCTAATCAATGATCTCCAGGGCCCTTAAGTCACAAAAAGAGAGACAAACAATTTTCATGTGTCTTTGATGAAACCACCTGTAAAGTATTCCTGCCCTAAAATTGAACCTGAATTTGATCAACCCTCTAATTCCAAATACCCTTTACAGTAAATATAGTAGTCATAGGGGCAAGTTAAATGACACCAGTGTAGTGCAATCAGCAAGATTCACAGTATGAGAAACTGCCCTGGTTTCCTTCAACAAATAAATTGCATGGAAGAAGAAAAGAGGGACAGGGAAAATACAGATTTAAGAAACACAGCAAGGAATTTAAAATGCATCTTTTATTTGGATCCTAACAAAATTATTTTTAGGTATGGTAGTGTTACTATTTTTTTAAGTAGTTAACTTTTAGAGATATAAGCAGGCACTATTCATAGGTATTTAATAATCCAGGGTTGAATGAGAGCTTTTAAAGATGAAACAAGGTTGACCCTAAAATAAAAATTATTGGAGCTGGGTGATGGCTGTATAGAGGATTTGTTATGCTATTCTCTCTATTTTTGTGTATTTTTGAAATTGTCTTAATAAAACATTCTTGGAAGTATGTTGCTAAATCATAGTATCTTTTTATACCACATCAAATTAAGTTTAAGCCAAAAGAAGACAACAAATGCTTGATTATAAAATGATCAACATTTACCTCTTATTTATATATTTGATTATAAAATCAGCCATTTATTCTTCAGATATTCTTTTTATATCTAGAGAATTTTAATCCATCAATTTCCCACTGAAAAATATCATAGAGTAATAACTACCACTTACTGAATATCACTGATTCAGAAATCAATGCAGAAGACAATTAAAACATAAAACTGACTTATTCTAGTTTATCTAACAGTTTTATTTTATGTTTGATATGTCATGTTGAATCTTTATAATAAATTTTAAATCACACATCACAGAATTTAGAAGAATGAATGCTTCTCCTTAACTCTTTCCCAAGTTAACTGCTTTTCATGACACTCCCCCTTCGCTAAATTAATATAGATCTGTGTACAAAATCTGTAGCTCCATCTTGGACTTATCCTATATTTAATCACTAGCCATTTCATGAATCTGTTTATTCCCTAATTGATTATATTATTAAAAAATCCAATAAATTACTTATAGGTTATTTGGAAAATCTCCTGGATATGAACAAATCTTTATTAAATAAATAGAAAAATTACTGTATATTTTCAAAATATAGAGTTTTCTTCCAATATGAACATTCTTTGACTATTTTTATTAAATTAAATTTAAAATCTCAGTGTTGGTGAGATGATAAATGAAACCCAAACTCTGCCACTAACATTGTGATCTTAGGCAAATTTTTAATAACATGCAAGAAGCTTAGACACTTAGGAAAGTGTAATATTATATAAATCATAAAGTAGGTAAACAACATTCCCTACAAGGAAGATTTTAAATCTGGGATGAAAGAGCTCCTTCTGTAAAGGGCCAAAGAGTAAATATTTTAGGGTTTCCAGACCATAAGATCCCTGTCACAACTATTCATCTTTGCTATTGTAGCACAAGAGCAACTACAGACAATATGCAAACAAATCAGAGTAGCTAAGTTCCAATAAAATATTATTTATGACAAGTGCAATTTGAGTTTCATATAATTTTCATGTATCATGACATATTATTGTACTATTAATGTTTTCCAACCATTTAAAAATGGAAAAGCCATTCTTAAATATAAAGCCATATAGAAACAGACAGTGAGCTGTGTTTGACCAATGCTATAACTTGTCATCTCCTGCTGAACTAAAATCAGTTTTCTTGTTAATCGTATTTTGTTTCTTACAGCATTACAAAAGCAAGCAACATTATTTACATGTTTAATATTTAGGAGAAGCATGATTGCAACATAGAAACAAATGACTTTAGTGTGAAGGATCTTCAGTACAATTCTGTTTGAATTTTTTGTTCTAATTTTAAATCTTCAGACTAAAGGAAACTTGGCCCTTTAAAAGTCTCTGAGGAATCCAAGTTATAAAGCAGCTGAAAGAAGTACTCTTAAGTGACCTTATACAATTACCATTTATACCAATGCAAGTGACAATGACCAGGGAAGAGTGAGTTTAATTTAGGGTTTCTAGATGTAAAGGCGAACTTCATTAGAAAGAGACTATGAAGGACAAAGTTATCAGTCTACTGTATGAAATAGCAGTGGGGAAAGGTTATACATGTTTGCCTTGAGTTTTAGGGTAGAAGATGAAGAAAAAGAAATCAGTAGCCTTTCTTATAATAGCTGCAATAGTACAGAGAACATTAAAGTGCAACAAAATGCAGTTCTCACTAATAAAAAGTGGATATAAGGGAGGAAAACGAGACAATATTGGAGGTAATAGGTGCTCAAAATGCAATGTAATGCCTTCCCTATGAAAACTTGCATGCAAACAATTTGAAGAAAAAGTAAAATCATCTCTTCCAAATGCCTGAACCCTTAAGTACCTGAATCAAGAATGGAGCTATGTACAAACATTAGATGAATTCAGACTCTAATCAAAGAGTCAGGGTGACACAACCAATATTTTGTTAATCAACACCTAAATAATAAAGTAGCTACCATCTATCGGTTGCCTATCAAGTGCTGGCAATGTCTCAGGTGACACAAACAGTGTACAAAGCTCTCATCTATATAATAAGGGTTGAAAAAATAAGTAACCCTTAGGGTCACACAATTATAAACAGATAAGGCAGACATGTGAACCCAGCTTTGGCTCCAAAATTCAAGCTCTTTCTCATTTTTTAGCAAAGAGTAAGACTTTTTTCAATATCCCACATCTGCCATTCCATGTTCCTTAATGTGCAAATGACAATGCATTTAAAACAAGCCATCAACTTCATAGCAACACACAGCCTAAAGAAGTTCAAGGCTCAAAGTCTGGAGCCCTAGTTGCCTTAAGATGGCATTTTCAATTCCCAGTGTTCCTAACAGATATTAAACAGAGAGAGATCAGACAAATGGCAGCTTAAAATCAGTTAAAAGTTGGATTGCTATGATGTATTTCACCACTTTGATTCTCAAATCATTTCCCTAAAGCTAAAACTAAGAGTAGAGGGCAGATTGTTTAAATCTGCATTTGAAATCTATGGTTTTTATTTATACTTGGTGGTTTGATTGCAAAGATTACATTTGTCCTAAGAAAAAGAGTTCAAACTCTAATTCACAAAGGAAAAGCTTGAACTGGAACCTTCACTTCCAAAGACAAGAAAAAGAAAACTGTTTCAGCAGGAGAGCGACAAACAATTCTCCAAACACCTCTCAAACTCTTCGTTTAATTAACAGGAATGATTTCTTCCCTGTAAAAAGACAGAAACGGTGCCATTTCTCCTGTCTGTGTTTCCCTTCACAACTGGATACCCTGGGGCTTCGACTCAGGACTTCGAAAGTAGGCCAGTGTTAATAACCTCCAAGGCCTGCCGGGTTGATTAGCAAGAGAAATGTGGTTACAAGAACATTGCTAAAGGGCCAAGTCATGTGAGAGGAACTGTCAATGTTCAGAAAATTCAGAATGGGAAAGTCTGAACATTTCTCCTGTTAGGTCCTCTAGCATCAAAAGCAAGTATTCTTGTTAGAAATGACTTCATATTAATGAATTGTGGGAAGTGACTAAGTGAGCTTTACATAATGGAAAGATAAATGAAACATTTGTTCATCTACCTTCTCTATTTCCTTTTCAGTATTTCTCCCTTTCTTATTTGGCCTTTGATAAATTCTATAGCTACATCTTATTTGTTCTCTTACAAGACTACTGTAATCTCCTTTTCAAATAATTTCCCATTATTGAGTTCCACAGATTTTAACTTTTACTTTCTCTTTGTCGGAACACTTGTTTGTGCATTTTTTTTTCTAGATCTTTTGCCTCAGTATTTCTCGCTGCAATATGGAGACTACAGACTGAATAGACATAGGAAAAATATGTCCTCCAGGAGAATAATTACCAGTCAAACCCTATCTACCACCATCACCCCACCAACAAGGTAATTTCTGTTTCCAAGTTCTTTCTGAAATTCTCCCAGGCACTTCATGGCCAGAACACCCAGGATGAGATACACTAGGATTAGAACACATGACAACAAAAGCATTTAGGCAGCCTGATTTACCTGAGGATATTTTGACAGCTAGTAAAGTAAGGGTCTGGGACTTCTGGGATTCCTGAATGCAGCTTGACCAGGTAGTTGGGCCACTTCAGAATGTACTGAGCACAAAATTTGTTTGCTCTGTCAGTTCTCCTCTCCAGCCAAATTTATTACCCTATTCAAAAGTTATTTCTATAAATACTTTGGCTGTGTAACTATGTTCATCCATTCTTGTGTCACTATAAGGAAATACCAAAGGCTGGGTAGTATATAAGAGGCTTAATTGGCTCATGGTTCTGTAGGCTGTATAAGAAACAGGGCATCAACATCTGTTCAGCTTCAGGTGAGCGCCTCAGGAAGCTTGCAGTCATGGCAGAAGGCCAACATGGGAAGCCAGCATGTCACATGGCAACAGCAGAAGCAAGAGAGAGAAGAGGGAGGTCTCAGACTCTTTTAAACAACCAGATCTCACATGAACTGAGTGAAAACTCATTGGTCACCAAGGAGATGGTGCTAAACCATTCATGAGGAATCTGCCCCAGTGATCCAATCACCTCCCACCAGGCCCCACCTCCAAAAATGAGAATCACATGTCAACACTTGGAGAGAACAAACATCCAAACCATATTAGTAACATTACACAAATCCTTCTTATTTGCATAATATTAAATTATTTTGTCATTCTGAGAAAAGATATAAATCAAAGAATGCGGGAAAAGAATTGTGAGTGAAATGGCGTTTGTTGGATTATGTGGACTTTATCTAAATTTGCAGATGAATGGTTTATTCATCTACTGTTGTTTCATCTACTTTCTTTTTATCTAGTTCTATATTTAGTATCTCTGAGAACTCAAATGAAATTCTGGGAAACATGGAGATGTTTGGAGTAGGCACATGACTTCAGCAGAAAAGAAACACTTCATTTTTGACAAAATATCAAGTATACAAAACTGAATAACATAGACATAATATATAATAAGGATTTGAGAAAGACATTTCCTTAAAATATTTTCTGAGAGACTTTCATTCTGGTTCATCCTCTTTCTATTCCTCTGGTGTGACTGCTTCTAAGCATACAGACAGGGAAACCAACTTCATCATCACCTTCTTACACCACATATAGGATTTTTGATAGCAGAAATATGAGTGTGGATTAAAATCTGTGCTGCCATTAGATTCTAATACACTTCAAATCGCTTCGGTACAGTTTTATGTTGCTGAAACCATTTTGATCAATTTGTGTGGTAAGCTTAGATGTTAGTCATGTAACATCCACAGGAGTTAATATAGTTCTTCAGAGATAAATTACATTCCGTATCACAGTGCATTGCACTTCTGAAATGCATACAGAAACTAGATGGTGAAATGAACCACATACTATAAAGAGAATGTCACAACTTTAGCACCTTTGATTGTGTAAACTACAGCACTATTGAAACTTCCCATGTCCCTGATTTTTATACTATTTCTAACATAGACTGTGGTTTTAGCTCTAAGCATGTCCATGATTTTCAAATATCTGTTTTATTTCTTAAAATCACTTAAAAGTCAATATTTATTACAGCCTTTGTACTTTTATTACTTTTAGAATTCTCATTAAGTTACAAGAGTTATGCAAATTGCACGTTAATTCATTCTATAAAATAATAAAGATATCATCTGTCTTAAAAAGTCCTTTCTATACTGAAAACAATTGTATACTTCTGTATTACTTTTGTTACCTCTGTCAAAATTTTACTATGAATTTTTAAAAAATAATTTAAATTACAAATATAGTTCATGTATTCAGACACAAAGTGATCAAAAAATCCAATGGGCCATTGCAATAGTTTGATTTGCAATATGGATTAATACATAATCAAAAACTATTACAGGCTAGAAGACTATTTTCCAAGGAGGTGCACAAATTGTCAAGCCTTTTTCATTTTCAGAGATTTGATAAGAAGAAATTGAATTTTCCAAGAATCATCATTTCATTTTATCTAAATATATCTCCTACCTACAAAAGGCAAAACAGCAGCTTTACCCATTGTTGCACTTCAGGTTTTGCTGCAAAAGTAACAAGATTTTTAATTAGGAAATGTCATGTCCCCATATTCTAAAGGATTAATTTTCTCTCTACTATAAAAGCAAGCAGGGAAACTCAATCCCATATACCTTTATACAATATTTCTCTTCCCATCTCATTCAGAATAAAAAACAAATTCTCACCATGGCTCATAAAGCCTTAAATAATCTGCCCTCACTCCACCTCAATATCAAGCCTATCTTCAACCACTCTCCCAGTGGTTTGCATTTCTTCTACCAGCCATGTCTCCTTGCTATTCCTTCTATGCCAAAACATCTCCCTGGCTCAGGGCCTTTGCACTTACTGTACCCCATGTCTGAAATGTTCTTTGCCCACAGAGTCATGTGGCTCACTTCATCAGTTCATTCAACACCCTGTTCGATGTCATCTCAGAGAAGTCATTCTACCCAAAATCTTCCATCTTTTATCTCATCCCTCTCTGTTCTCTTCTGCCCATAGCAGGTACTCAAATATTTGAAATGTCTGAATGAGGGCTGTAAGAAAACAGTGGTGGCAAAGATGAAACCATTTTTCCCAAGCCTGAGGGACATCTTCATGACAACCCTTGACATGAGTCTGGAAGGATGAGTAAGAACTCACTAGGCAAGAAACAGCATGCAGTTGTGCATAACAGCTGGTGGCTTAGGAAACTGAAATACAGAGTAAAAGAGGGTGAGTAGCTGGAGATGTAGCCTTGTCTGCCTTGCAATGGAACTTGGTCACTGTGAAGCAATTACGGCTTTTAACTCTGGAGAAGAGCTGATTTTCAACAAGATTAGGACTTTTTGAAATACTTCACAGACCAAAAAAATAGTACGAAGGACAGACGTGAGGCAGGTAAGAATAGAGTACAGGAGACAATTTAGTGGCCTAGTCGAATAGTCATGACGGGAGTTTGAATTTAGGCTGTATAATAGAGTGGTAATAAAAAATGATGCCTTTTGCTTGTTAGAAAATCAGCAGTGATGATTATTCCACGTAAATAAAACTTGTAGTCATGTAGAATATTTTTCTTTCTTTATCTTAGTATAATTTGCTGAGCAGATGCAATATGAAAAAAAAGGAGAGAAATAAATACAGAAACGTATCTAGTTCATTGGACAACTTACCACATTCTCTAAGAGACACCAGATGAATGGTGATGATCTCACCAGGTGCTGCTGCTCCTTGAAATTGCAACCAGTAAAATACATACCAAAAATGTTTCTAGAGCTTTTGAATTCCCGTGAGACAAATGCATTTGAAAAGGCTTGCAGGTAATACATGGAAAATAATTGTAAGCAGTATAGGGAATCTGACGAGTAGAAAGGACTGCTCAAAGCGAGATTAATACACAGTATTAAACTCAAATCAATAAAATTCTCTCTGGACTCAAGTACTATCTGGTCTTCATTTGGGTGATAAAACAATAATGAAACAAAACGTTCCATCATTTTTCCATATAGCAGCCAGAATTATGGCCTGAAGATGGAATTTTGAAAAGATTAGCAACTTTTTCATACTCAAAATAGCTTTATATCTAATAAGATTGTACCCAAATACACTAGTTGGTGAAGAGAAAAGTGTAAGGATTCTTAGCTTTTCTGCCTTATTTTCTACTAAAAGCCACTCTGCTTATGGATTTAAAGAATATGATGACTGCATTTGCACATATATTAATATATTACCTCTCACAAATCCAAACCCATCTTCTTTTTTCTACACAGACTACATTTCTTTTTTGCTAATTGGCTCATTGTTAGGCACAGCCAATCAAGAGTCCTGGAGGGACTCTGCCAGGTTAGAAGAGAAAGAAGGGATTTGCAGAAGTCCCAGGAGCTAGTGACCGTCCTGGCAGTTCAGCAGCAGATGCCCTCCAACAAAGGCCACCACAGTATTGGTGGTTCTCAAGTTATCAATTCAAGTAGTCTCCATCAAGTTCCTTGATCACTAGAGTAGTGAGCAGCATCTTCCAGTGCCTGCCACACCTTCTACTCAGAGATCTGAATCACAGCCCTATTGATTCTTTCTCTAAATTCCTTTCTTGTGTACTTTCCCCCATCTCTTGAAGTAGTAGCCCACAGAAAGTCTCTACAGATGCTTCCTCTGTACATTTTAGTGTTCTCTTTTACCCTTAATAGTTAACCACTTTTATCTCATTAAAAATACTTTATATAAAAGTTTCCCTGCTCAAATTACTGGCATGGTTTCTGTCTTATGACTGGACCCCATCTGATATAGTTTATGTTTGGAAATATGTCACATGCATATTTATTCATCTCACTCAATATTATGAGAGTTATAAAATTAAAACACAAATTCAGTTAAAAACTAAATGAGAAATTTGAATATGCATATTCATTAATCTGGTAATCCTCTAATAGGTAATTATCCTACAAGAATTATTGGATAAGTGCCCAAAACTTAATGCATAAGAATATTTTTATCAAATTTTAAAAGAATAGAAACAGATTGAAACTATTTCAAATATAAAAGGAGACATGCTGAAGGATACCTAAAGGTCATAAAAGCAGTGTAATATAAATAAGTACAGCTGGGAAGAATTCATGCAAACTTAAACTACTAACTAGAAAGTTGTCAAAACCAAGGCAGCAGCTTTCTCCATCCACCTCACAAGAACCATATCATCTATCCTCACAAACTGTTCTCCTAGTCCCCATATTCTGCTCTCCTTTCTTTACTTTTCATAGCACTCCAATATGCTGTCTCATTCATTTAAAATGTGTTGTTTATTGTCTCCCTTCTCTAGAATGCTTACTATATGAAAGCAAAAATCTTGGCTTTATTCACTTATGTATCCCAAGCAGCTAGAACAATAAGTGGCACATAGTAGGTGCTCATATGTCTGCTCCATTTTTTTCTCTTTCTATAGATTTTCAATTTCTTTTTAATCCCCAGCTTACATATGGTCATATATGTCTTGATTGTGGTGGATAAGCTTTTTCATGTGCTGCTGGATTCAGTTTGCCAGTATTTTATTAAGGATTTTTGCAACTCAACTATCAGTGGTTAGCACAATTTTTTTTAGTTTCATAGTTCCAAATTGTTGAGCAAGACACCTGCTAGTATTCATCTCATCTTTTTGAGCCAAGTCAAAAGTTATGAAAGCCTAGATTAATCCTCCATTTGTGGAGGGAATGATGTATGCCATGTCCTCTATTCCACTGCCCATTTGAAATTCATAAGGAGATATGGATGGGTCAGGAAATGTTTTGCATTTGTAATACAAAAGGGATTCCTTATTGTAGCATTATTGTCAGGAACTATTTAGTAGCATTATTTTAAGTGTAATAATAGAAACTAAGTACCTCTTCATTCATATCCACATATTAAAAGTGACATTACAGACTATATTTATTCACATGGAAATATGTTGATTATGTATAATTAGATTTTTTAAAGACATAAAATAAAAAAGAGTAAGATTTTAAGGAGGAAATGCTCAGACATTGACAAAACAAGCATCAAAAACATCTAGGAAAACATGACGACACCAAGTGGACTAAATAAGGCACCAGTGACCAGTCCCAGAGGGATGAAGATATGTGACCTCTCAGAGAGGGAATGTGAAATAGTTGTCTTGAGAAATCTCAGTGAACTTCAAGATAACACAGAGAAAATTCAGAATTCTATTAGATAAATTTAACAAAAAGATTGAAATAATTTTTAAAAACCAAGCAGAAATTCTGGTGCTGACAAATTCAATTGACAAACTGAAAATACATCATAGTCTCTCAATATCACAATTGGTCAAGCAAAAGAATTAGTGAGCTCAAAGACAGGCTATATGAAAATACACAATCAGAGGGAAAAAAAAGAGAATGAAATAGAATGAAGCATGCACAGAAGATCTACAAAATAGCCTCAAAAGGGAAAATCTAAGAGTTATTGGCCTTAAAGAGGATGGTGAGAGAGAGAGATCAGAGAAGAAAGGTTATTCAAAAATATAATAGCAGAGAAATTTGCAAACCTAGAAAAAGATGTGAATATTCAGGGACAAGAAGGTCAAAGAACACTAAGCATATTCAACCCAAATAAGACTATCTCAAGGCATATACTAATCAAACCCTCAAAAGACAAAGATAAAGAAAGGATCGTAAAAGCAGCAAAAGAAAGCAAATAACGTATAAAGGAGCTCTGATATGTCTGGCAGAAGACTTCTCAATGGAAATCTTGAACAGAGGGAGTGGGATGACATTTTAAAAGTGCTGAAGGAAAAAAGTTTCAACCTAGAATATTGTATCCAGAAAGATTACCCTTCAAATCTGAAAGAGAAATAAAAATTTTCTCACACAAACAAAAGCTAAGGGATTTAGGCAACATCAGACCTATCTTACAAGAAATGCTAAAGGAAGTTCTTCAGTCTGAAAGAAAAAGACATTAACAAGCAAGGAGAAAGTATATGAAGGTATACAACTCACTGGTAATAGTAAGTACATTAAAAAAACTCAGAATACTCTAATACTGTAATTTCAGTGTGTCATACACTCATCTTTTTTTTCCAACTTTTAAGTTCCAGGACACGTGTACAGGATAGGCAGGTTTGTTACATAGGTAAACGTGTACGATGGTGGTTCACTACACAGATCATCCCATCACCCAGGTATTAAGCCCAGCATCTATTAGCTATTCTTCCTGATGCTCTCCCTCCCACAAGCCACCCAGCAGGTGCCCAGTGTGTGTTGTTCCCCTCCACATGTCCATGTATTCTCATCAATCAGCTCCCATTTAAAAGTGAGGGTATGCAGTGTTTGGTTTTCTGTTCCTGTATTAGTTTGCAGAGAATAATGACTTCCAACTACTTCCATGTCCCTGCAAAGGACAAGATCTTATTCCTTTTTATGACTGCATACTATTCCATGGTACCACATTTTCTTTATCCATTCTATCATTGATGGGCATTTAGGTTGATTGCATGACTTTGGTATTGTAAATAGAGAAGCAATGAACATATATATGCATGTTTCTTTATAATAGAATGATTTATATTCTTCTGGGTATATACTCAGTAATAGGATTGCTGGATCAAATGGTAATTCTACCTCTAGGCCTTTGAAGAATCACTACACTGTTCAACAATGGTTGAACTAATTTGTACTCCCACCAACAGTGCAAAAATGTTCCTTTTTCTCCCTAACCTAGCCAGCATCTGTTGTTTTTTGACTTTTTAGTTATAGCCATTCTGATTGGCAGGAGATGGTATCTCATTGTGGTTTTGATTTGCATTTCTCTAATAATCAGTGATGTTGAGCTTTTTTATCATATATTTGCTGGCCACATGAATGTCTTCTTTTGATAAGTGTCTGTTTAATGGAGTAGTTTATTTTTCATGTAAATTTAAGTTCCTTGTAGATTCTAGATATTAGACCTTTGTCAGATGAATAGATTGCAAAAAGTTTCTCCCATTCTAGGTTGTGTATTCACTCTGATGATAGTTTATTTTTGCTGTGCAGAAGCTCGTTCATTTAATTAGATCCCACTTGTCAATTTTTGCCTTTGTTGCAATTGTTTTTGGCATTTTTGTCATGAAATCTTTCTTATGCCTATATCCTGAATAGTATTGCCTAGAATTTCTTTTAAGGTTTTTATAGTTGTGGGTTTTACATTTAAGTCTTTAATCCATCTTGAGTTAATTTCCAGTTTCAGTTTTCTGCATATGGCTACCCAGTTCTCCCAGCATCATCTATTAAATAGGGAATTCTTTCCCCATTGCTTGTTTTGGTCAGGTTTGTCAAAGATCACATGGCTGTAGGCGTGCAGTCTTATTTCTGAGTTATCTTTTCTGTTCCATTGGTCTGTGTGTCTGTTTTTGTACCAGTAACATGCTGTTTTGGTTTCTGTAGGCTTGTAGTATAGTTTGAAGTTAGGTAGCGTGATGCCTCCAGTTTTGTTCTTTTTGCTTAGGATCGTCTTGGCTATTTGGGCTCTTTTTTGGTTCCATATGAATTTTAAAGTAGTTTTTTTCTAATTCCATGAAGAATGTCAATGGTAGTTTAATGAGAATAGCATTGAATCTATAAATTACTTTGGGCAGTATAGCTATTTTCACAATATTGGTTCTTCCTATTCATGAGCATAAAATGTTTTTCCATTTTGTATACTCTCTGATTTCTCTGAGCAGTGGTTTGTGGTTCTCCTTGAAGAGGTTCTTCACTTTCTTTGTTAGCTATATTCCTAGGTATTTTATTCTTTTTGTAGCAGTTGTGAATGGGAGTTCATTCATGATTTGGCTGTTTGCCTGTTGTTGGTGTATAGAAATGCTAGCGATTTTTGAACGTTGATTTAGGATCATGTCATCTGCAAACAAACATAATTTGACTTCCTCTCTTCCTATCTGAACAGCCTTTATGTTTTCCTCTTGCCTGATTGCCTTCACCGGAATTTCCAATATTATGTTGAAAAGGAGTGGTGAGAGAAGGCATCCTTGTCTTGTGCCAGTTTCAAGAGGAATGCTTCCAGTTTTTGCCCCTTCAGTGTGATATTGGTTGTCAGTTTATCATATATGGCTCTTATTATTTTGAGGTATAGTCCTTCAGTACCTAGGTTATTGAGAGTTGTAAACATGAAGGGATGTTAAATTTCACTGCAGGTCTTTTCAAGCATCTATTGAAATGATCATGTGGTTTATTTCTTTAGTTCTGTTTATGTGATGAACCACATTTATTGATTTGCATATGTTGAACCAACCTTGCATCCCAGGGATGAAGCCAACTTGATTGTGGTGGATAAGCTTATTGACGTGCTTCTGGTTTTCCAGTATTTTATTAAGGATTTTTGCATCAATGTTCATCAAGGATATTGGTGTGACGTTTCCTTTTTTGTTGTATCTCTGCCAGGTTTTGGTATCAGGATGATATTGACCTCATAAAATGAGTTAAGGAAGAGTCCTTCCTCTTCCATTTTTTGGAATAATTTCAGTAGAAATGGTACTAGCTCCTCTTTATACCTCTAGTAAAATTAAGTGGCAAATTCATCTGGTCCTGGGCTTTTATTTGTTGGTAGGATATTTATTATTGTCACAATTTCAGAATACATCATTGGTCTATTCAGGTATTAAAATTCTTCCTGCTTCAGTCTTGGGAGGGTGTATTTGTCCAGAAAATTGTCCATTTCTTTTACATTTTCTAGTTTATGAGTATAGAGGTGTTTATAGTATTCTCTGATAGTTGTTTATTTCTATGTGTTCGGTGATGTTAGTCGCATTATCAACTCTGATTGATACACTCATATCATTAGCAGGAAGACTAAACAACAAATCTGTCAAAAATAACAACAAAATTTATTAAGAGGTAGAGAATGTAAAAATATATAAATAGATACAATAAAAAGTCAAAAAGTGGGGTAGAGTTAATGTGTAGCATTTTTTAGTTTTCTCTTTGCTTGTTTTTCTTTTCTTGGTAATCAGAATTAAGTTGTCATCAGTTTAAAAACAATTAGTTACAAGACATTATTTACAAACCTTATGATAGTCACAAAGCAAAACTTATAACAGATGCACCATCAATAAAAAGCAAGAAATTAAAACATGCTACCAGAGAAAATTGTTTACAAAATAAATCAGGAAGAAAAAAAGGACAGAAGAGAGGACCAACAAAATAACCAGAAAACAAACAATAAAGTGGCAGTAGTATCTTCTTGTCTATCAATAACAATATTGAATGTAAGTGGACTAAATGTTTCCATCAAAAGACATAGAGTGGCTGAATGCATATATATATATATGCTCAACTTTATGTTCCTCAAAGAAATTCACTTCATCTTTAAAAAGACACATAGACTTAAAATAAGGGGATTGAAAAAGATAAAGAGGAGGAGTAGCTATACATACATAAAATAGATCCCTAGACAAGCCCTGTAAAAAGAAACAAACAAGGTTACTATACAGAGATAAAAAGGTCATTCAGCAAAAAGGATATAACAGCTGTAAATATGTATGCACTCAACGCCGGAACACCAAGATTTTTTTTTAACTTTTATTTTACATCCAGAGGTATATGTGCAGGGTTATTACATAGGTAAAATTGTATCATGGGGATTTGTTATACAGAGTATTTCACCACTCATATATTAAGCCTAGTAACCATTAGTTATTTTTCCTGATCTTCTCCCTCCTTCCACCCTCTGGTAAGCCCCAGTGTATATTGTTCCCCTCTATATGTCAATGTGTTCTCATCATTTAGCTCCCACTTATAAGTGAGAACATACAGTATTTGGTTTTTTGTTCCTGTGTTAGCTTGCTAAGGAAAATGGCCTCCAGCTCTATCCATGTCCCTGCAAAGAACATGATCTCATTCTTTTTTATGGCTACATAGTATTCCATGGTGTATATGTGCTACAGTTTGTTTATCCAGTCTATTATCAATGGGCATTTAGGTTAATTCCATGTCTTTGCTATTGTGAATAGTGTTACAATTAATATAAACATGCATGTGTCTTTACAATAGAATGATTTATATTCCTTTGGGTATGTACCCAGTAATGAGATTGCTGGGTCAAATGGTATTTCTTTCTTTAGGTCTTTGAGGAAATGCCACACTGTCTTCCACAATGTTTAAACTAATTTACACTCTCACCAACAGTGTATAAGTGTTTCTTTTCCTCCACAACCTCACCAACATCTGTTATTTTTTGACTTTTTAATTTAGCCATTCTGACTGGTATGAGATGGTATCTCATTGTGGTTTTGAGTTGCATTTCTCCAATGATCAGGGATGTAGAGTTTTTTTTTTCATATGATTGTTGGCCATATGTATGTCTTCTTCTGAAAAGTGCCTGTTCACATGCTTTGCCCACTTTGTAAAGGGGTTGTTCGGTTTTTTGTTTTTTGTTTTTTTTTTTGTAAATTTGTTATGTTTCTTATAGAAGCTGGATATTAGACTTTTGTCAAATACATAGATTGCAATAATTTTCTCCCATTTTGTAGGCTGTTGACTTACTCTGTTGATAGTTTATTTTGCTGTGAAGAAGTTCTTTGGTTTAATTAGATCCCATTTCTTAAATTTTGCTTTTGTTGCAATTGCTTTTAATGTCTTCATCATGAAATTTTTGCTTGTGTCTACATCCTGAATGGTATTGCCTAGGTTGTCTTCCAGGCTTTTTTAACTTTTGGGTTTCACATTTAAGTCTTTAATCCATCGTGGGTTAATTTTTATATATGGTGTAATGAAGGGATTCAGTTTTAATCTTCTGCATATTGCTAGCCAGTTATCCCAACAACATTATTACATAAAAAATCCTTTCCCCATTGCTTGTGTTTTTGTCAGGTTTCTTGAAGATCAGATAGTTGTAGGTGTCTGTTCTTATTTCTGGGTTCTCTATTCTGTTCCACTGGCCTATGGAACACCAAGATTAATAAAACAAATATTATTACAGCTAAAGAGAGAGAAAGACCACAATATAGTAATAGCCAGAAAGTTCAACACCCACTTTCAGCATTGGACAAATTATCTAGATGGAAAATCCACACAAAAAATCTGATCTGATCGGCACTACAGACCAAAAAGACCTAACAGACGTTTATAAACATTTCATCCAACAGCTGCAGAATTTACATACTTCTTGTCAGCATCAGGAATGTTCCTAAGAATAGACCATGTATTAAACCAAAAAAGTCAAAAAAATCTTAAAAAATGAAATAATATCAAGTATAACTTCTCACCACATGAAGTAAAACCAGAAATCAATAAAAACAGAGACAGTGGAAACTATAAAAACACATGAAAATTAAATAATATATTCCTGAATGACCATTGGATCAATGAAGACATCAAGAAGAAAATCTAAAATTTTCTTCAAACAAAGGAAAATGAAAACATAACATACCAAAATCTATGACAGGCAGGAAAATTAGTAGTAAGAGGCAAGTTTATAGCAATAAATGCCTACATCAAAAAGTAGAAACATTTTAAATAAACAACCTAACAATGCATCTTAAAGAAC
The DNA here is from genome assembly GCF_009764315.1 of Trachypithecus francoisi. Taxonomy (NCBI): domain Eukaryota; kingdom Metazoa; phylum Chordata; class Mammalia; order Primates; family Cercopithecidae; genus Trachypithecus; species Trachypithecus francoisi. Next base: position 59,657,279 of record NW_022681468.1, read on the forward strand.
TAGAAAAGCCACAGCAAACAGAACCCAAAAATAATAAAAGAAAATAAATGATTTCAGAGTAAAAATAAACAAAACTGAGACTAAAATAATACATGTTAACAAAATGAAAAGAAGTACTTTTTTGAAATGATAAACAAAATTGGAAAACCGTTCGTTAGCCACACTAATTAAGAAAAAAGGAAAAGGCCCAAATAAATATATCAGACATGAAAAAGGAGACATTACAACTGAGTATTAGTGACTATTATGAGCAACTATATGCCAATAAATTGGAAAACCTGGAAGAAATACCTAAATTTCTAGACACATACAGCCATGAAGAAAACCAAAACCCGAATAAACCAATAAAAAGTAAAGAAACAGAGGCAGTAATAAAAAGTCTCCTAGCAAAGAAAATCCAGAACCTGAAGACTATATTGTTGAAATCTATCAAACATTTAAAAAATGAATACTCAAACTATTACTCAAAATCTTACTCAAACTATTCCAAAAAAAGAGGAGGACCTTCCTTCCTTCCTTCTTCCTCCCTCCCTCCCTCCCTCTCTCTCTCTCTCTCTCTTTCTTCTCTCTCTCTCTCTCTTCTTTCTCTCTCTTTCTTTCTTTTCTTTTTTTTCTTTTCTTTCTTTTCTTTTCTTTCTTTTCTTTTCTTTCTTTCTTTTCCAAGACAGGGTCTTGCTCTGTCACCCAGGCTGCAGTGCAGTGGTGCAATCTCGGCTCACTGCAACCTCTGCCTCCTAGGTTCAAGCGATACTCCTGCCTCAGCCTACCAACTAGCTGGGATTACATGCACATGTCACCATGCCCAGCCATTTTTTTGTATGTTTAGTAGCGACAGGGTTTCACCATGTTGGCCAGGCTGATCGTGAATTCCTGACCCCAAGTGATCCACTTGCCTCAGCCTCCCAAAGTATTGGGATTACAGGCGTGAGCCACCACACACGTCCATGATCATTTCTGTCAGATGAAAAAAAATGATAAAAATTCAACATTCCTGCATGATAAAAACACTTAAAAACTGCCTATAGAAGGAACATACCTTAACACAATAAGAGTCATATGTGACAAACACATGGCTACTGTCATACTCAATGAAGAAAAACTGGAAGCTATTTCTCTACGATCTAGAACAAGTCAAGGATTTCGTCTTTCACCACTTTTATTCAACATAGTATGAGAAATTCTAGCCAGAGCAATGAGGCTAAAGAGATAAATAAAGGGTATCTAAATTGGAAATGAAGAAGTGAAATTACCCCTGTTTGCAGAAAATATAATATAATCTTATAATTAGAAAAACTAAAAACCAGCAAAAAAACTATTAAAAGTGATAAATTTAGTAAAGCTAAAAGATCCAAAATCCACACAGAAAAATCAGCAACATTTCTGGATGTCAACAGGAAAGAATCTGAAAAGGAGACCAAGAAAGTAATCCTATTTACAATAGATAAAAATTAAATTAAAATACCTACAAATAAACTTAACCAATGAAGTGAAAGGTCTCTACAATGAAAACTATAGAACATTCATGCAAGAAATTGAAGAGTTCACAAACAAATTGAAATATACTCCATGTTTATGGATTGGAAGAATAAATATTGTTAAAATATTGTTACTATTCAAAGCAATCTACAGATTCAATACAATTCCTATCAATAGTCCAGTGCCATTCTTTACAGAAAGAAGATAATATCCTAAAATTTGTATGGAACTACAAAAAAAACAAAAAACAAAAAACTTTGAATAGCCAAAGCAATCCTGAGGGAAAAAAATCTAGAAGTATCACATTATCTGACTTCAAATTATACTACAAAGCTATAATAACCAAACAGTATGGTACTAGCATAAAAACAGACACATAGGTCAATGAAACAGAATGAAGAACCCAGATACCAATCTATGCATTTACAGCAAACTCATCTTCAACAAAAGTGCCAAGAACATACAATAGGGAAAGGACAGTCTTCAATAGGTGGTGCTGGGGAATTTTGATATCCACTGGACCCATTTCTCACCATATACAAAATTAAAATCAAAATGAATTAAAGACTTATATCTAAGACTTTAACCTATGAAACTACTAGAAGAAAATATTAGGGAAACATTTCAGTACATTGTTCTGGGCAAAGATTTCTTGAGTAGGACCTCAAATGCACAGGCAACCAAGGCAAAAATAGGCACATGGAATCATATCAAGCTAAAAGTCTTCTGCACAACAAAGGAAATAATCAATAAAGTCAAGAGATAACCCACAGAAAGGGAGAAAATATTTGCAAACTACCCATCTGATGAAGAATTAATAACCACAATATGTAAGATGAACAACTCAAAAGGAAAAAAAAACAAATAATCCAATTTAAGAATTGGTAATAGATCTGAATAGAGACTTACTGAAAGAACACATACAAATGCCCAATAATTATATTTTTAAAATGCTCAACATCCCAAATCACCAGAGAAATACAAAACATGTATATCATCTCTCCCCAATTAAAATGGCTTTTATAAAAAAGACAGGCAATAACAAATGGTGGTGAGGTTGTGGGGAAAGAAGAACCATTGTACATTGTTTGTGGGAATGTAAATTAGTACAGCTACTAGGAAGAACAGTATGGAGGTTCCTCAAGAAATAAAAAGTAGAACTATGATACAATCGAGCAATCCCACGGCTGGGTATATATCCAAATGAAAGGAAATCAGTATACTGAGACATCTATACTCCCATGTTCACTGCAGCACTATTCATAATAGCCAAGATATAAAATCAACCTAGGCGTCCATCAACAGGTGAATGGATTAAAAAAAAAATGTGGTACATATACACAATAAAATATCATAGAGCTATGAAAAAGTAGTCCTGTCTATTTGTCTTGCAACAAGATGAATTGAATTCATATGTGGGAGCCTAAAAATTTGAACTCATGGCAACAAAGAGTAGAATGATGTTACCAGAGGCTGTGAAAGTGGGGAGATGAAGAGAATGAGGGGAAGAGCAGAGGGTTAATGGGCAGAAAATGCAGTTATAAGGAATAAAATTTAGTGCATAGCAGCACAATAGGGCTACTATAGTTAACAATAATATATTGTATATTTCAAAATAACTACCAGAGTGGAATTGGAATGTTCCTGACATAAAGAAATGTTAAATGATTGAAGGGATGGATATTTCAATTACCCTGATTTGATCATTACACATTGTATGCTTGTATCAAAATATCACATGTACCTATAAATATGTATAACTTGGGTATTTATAACTTAAAAATGTAAATAAATAAATAATAAAATAAAACAAACAAAAGAGTAAGAATTTATTTCTATATATATAACATCCTGGAAGGGTATTTACCAAAATGTTATAGTGATTATGTTGGGTGATGAGAATATGACTTACTTTTATTTTCTCTTTTAATAATTTTTTATATTTTCAGATTTATTTTACAATGACCATTTTCTCATGTTATAACAATAGAATAAAGACACCTACAGTCTGCAGGAGGAAATAGAAGAGAAAAAAATAAAATTTATTTTTATAAAACTCAGTTACTCAAGAAAACATCCCTAGCTAGATAATCAAAACTATCCAGTCACATAAAAATTAAATAAAAGTTAATCATATAGTAGGTGAGCTTCAACAATGATACAAATTGCAATAAATTGAAATCTATTAAGTATATTTACATTTATAAATTAATAATATTTTTTAAAATGATATCCTTTTAGTGGTATGCAACTAAGTTATCTTAAAAACTAGTAAATAAAGGAAAAGAATAAATCGTGTGTCCAACTTTTCCTACATGAACTGCACTTCTAGGTCATCAAATAGGAGATGAGGGAAATGTCTCTTTATAAAAGATATTCTAATTTATAAATTAAAAATAAATGCCACAATTAGAAATCATCATTTATAAATGTCAATTAATTCCATTAAATATCAATGGCTGTTAAAGTCACAAAAAGGGAGAAAACTAGACATCATGTATCTAAATCATCCCAAATACTATGCTTGGTCTTGTCAAAGTGATCAAGCCTAAGTCAGATCAACTGCTGTTTTGGATGTGCAAGAAATACCCATGAGAAAGAAACATGTTGAACTGCACAAGGATAGCATCTTCAAACTCCACAACTGTGGGAAATTCAACCTATTGAATTTTCTAGTTCTTCAACAGACATGATAGAGAAATGAAAGGGGTGGAAGAAAAAGACATACATTTTAAAAGACTTACAAGACATGTCAAAAATTTTTAAATGTAGACTACAATGTCTATATTTGAGTAATAAAATTGGAAAAAGGACTATACAAAGAGGTCATTACCATAAAATCTAGGAAAATGGCAGGAGGGAGGGAGTTATAATTGGGAAGAGGCAAATTAAAGGGGCTTCTCACGTGACTAGAAAAGTTATTATTCTTGGCACGGGTGATGTTTACCATATGGTAATTTATCAAGCCATACATTTGACTTGGGTGAATTTCTGTATCTGTCTTTTATTTTGCAATAAACATGGTTTACAATGTAAGTAGGGTTGACATATAGTAGGATTCAATGACGTTTAACTTTTCTTCTTTAGGAGAACAGGCCCCAGTGGGGTAAAGGTGAAAAGCAAAAAACTGCCTGAGATAACAAGATGCTACAAGGAGGACAGAAAGTGAAACACCATATAGGAAAGTGAACGGTGGTGAGAATGATTAATTTCTCCAACTTTATAATTTTGTCTTGCCCAATTCATATCGCTTTTCACAATATATTGTGCTATCTTTGGAGGACAGCCACATGGAGGCCTAAGAGTGAAATGATCCTTCCCAGCCAAGTTCCAGAGGATAATTTCTCAGGCTATTTTGTATTTTCTAGATATCATATATAATTGTGTATAATGAAAAATTAAAATGTCAATAATATTGGAGATACATGTTAATTGGATCATCAAAACAAAAGTGTTCTAGAAAATATTAGCAGAAGTGTTACACATTGGTTTCCAAGTCAGCAAACTAAATCATAATTTCTAACAAAGGAAATCAGCACCAGGTCATCACTCTAAGTAATAAAAATATCTCCAAGATCATAAAACAATACCTTCAATTTGTAGCATGATGCAAATTAACTAAAATGTAAATAATTTGTCCTGAGTACCCAATAACCAAAATTTATCTTTAATTGTTTTGTCTTCACTTTTCCGTCTCAGGTTTTCTCCTCCAGATACTCTCTTCTTTCATTCATTGAACACCATCTCAAACTTCAGATGTCAACCAGGAAAGAAATTAAAAAGGGAGAATGGATGGACAAAGGAGTAAACGGCAGGATCATAAGTGTGGCACAAATGAAAGTATATTTTAGCATCATTATCTTTCCAAAATTGTGAAGCATGAATTGCAGAAAGAGTTAAGAGACAGACACATGAGAAGACCAATGCATAAAGGATGTTTAACCAGCCTTGCCCAGCTTTCCCAGGCACAAGACAATTTGAAAGTCATCTCTATGAATAAAGCATTGTACCCTAAAAGGAGATAAAATGTTAAACACTTAACACTAAAAATAATCTAATCATAATGTCTCTTTAATTATTCAGAGGCTCTTCAATATGTAGCAATAACTAAAACCCATCATTATAAACATCTATTATCACTGCATGTATGATTTACAGAAATACTATCAGACATCTGGTAAAGGTAATTCTGAATAAACATCTGTATACTAAAAATACTTTAGTGTATTTCCTTTTTCTGTCTTTTTCTCCAGTCAAAATTAAAATACTTTCTGAGAATATAAGTCTTCCAAAGCAAGTAAAATAACACTAAAAAAAGGCCTAACAAAATTTTCCAAATCTAGGACACACACTGTTTTTAAAATATATTTGGTCATAAATAAATATATTGAGTACATTAATAAATGCCTGTTTCAAAAGCTCTTCACTCACAAGGACTTTAAATAACTGCTCTGAAAATAAAGGACTATTAGGAATTTGAAAAGTAAGCATAATTCAGCCCTCTCCAAGTTATTGTGCATTTTTTCAAGGTTAGTTGTTCTTATAAAACATACATAAATATGCATATCTTGTCTCTGAGTCACTCACTTCAATGTCCTGAAGCAAAAGGAAATAGGAAAGTCATAAGAGACTTTCAGTACCAGAGACTGAATGAAACTTGAAAACCATCTGTAAGCTTGTGCCATTAAGTGGTTTATATTTTGCTAATTCATGGACTGCATTTATATCTGGCCACAATGCATTTATTGCTGGCTGTAAGGCTGAGGAAGCCTGAGCAAGCTGTGTATAGCAGGCATTATAATTTATCTGCCTATATGCAAAAACCAAATCCCATTGAGATCCATGATGCTTGAAGAAACAAAGTATTTTTATATGAAAGACAAAACAGATATAACCCTGTTCTTCCCACTGTACTAATTCTGTGCAAAGGGAACAGAATTCAACTGGCTGACTATTGTCTGGAACAAGTTTTTCTTTACAAATCTCTTTTTGGGATTATTACAATTTTCAGTCTCCCCAGCAAAGTGGTTGTATTAAAATAAAGAAGCAAAATATATATTTAAAAGTTACATTCATTTCAAAAACAAAAACAAAAACCTTAAACACAAATTATCATATTTACAGGACTCTTCCTATTCAAGAAGAAGTGGTTTCATTAATCTAAACAACTCTCTTCTCTAATTTCTGTGCTTTGTTATTGATTTAGCAATCATTGGAGTTAAAATTGAAAAAGTATCTTTCCCCATATTTTAATTAATTAAATGATTTGTCTGTTTATTATTTTTAAGCCAAACTTCCTAAACTACTGAGAAAAAACAAAGAGAGAAAGTAACATGAAAACACTCCTTACAGTGACCTGGAAGATATGTCAAATTCAGATAGGATAAAGAAAACATGGTATTTGCCACACTGAATGTAATAAGTGCTCGGACTTTGAGTCCTATCTTTGTTTAAAGTACTACTGCTTGGTCTTCTCACATTCCACATTGAAAATTGTTATAATATGTAAGAGATCTATGCTACCTACATGCAAGTAAACAGAATACTAACAGGATAATTATCCAACTGCATGTAAGTCATTTTAACTGCAATTTCCAAGTCAACGAACAACAAAAATAGGCTTTTAGTGGTTTAATATGTTGTCACACTACTCTCAGGATTTGTCCCTATCCTAATATGCCAGAAGCATGAATGCAGTTACATATCCAAACACAATAATACATCAAATACTAGGTGATCTCCCATATTGTAGTCAACATGTAATATAGGATGGAGTACCTTCAACTGTTAATTTCAAATAAGAATATGCATCGAAGTCTTGGAAATTTTGTAGAATAGCCAGGTATGATGATCCAAGTTGGGCCCATTCTCCTCTAAATGTTTCCCTTATCAAAAGTGCAACAGAAGTTTTAGATGAACATGACTGTCATATTAATTCACCCCAATAATAGTTATCCTATATTCAACGCCCTATGCTAGGCACTGAGAAATTAACAATAAAATATAATCTTTAAAATCTAGAGTGGGATCTCAGAGGGGAATCAATTAGAAAACAAATGATAAAAAATTCAGCTTAAATTGTTTTAGTAAACAATGACATTGACAATGGAAGAATTCATAATAATCTCATTACTTCTTTATCATATTTTCCATTCATAAAAAAGTATTTCCCAAATTTAAAGTAGAGAAAAATAGCTATTGTGTGAATGTGCTAATTGGATAAATTCTTCTAATCATTCTTATTTACAAGTGTAAAGAAAATTCATTTTATGAAGTGTTTATACCAGTTGGTAACTCACTGACTCCATCTGATGGAGATTTTTAAATCCAAACAAAAGTTTCTAGAATCTTTGTCTTAAAACTCAACTACATATTTGAGCTGAAGTATACATACAGTAGATCCTTTCCATCAGAAATTAACATTCTGGTTAAAAGCATCTGTATCAAATAGAAATATTAAATTTGACTTTATCCCACAGGCCCTGGAAATTGTTAGGAATAAGAATTTGACAAAAGTCAAACGATACAAATTAGAAGAAAAGGTCTGTTTGACTCTCTGCATCATGATTTTCTCAACTGAGTAGGAAAATGTTACATATGCTGGTCTTGTGCACTTCCGCTCAACAATTTTTGTATTCAGTGGAATGCTGATAGAGAAAAGAGAGTGTTACCTTTGAGTTCAAATTAATCAGGAGAAAATAATATACCCTCAATTTTTTTTCATTGTGCTCTTTCAAAAATGCACAGCTATATATAGCTATATTCTATATCTGCAATAATAACTACTAATTATTAATATTTTCTGAAACTTAAAAATTATTTGTCTACCAGAGCTTAGCCACATAGAACAAGGCTGTTTCTTCTGTGTTATTTTCCATGAATATCAGTTATAGGACTGGCAGTCTTTCCATAAACACATCATTAAGACAGCCTCTAGGGAATTAAACCACCCAAGGGTGTTAATAGAATGAAAATACTGCCAACAAAAATGTTATTCCAGTCTCCGAACTGGATATTTGCCTAGATGTTTAAGCATTTCTACATATGCTTAATTTTAAAATTTAAGTCATCCTTACAAATTTTAAGCACTCCAATTTTAGGATAGGAACAAAGAAAGAGGCTACAAATAGCTTTGAGTTTATAGTTTAGTAACTGCACTAAACTAGAGCACTTTTCCTTTCTTAGAAACAAACCTAAAGACAATCATAATGAGTTGCTTCCATTCTTTAGGCAAGATTATTGTAGAAGGTTGGCTTGGCTTAGCTTGTCTTGCAGAGAAACTTTCATTTTACTTTTATCAAAGAGGAGATCATTTCATCCAAGGGGACGGTTATTTTTTATACTTTTTTCCAAAAGACATTCAATTGACCTCACCCATGATGGATATTGTAGACTGATGAGTTTATTTCTATTTCTCAGGGTAGACAAGTACATTAGCTATAAAATTAATTTTCACATAAACGCAAGTTATATCTATGTACAAGAGACTCTTGTTCATCCCTCCTTCATGGAGACAGTCTGAGTGTAATTTATGTTATTTGCATCAGTAATACTCATTTCCAACACTGAACATTTGGCCAGAGGCATCTTTTTCTAAAGATATTATCAATCTTAACAACTATAATTAACAATTCATAAAAGATGTTCCATTTCAACATGATGCTGAAGTGGCATCTTAATAATGAAAGAATTTCTTCAGTGAACCAAAGAAAGAAAAACGGAAATTACAAGTAAGGTTCTTATTTCACATTTAATCTAAATATTTTTAAATCTAATCTAACTGGTAAATAGAGTACAAAAAAGGAAACATTGTTTCAGTATCATAACAAGGGCTAGAAAAAGAGACTAAATAAATGTAATAAACATATTATTAGAGTAAAATAAGACAAAGTAAAATTTAATAAATTTTATTATCTAATATTATTAGAGAAACATTTAGGGATGAAAGACACAAAGTAAGTATATTAAAATTATACAGAACTATAATTTTTTTTTAGTTTGGAGATTCTTTAAATTTAAGAGTATACTGGCATACAAACAGCATCATTTCCTGGTAATGTGTACAATAAATAAAATTTCTGGCATGTCAGTTTATGATCATTAATATAAATGAACGGAAGACAATAAGCTGGATGATCAATTTTGGACTCTGAGATTAGAAACAATGACAATTTCATTTTATGCAAAAAAAGTTTAATAAAATACTTTCCTAGAAAATAAAAAAACTGAAGGAATTTATCACCACTGGACTGGCTTTACAAGATATGCTTAAGGGAGTCTTACATCTGAAAACAAAAGAACGATATCTAATATCATTTAAAAACACAAAAATAAAATCCCACTGTTACACCAAATACAAAAATGAGAATGAGAAAGGAGTCAAACATTACCACTAGAGAAAACCACCAAGTTACAAGATAACAATAAGAGAGGAAGAAATGAACAAAGGATGTATGAAACAACCAGATCACAGTTAGCAAAATGACAGGAATGTCTTCACCCATCAGTAATAGCCTTTAGTGCAAATGGATTAAATTCCCCCATTTAAAAGACATAGACTGGCTGAATAATAAGAAAACATGACCCAACTATATGCTGCCACAAGAAACTCATTTTATCTATAAAGTCACATATAGACTAAAAGTCAAGGCATGGAAAAAGATATTTCCCGGAAATGGAAACCAAAAATGAGCAGAAATAGCTATACTTACATCAGAAAAAAAGAGACTAAGTCAAAAACTGTAAAAAATAAAAATTACAAATACAGGATCAATTAGCAAAAGGATATAACAATTCTAAATATATGCACACACAATGCTGCAGCACTCTGATATATCAAGCAAATATTCTTAGATCAAAAGGGAGAAATAGACTGCAATACAATAATTTGGGGGACTTTAGTACTTCACTCTCAGCATTAGACAGATCATCTAGAGAGAGAATCAATGAAGAAACATTAGATTTAAATGAGGTTTAAACAAATGCACCTAACATTTAAAGAACATTTCATCCTACAGCTAAAGGACACACATTCCTCTCATGAGAACATGCAACATTCTCTATGATAGACTATATATTAGACCAAAAATACAGTCTTGAAAAATTTTTTAAAATTAAAATCATATCAAGTATCTTCTCAGAATACAATGGATTAAAACTAAAAATCAATAACAAGAGGAACTTTGGAAACTTTAAACATACATTGTTTGGAAAATTTTATAATAGTCTCCTGAATAAGCATAAGGTCAATGAAGAAATTAAGAAAGAAATAAAGTTTCTTTAAAGAAATGAAAGTGGAAATACAATATACAAAATCTATGGGATACATCAAAAGCAATTCTAAAAGAAAGTGTATAGCTAAAAACACTTACGTGAAAAACAGTAGAATAATTTCAAACAAACAACAAAATGATATACCTCAAGGAACTACAAAGCAATGAAAAAAACAACCTCAAAAAGTAGAAGAAAAGAAATAATAAAGATGAGAGCAGAACTAAACAAAATAGTCTAAAAAATACAAAGGTTCAATCAAATGAAAAGTTGATTTTTTGAAAAAATAAACAAATTGATACTCCACTAGCTAAAATGAAATGCAATTTTTTAAAAATCCAAAATGAAAAGGGAGAAATTACAACCCATACTGCAGAAATACAAAAGATCATTAGAGACTATTATGAACAGTTATACATTAACAAATTGGAAAAGCTGGAGGAAATAGATAAATTCCTGGACATACACAATCTATCAAGACTGAACTAGGAAGAAATAGAAAACCCGAACAGAACAATAACGAGTAATAAGGTAGTATCAGTAATATAAATTCTCCCAACAAAGGAAATCGCAAGACCAGGTGACTTTAACTGCTAAATTCTACCAAGCTTATAAATAAAAACTAACACCAATTCTTTTGAAACTCTTCTAAAAATTAAAAGAAATTTTTTCTTACTCATCCTAAGAGGCCAGCATGACCCTGATACCGAAACCAAAGACATGACAAAAAACAAACAAACAAAACCAAAGACATTACAAAAAACAAAAAAACAAATGAACAAAAAACCTACAGGCCAATATCCCTGACAAACATATATGCAAACGTTACTCAACAATAATATACCATGATCAAGGGGAGATTTATCCTACGCATACAAGACTAACTCAACATATACAAATCAATAAATGATACATCACATCAGTAAAGGACAAAAAATGTATCCACCTCAATAGATGCCGAAAATGTGTTTGTTAAAATTCCACATCCATTCATGATTAAAAAAAAAAAAAACTCAACATATTAGACATAGAAGGAACATATCTTAACATAATAGAGACCATATATCACAAACCCAAGGCTAATATCATACTGAATGGGAATAAGCTGAAAGCCTTTCCTCTAAGAACTGGAACAAGACAAGGATGCCAATTTTCACTATTTTTCTTCAACATAGTACTAGAAATTCTAGCCACAGCAATCAGGATAAAGAAAAAAATAAAAGAAGTCCAAATTGGAAATAAGGAAGCCAAATTGTTACTCTTTGCAGATGATGAACAAATTCATTAAAACTACAGGATAGAAAATCAACGTACGAAAATCAGTAGCATCTCTATATACCAACAGCAAACAATTTGAAAAAGAAACCAGTAAAGTAATTCCATTTGCATTAGATACAAACAAAATAAATACCTACGAATAAACTTATCCAAAAAAGTGAACGCTCCCAAGAAAACTATAAAACATTGATGAAATAAATTGAAGAGAACACCAAAAAAAGAAAGATATCCATAATATCCACATTCATGGCTTGCAAGAATCAATACTGTTAAAATGTCCATACTATCCAAAGCAACGTACAGAGTCAATGCAATCCCTATCAAAATACCAACAACATTCTTTACAGATACAGAAAAATAACCTAATATGTATATGGAAACACATTAAAAAAAAAAAAAACCCTGAATAATCAAAGGAGTCCTGAGCAAAAGAACAAATCTGAAGGCATCACATTATCTGGCTTCAAATTATACTAAAATGCACTAGTAAGCAAAACAGCATGGTACTGGCATAAAAATAGACACATAGACCAATTGAACAGAACAGAGGGCTTAGAAATAAATCCACATATTTACACTCAACTGATTTATGACACTTTCTAAGAACATACTGGGTAAGGGTGACCCTCTTGAATAAATAATGCTGAGAAAACTGGATATTCATATGCAGAAGAAAGGAACTAGATTATTCTGGCCTATCTCTCCACATATACAAAAAGCAACTCAGAATGGATTAAATACTTAAACCACAAATGAATTAAGTTACAAACTATAAAAATATTAGAAGATTACATTGCAGAAACACTTCAGGCAAAGATTTTATGACTATGACTTCAAAAGTACAGAAAACAAAAATTAAAATAGACAAATGGGACTATATCAAACCAAAAAGCTTCTGAACAGCAAAGCATATAATTAACAGAGCAATGAGACAACCTGTAGAATGTGAGAAAAATATATCCAAACTATTCATTTGATAAAAGACTAATATCTAGAATATATAAGGAATCCCACAACTCAATAACAAAAACAACAACAAAATAATAATAATAATAATAATCCCATTATAAAGTGGGCAAAAGATCTGAGTAAACATTTCTCAAAAGAAGACAGACAAGTGACCAACAGGTATATTTTTTAAATGCTCAACATCACTAATCATTAAGAAAATGCAAATTAAAAGCACAATGTGGTATCATTTCACTCTAGTTAAAATGGCTATTACCAAAAAGACAAAAAATAGCAGATGCTTGCAAGGATGCTGAGAAAAGGAGACTTACACACTGTTGTTTGGAATACAAATTAGTATAGCCATTACAAGAAGCAGTATAGAAGTCTCTCAAAAATCTAATAATGGAACTATTATATGATGCAGCAATTCTACTACTGGGTATTCATCCAAAGGAAAGGAAATCAAAATACCAAAGGGCGACCTGCACTCCCATGTTTATTGCAGCACTATTCACAACAGCCAAGACATGGAATCAACTTGTGTCTATCAACAGATGAATGGATAAAGAAAATGTGATATATTTACACAATGAAATACTATTTAGTCACAAAGAAGAATGAAATCCTGTCATTTGCAGCAACATGAATTGGACTGGAGGACAATATTTTAACTGAAATAATCTAGGCAGAGAAAGACAAATATTGCATGATCTCACTCATATATGAGACCTAAAAAAGTGTATCTCTAACATGGAAAGGAACAACAGGTACCAGTCATTGCAAAAACATGTCAAAATGTAAAATCCATTAATGCTAGGAAGAAACTGCATCAACTAGTGAGCAAAATAACCAGCTAAAATCATAATGACAGGATCAAATTCACACATAACAATATTAACCTTACATGTAAATGGACTAAATGCTCCAATTAAAAGACACAGACTGGAAAATTGGATAAAGAGTCAAGACCCATCAGTTTGCTGTATTCAGGAGACCCATCTCACATGCAGAGACACACATAGGCTCAAAATAAAGGGATGGAGGAAGATCTACCAAGCAAACGGAAAACAAAAAAAGCAGGGGTTGCAATCCTAGTCTCTGATAAAACAGACTTTAAACCATCAAAGATCAAAAGAGACAAAGAAGGCCATTACATAATGGTAAAGGGATCAATTCATCAGGAAGAGCTAACTATCCTAAATATATATGCACCCAATACAGGAGCATTCAGATTCATAAAGCAAGTCTTTAGAGACTTACAAAGAGACTTAGACTCCCATACAATAATAATGGGAGACTTCAACATCCCACTGTCAACATTAGACAGATCAACGAGACAGAAAGTTAACAAGGATATCCAGGAATTGAACTCATCTCTGCACCAAGCAGACCTAATAGACATCTACAGAACTCTCCATCCTAAATCAACAGAATATACATTCTTCTCAGCACCACATCGGACTTATTCCAAAACTGACCACATAGTTGGAAGTAAAGCACTCCTCAGTAAATGTACAAGAACAGAAATTATAACATACTGTCTCTCAGACCACAGTGCAATCAAACTAGAACTCAGGACTAAGAAACTCAATCAAAACTGCTAAACTACATGGAAACTGAACAACCTGCTCCTGAATGACTACTGGGTACATAACGAAATGAAGGCAGAAATAAAGATGCTCTTTGAAACCAATGAGAACAAAGATGGAACATACCAAAATCTCTGGGACACATTTAAAACAGTGTGTAGAGGGAAATTTATAGCACTAAATGCCCACAGGAGAAAGCAGGAAAGATCTAAAATTGACACCCTAACATCACAATTAAAAGAACTAGAGAAGCAAGAGCAAACACATTCAAAAGCTAGCAGAAAGCAAGAAATAGCGAAGATCAGAGCAGAACTGAAGGAGATAGAGACACCAAAAAACTCTCCAAAAAATTGATGAATCCAGGAGCTGGTTTTAGGAAAAGATCAACAAAATTGACAGACTGCTAGCAAGTCTAATAAAGAAGAAAGGAGAGAAGAATCAAATAGATGTGATAAAAAATGATAAAGGGGATATCACCAACGACTTCACAGAAATACAAACTACCATCAGAGAATACTATTAACACCTCTGCACAAATAAACTAGAAAACCTAGAAGAAATGGATAATTTCCTGGACACTCTCCCAAGACTAAACCAGGAAGAAGTTGAATCCCTGAATAGACCAATAGCAGGCTCTGAAATTGAGGCTATCAAGAATAGTCTACCAACCAAAAAGAGTCCAGGACCAGACAGATTCACAACCGAATTCTACCAGAGGTACAAGGAGGAGTTGGTACCATTCCGTCTGAAACTATTCCAATCAATAGAAAAAGAGGGAATCCTCCCTAACTCATTTTATGAGGCCAACATCATCCTGATACCAAAGCCTGACAGAGATACAACAAAAAAAGAGAATTTTAGACCAATATCCCTGATGAACATCGATGCAAAAATCCTCAATAAAATACTGGCAAACCGGATCAAGCAGCACATCAAAAAGCTTATCCACCATGATCAAGTGGGCTTCATCCCTGGGATGCAAGGCTGGTTCAACATATGCAAATCAATAAACGTAATCCAGCATATAAACAAAACCAAAGACAAAAATGACATGATTATCTCAACAGATGCAGAAAAGGCCCTTGACAAAATTCAACAGCCCTTCATGCTAAAAACTCTCAATAAATTCGGTATTGATGAAACATATCTCAAAACAATAAGAGCTATTTAGGACAAACCCACAGCCAATATCATACTGAATGGGCAAAAACTGGAAGTATTCCCTTTGAAAACTGGCACAAGATAGGGATGCCCTCTCTCACTACTCCTATTCAACATAGTGTTGGAAGTTCTGGCTAGGGCAATCAGGCAAGAGAAAGAAATCAAGGGTATTCAGTTGGGAAAAGAAGAAGTCAAATTGTCCCCCTGTTTGCAGATGACATGATTGTATATTTAGAAAACCTCATTGTCTCAGCCCAAAATCTCCTTAAGCTGATAAGAAACTTCAGCAAAGTCTCAGGATACAAAATCAATGTGCAAAAATCACAAGCATTCTTATACACAAGTAACAGACAAACACAGAGCCAAATCATGAATGAACTCCCATTCACAATCGCTTCAAAGAGAATAAAATACCTAGGAATCCAACTTACAAAGGATGTAAAGGACCTCTTCAAGGAGAACTACAAACCACTGCTCAGTGAAATAAAAGAGGACACAAACAAATGGAAGAACATACCATGCTCGTGGATAGGAAGAATCAAATTGTGAAAATGGCCATACTGCCCAAGGTAATTTATAGATTCAATGCCATCCCCATTAAGCTACCAATGACTTTCTTCACAGAATTGTAAAAAACTGCTTTAAAGTTCATATGGAACCAAAAAAGACCCCACATTGCCAAGACAATCCTAAGCCAAAAGAACAAAGTTGGAGGCATCACACCACCTGACTTCAAACAATACTACAAGCCTACAGTAACCAAAACAGCGTGGTACTGGTACCAAAACAGAGATATAGACCAATGGAACAGAACAGAGCCCTCAGAAATAATACCACACATCTACAGCCATCTGATCTTTGACAAACCTGATAAAAACAAGAAATGGGGAAAGTATCCCCTATTTAATACACGGTGCTGGGAAAATTGGCTAGCCATAAGTAGAAAACTGAAACTGGATCCTTGCCTTACTCCTTATACAAAAATTAATTCAAGATGGATTAGAGACTTAAATGTTAGACCTAAAACCATAAAATCCCTAGAAGAAAACCTAGGTAATACCATTCAGGACACAGGCATGGGCAAGGACTTCATGTCTAAAACACCAAAAGCAATGGCAACAAAAGCCAAAATTGACAAATGGGATCTAATTAAACTAAAGAGCTTCTGCACAGCAAAAGAAACTACCATCAGAGTGAACAGGCAACCTACAGAATGGGAGAAAATTTTTGCAATCTACTCATCTGACAAAGGGCTAATATCCAGAACCTATAAAGAACTCAATCAAATTTAAAAGAAAAAAAAACCCCATCAAAAAGTGGGCAAAGGTGATGAACAGGCACTTCTCAAAAGAAGACATTCATACAGCCAACAGACACATGAAAAAATGCTCATCATCACTCACCATCAGAGAACTGCAAATCAAAACCACAATGAGATACCATCTCACACCAGTTACAATGGCAATCATTTAAAAAATCAGGAAACAACAGGTGCTGGAGAGGATGTGGAGAAATAGAAACACTTTTACACTGTTGGTGGGACTGTAAACTAGTTCAACCATTGTGGAAAACAGTGTGGTGATTCTTCAAGGATCTAGAACTAGAAATACCATTTGACTCAGCCATCCTATCACTGGGGATATACCCAAAGGATTATAAGTCATGCTGCTATAAAGACACATGCACACGTATGTTTATTGTGGCACTATCCACAATAGCAAAGACTTGGAATCAACCCAAATGTCCATCAGTGACAGATTGAATTAAGAAAATGTGGCACATATACACCATGGAATAAAAAGGATGAGTTCATGTCCTTTGTAGGGACATGGATGCAGCTGGAAACCATCATTCTCAGCAAACTATCACACGAACAGAAAACCAAATACTGCATGTTCTCACTCATAGGTGGGAATTGAACAATGAGATCACTTGGACACAGGATGGGGAACATCACACACTGGGTCCTATTGTGGGGAGGCAGTGGGGAGGGATAGCATTAGGAGATACACCTAATGTAAATGACGAGTTAATGGGTGCAGCACACCAACATGGCACATGTATACATATGTAGCAAACCTGCACGTTGTGCACATGTACCCTAGAACTTAAAGTATATATTTTTTTTAAAAAAAGTGTATCTCATGAAGGTAGAAAGAAAAACAGTTATCAGAGGCTGGGAAGAGTGGGGGAGGAATGAAGAGAGGTTATTTAATGGATACAAACATACAATTAGATTTAAAAAATTAGTTTTAGCGTTTGATAGCACAGTATGGTGACTATAGTCAACATAATTTATTGTATATTTCAAAGTAGCTAGAAGAAAATATTTAAAATGTTTCCAACACAAAGAAATGATAAATGTTTGAGGTGATGAATATCTTTAATACTTTGATTTTATCATTATACATTACATGCATGTATCAAAATATCATATGTACCCCATAAATATGTACAATTATGTATCCATAAAAATAAATTATTATTTTTAAAACAAAAACAAAAAAATATGAGAAAGCTGAAGAGAGGGATTAAGTACTTTTTGCAAGGTTATACAAACTTAAACCCAGGAACTATGAAAATAAATAAACTGATTGCATCATACAGGAAATTTATCTAAACTGGCATTTTAAAAATCATTTTAAATTCAATAAATTAAACTCATACCTAAAGTAAATATGATTCAGACTTAAAAGTAGGTTTATTATTAACCATAAGAGTAAAAATCAAGCTTTCACAGTTCTAATCATTTATGGCTTTTTATAATTCTAACTAACAAGTGCTTGATTATAACTAATCTATGCTATAACAATAACAACAATTACATTATCCAAGACCTTACCTCTAAAATTAACAAAAGCACTAGAGTTATCCTATGAAAGGTGATCAGAAAATAGCTTTTATACCTTTATCTTTGTGACTGCAACACGGCTTGAAAATACTCTGATAAAAATCAAATTTGCCCAGAGGCATGCTTAATCTAAACGTGAAATGTCTCAAAGCTGAACAACTATAAGGTGAGCCAAAAATAAACTAACTAGACATACAGAGTAGCCTACTTTCTTCCTTAAAGTAAAGAGACTGGAAAAAAACCTAATTACTGATCTGTCTCAACTCAGGTTTTCTCTTTAATACACTAGAAGTTAAAAGGCATCATCACATCAAAACTATATGCCTGTGGAGAAAAATGTTACTATAGAAAACCACCCGGTTTCACATCCATATATTTAAAGCTTAGCTATTATTCTTTTTTCTCTTTTTTGGTCCTCTAAGACTTGCTGCACTGGAGACTCCTGAGTACTACTATTTCATTGCAGTAATTTTTGATCACATATCATAGACAATTGACTAACATACATTTAAATGACCTTACAATTAAGCAAAATGATTGCCAGACAGATTTTTTTGTAAGTGCAAAGAAAAAAGAGAAGATAGAGGAGTTAGCCTATATATATATGTAAAACTAAGAGGATAAAAATATATAAGAAATATCTGTAACTTTCCCTATCCTGTCTTTCCAGCTTTATCAGACATTTCTCCCCCAAACTAATGATCTGTATTTCCTGATACGAGATTACTGGTCATTTCCTCAACTGTGCTTTCTCATCTCTGCACCTCTGCCCATCTCTATAATTTAAATGAAATACATCTTTAGACTCAATGGAGATCCCATATCTCTAATTTCAGCAGTGCCCCTAAGCCCTAAACACATATGCAACCAGATGCTCTCTTTCTTCCTGAACACTTTTAAACATTTATATCTATTTTCATTATGGAAATCTTTAATGTATTATGATGTGTATTATAGTTATATGTATTTGTCTTATCCCCACCCTCAATGACTGCAATTTCCTAAAAGTCAGTGACTAAAGATTACAGTTGTTTTTGTATCCTCTGCAGTGCTCAGCACAGTGCCTTTACCCACAGTCATTACTTAATAAATGTCTATTTATTGAAACTCTGAGTTTTGTCTTCAATCTCTAGCTTTTTATTATTTTTACAATCAATAAAAAATGATTTCTTGTGTGCATTTTGTGCTGTCTTCGTAGCTTTCTCCACCTAGATCCACTGCATAAAAAGACTAGTGAAATCTTGATTGCTTCCTTTAAAAAATAAAAATTCTTTTTGCTTCTCAACTATCAGGGATCAACAGTACCTTGTTAATAGTCCACTATTAATACAAATGTAATTCTATCTTTTTTAGAGATAAATATTATGAAAGCTTTTCCACATTTCCTTTTTGTTCACAAACATTTTTGTTTTGGGGTAGGGGGAGTGGGAAGGACGCCTACCTACAACCAAGTATGCCCTCCACTGCTCTGACTAAACTATGAAACCCACGCTTAAAGTAGATGGTGTAGATGAACAGTTAAGAATTAAGGAGGGCATGTGAACTAAAAGAATTATTTTCAAAACCTTTCCTCCAGTAAAAGTATATTATAAATTTTAAGAGAAGTGATGATCAAACTCTAGTATGGTTGCATTTGGTACATTGACTACCAAAGTACTATTGAGCAGGTACGGAACTACATGGAAAAGATCAAGAACAAGGTAGTCCTCAGTACCGCATAGGTAGCCCTGTTTTGCATACCTAAAAATCTCAAGGAAAAAAATAATTGTTAACCTAAGCCACAAAGTCCATGAAGCCTAGGACCTTGTCTTTAATCTGCTTGTCTACTCTAACACCCAGCAGAACATCTGGTATTTTGAAGAGCCAGTGAATAATTACTGGATGGATGGATGGATGCATGGATGCATGGATGGATGGATGGATGGATGGATGGATGGACAAATAAATGGTTAATTAGTGCTATTTTACTACATTACCTAGATTTCATATGATTCCTGAGACCCCAGAACTATTAAATATCTAGGTTTAGAATTTTTATTTTCTTCAGATTTCCTCAAGAGTTGAGTTTTGTCAGGGTTACAGAATTTTAACCTACATGTGAAGGTAGAAAAGTTGATAGTGATCATTCTTGGACCAGGTCATCATATTCCTCAGTATCTCCATCTCCATGTTTTCTGGCCTCTAGGTAACCTGGGGACAGAGTAAATGCAACAGGGAAACTTAAGCTTAGTTGAGTTTCCAGATGTACTCCATCTTCCCAAGTTGTGGACAAGCCTAAAAGTCTGAGTTCCTAGAATTTGCCTAAATGTGAAGGATTCAGACTGAGAGCAATCTTTCATTCACTCCTACCACACTGTTATCCTAGTAAGCACCATTAGGCATCACACCTGACTTTACATCTCTGTGCAATGCTGGACCATCTGCCACTCTTCTCAGGCAACCCATTATATGTTTCCTTTAGAAATACACATCATATTAGCAAGATTTTTAAACAGAAGGACATTTCTACAAAATGAATCTCTCAGCATAGGTGAGTGAATACATGTTACAACACATAATTTTATAGGAAGGTAAAAGTCATGTTAATCAGTCATGTTAATCATTGTTAGACTCACTAGATTCATAAGGCATCAGCAAATTTAAAATCTTATACAGAACCATATGATAATATTGCACCGATTTAATTTAAAGTTTTCTCTAGAAAATTCATGGTTGTCATTCGTAATAGAAATAAAATCTATGGTCCAAGAATAAAATGTAAGCAACATCCTATTTTTCTGAATATATATTTTAAAATAAAATATTGGAAACTTTAACTTACATGACTTCAAGGTAGTTTCATCTTCATAAAAATTAAAAGTATTATAATATTTTAACATACTAGTTAGGGCCATAGTGCCCTTCTCAAGCCCAAGCAACATGGTAACAGGAATCTTTGTAAGCATGTGGGGCTGCTGGAAATTAATGATAAATGGAAGGAATGACAGATGTCCCAAGGAACTGCAGAAGCCTGATCCTGGCTTGCCCTCTTCCAATGGGCCTAGTGTCATTTTACGTGGATGCTAAATTTTTCACTGGTGCTTAAACTTCTGCCAATGAACAGATAAAGAAAATGTGGTATACATTATGGAATACTACTCAGCTATAAAAAAAATCTTTTCATTTCCAGTAATATGAATGGAACTGGAGGTCATTATATTCATCTAAATAAGCCAGGCACAGAAAGACAAATATTGCGTATTCTCACTTATATGTGGGAACCCAAAATGTGGATCTCATGAAGATAGAGAGTAGATTGGTGGTTATAGAGGCCAGAAAGTACAGGGGTGAGGGAGGAGCAAAGAAAGATTGATTAATGGATACAAGCACAGTTTGATGGAAGAAATAATATCTATTGTTTCATCAAATCGTAGGGTGACTATAGTTCACAATAATCTATAGTGTTTTTTTAAATACCTAGAGGAGAATAATTTGAATGCTTCTAGCAGGAAAAAAAAGACAAATATTTAGATGATGGATATCTCAATTACACTGATTTTTATCTATGCAATTTTTTTAACTTTTATTTTGAGTTCAGGGATACATGTGCAGGTATGTTACATAGGTAAACTTGTGTCGTGGGGATTTGTTGTATAGATTATTCCATCACCCAGGTATTAAACTGGATAAAGAAAATGTTGTACATATACAACAGAGAATACTATGCAGCCATAAAAAAGAACAAGATCATGTCCTTCGCAGGGGCATGGATGGAGCTGGAGGCCATAATCCTTAGCAAACTAACACAAGAACAGAAAACCAAATACCACTTGTTGTCACTTAAAAGAGGGAGCTAAAAGATAAGAGCACATGAACACATAGAGAGAAATAACACACACTGGGATCTATTAAAGAGTGGAGGGTAGGAGGAAGGAGAGGATGAGAAAAAATAACTAATGGATACTAGGCTTAATACCTTGGTAAGCTTCACAAATTTTATGAATGTAGAAGGTGGAGCAAGATGACTGAATAGAAGACTCATTGATCATACACCAATCACAAGGACACCAACAAAACTACACAGAAAAAACACCGTCATAAAAACCAAAAGTAAAGTAAGCTCTCATAGTAACTGGTTTTAACTTCATATCACTGAAAGAAGCACTAAAGAGATTTTTTTTTTAAAGTCCTGAATCGCCGATGCTACGCCTCCGCAGTGTGGTGCAGAGAGCATTTCTAGGCACTGGGGGAGGAAGAACACAGCAATTGTGGGGCATTTAACTCAGTGCTGCTGTGCTAGAGCAGAAAGGAAAACCAGACCAAACTCAGCTGATGCCCCCCTACAGGGGCAGCATTTAAACCAGCACTTGCCAGAGGGGAATTGCCAATCCCAGCAGTCCAAACTTGAGTGCCCACAAACCTTGCCACTGAGGACCAAAATGCTCACAGTCTCTAAGTAAACTTGAAGGGCAGTTTAGGTCACAAGGACTGCAACTCTTAGGCAAATCCTAAGGCAGGACCAGACTCAGAGACAGTAGACTTGCAGTACATGCGACTGAGATGCCATGAAGGAAAGGATGCAGTCCTGGTAGCATTCATCAGCTGCTAACTGAAGAGCCTTTGAACCCTGAATAACCAGCAGTGATACCCAGGTACTACATTGAGGGCCTCAGATGAGCCTCTGACACTTGTGGGCTTCATGTGAGAGAGACTCAGCGCATTACCAGTGGTGATAACTATAGGACAAAACTCCTTCTGCTTGAGAAAAGTATAGGGCATTTTGTCTTGCACCTTAGGTACCAGCATGGCAGAGCACCAAGAGGGCTCTTAGGGTGCCTGATTGTAGGACTTGACTCTTGGATGGCATTTCTAGACCTGCCCTGAGTCAGAAGGGAGCCCACTGCCCTGAAGGGTGAGTCCTGGGCCAGATAGCTTTCTTGACAAGCTAACTTAAGAGCCCTTGGGCCTTAAAGAAACATTGGCTAATAGGCTGACAGTACTCTTGCGGCCTGGGGTGGCAGTAGCAATAGGCTGAGGCTTCTCTGCCTTTGGAAAAGGGAGGGAAGAGTAAGGAGGACTGTGTCTTGTGGTTTGAGTGTCAGTTCAGCCGCAGTAAAACAGAACACCAGAACACTCCTAAGATTTTTTACTGTACTCCCTCTGGACCCACCTGGGCCTGAGGGACCTCACCGCCCTGAAGGGAAGCACACAGGCCTGGTTGGCTTTGCCACCTGCTGATTGTAGGTAGAGCCCCAGGGCAGTGAGCAAACATAAGCAGTAGCCAGGGAATGGTTACAGTAGGCCTTAGGTAAGACTTAATGCTGTGCTGGCTTCTGGTCTGAACTAGCACAGTCACAGTGGTGGGTCACAGGGGTGCTTGTCTCACTCAACCCCCAGCTTTGGGTGGCTCAGAACAAAGAGAAACACTGCCTATTTGGGGAAAAGTAGGAAAGAGAACAAGAGTTTCTATCTGGCAACTCAATATAAACTGCCTGAAAGGCAAAATAACCAATATAAAACAAGAATCTAACAGGTCTGACAGAGCTGAATAACACAAAAGAATTTCACAATGCAATCACAAGTATTAACAACAGAATAAACCAAGCTGAAGAAAGAATCTCAGAACTTGAAGACTGGTTCTCTGAAAAAAAGCAGAAAAATAAAGAAAAAAATAGAAAGGAATGAACAAACCTCTGAGAAGTATTGGATTATATAAAGAGGCTGAATCTGTGAATCACTGGCATTCCTGAAAGGGACAGGGAGAAAACAAACCACTTGGAAAATGTATTTCAGAATATCATCCATGAAAACTTCCCCATCCTTGCTACAGAGGCCAACAGTCAAATTCAGGAAACACAGAGAAGTCCTGCAAGATTCGACATAAGAAGATCATCCCCAAGACTCATAATCATCAGATTTTTCAAGGTTAAAATAAAAGAAAAACTGTTAAAGGCAGATAGAGAGAAAGGTAAGGCCACCCACAAAGAGATCCTCATCAGGCTAATAGCAGACCTGTCAGCTGAAACACTACAAGAAGAGATTGAGGGTCTATATTCAACATTTTTAAAGAAAAAAAAAAAAGTGGGCTGGGCAAGGTGGCTCATGCCTGTAATCCCAGCACTTTGGGAGGCTGAGGTGGGCAGATCGTGAGGTTAGGAGTTTAAGACCAGCCTGGCCAACATGGTGAAACCCCTGTCTCTACTGAAAAAAAAAAAAAAAAGAAAGAAAGAAAGAAAATTAGCTGGACGTGGTGGTGCATGCCTGTAGTCCCAGCTACTCAGGAGGCTGAGGCAGGAGAATTGCTTGAACCCAGGAGGTGGAGGTTGCAGTGAGCTGAGATTGGGCCACTGCACTCCAGCCTGGGTGACAGAGTAAGACTCTGTCCCGGAAAAGAAAAAAGAAAAGAAAAAAAGTCTTCAACCAATAATTTCATACACAGCCAAACTAAGCTTCCTAAATTAAGGAGGAATATGATCCTTTAAAGATAAGCAAATGTTAAGGGACTTCATTACCACCAGATATGCCTGAAAAGAGATCTTGAAAGGAGCACTAAATACAGAAAGGAAAGACTGCTACCAGCTAATACAAAAACACACTTAAAAACCCAGACCAGTGTCACTATAAAGCAACCACACAAACAAGCTAACATAATAACCAGCTACCGGCACAATGACAAGATCAAATCCGTGCATATCAATACTAACCTTGAATGTAAGTGGGCTAAATGCTCCACTTGAAAGGCACAGAGTGGCAAGCTGGATAAAAAAAGCAAGACCCAATGGTATGCTGTCTTTAAGGGGCCCATCTCACACGTGATGACACCCATATACTCAAAATAAAGGGATGAAGAAAAATCTACCAAGCAAATGGAAGACAGAGAAAAGCAGGAGTTGCAGTCCTAATTGCAGACAAAACAGATTTCAAACTAACAAAGATCCAAAAAAGACAAGGAAGATGCATTAAATAATGATAAAGGGTTCAATTCAACAAGAAAATCTAACTATCCTAAATATGTATGAACCCAACACAGGAGCACCCAGATTCATAAAGCAAGTTCTTAGAGACCTACAAAGAGACATAGGCTCTCATACAATAATAGTGGGAGACTTCAACACTCCACTGACAGTATTAGACAGATCATTGAGACAGAAAATTAACAAAGATATTCAGGACCTAAACTCAGCATTGGACCAAATGGATCTGACAGACCTTTACAGAAGTCCTCACCCAAAACCAACCGAATATATATTCTTCTCATCACCACATGGCACATACTCTAAAATCAACTACATAATTTGACATAAAACAATCCTCAACAAATGTAAAACAACCAAAATCATACCAAACACCCTCTCAGACCACAGTACAATAAAAATAAAAGTCTCAGTGAAAGTAGCTCAAAACCATACAATTACATGGAAATTAACAACATACCTCTAAATGAAATTAAGGTAGAAATCAATAAATTATTTGAAAATAATGAGAAAAAATAGACAAACTATCAAAATCTAAGGGAGTGTTAAGAGGTACATTCATAGCATTAAATGCCTACATCAAAAAGGTAGAAAGATCTCAAATTAACAACCTAACCTCGCAACTGAAAGAATTAGAGAAGAAAGAACAAATAAACTCCGAAGCTAGCAGAAGATAAGAAATGACAAAAATCAGACCTGAACTAAAGAAATTGAGACATGAAAAAACATTCAGGAGATCAATGAATCTAGGAGTTTGTTTTTGAAGAAATTAATAAAATAGATAAGCCACTAGCTAGACTAATTAGCTAGACTAAGAAGAAAACAGAGAAGATATAATAAACACATTAGAAATGAAAGGAATCTTGCTACTGACCCCATAGAAATGAAAACAACCATCAGAAATCACTATGAACAACTCTATGCACACAAACTAGAAAACCTAGAGAAGATGGATAAATTCCTGGACACATACACCCTCCCAAGACTGACCCAGAAATAAACTGATTCCCTGAACAGACCAATAATGAGCTCCAAAAGTGAATCAGTAACAAATATCCTGCCAATCAAGAAAAGTCCAGGACCTGATGGATCTATAACCGAATTCTATCAGATGTACAAAGAAGTGCTGGTACCATTCCTCCTGAA
Organism: Trachypithecus francoisi; assembly: GCF_009764315.1. NCBI lineage: Eukaryota > Metazoa > Chordata > Mammalia > Primates > Cercopithecidae > Trachypithecus > Trachypithecus francoisi. The sequence continues at coordinate 59,683,954 of NW_022681468.1, forward strand.
ATATTCCATAAAAATTGAGGAGGAAGGAGTTCCTCCTCAACTGATTCTATGAGGCCAGCATCACCTTGATACCAAAACCTAGTGGATATACAATAAAAAAAGAAAACTTCAGACCAATATCTTTGATGAACATCAGTGCAAAAATCCTCAACAAAATACTTGCAAACCAAATCCAGCAGCACATCAAAAAGCTAATCCACCATGATCAAGTAGGCTTCATCCCCGGATGCAAGGTTGATGCAGCATATACAAATCAATAAAGGTGATTCATCACATAAACAGAACTACAGACAAAAATCACATGATTATTTCAATAGATACAGAAAAAGCTTTTGATAAAATTCAATATCCTTCCATGTTAAAAAAAAAAACTCTCAATAAATAAGGTATCGAAGAAATATACCTCAAAACAATAAGAGCCACATATGACAAACCCACAGCCAACATTATACTGAGTGGGCAAAAACTGGAAGTATTTCCCTTGAAAACTGGCACAAGACAAGGATGCCCTCTCTCACCCCTTCTATTCAACATAGTATTGGAAGTCCTAGCCAGAGCAATTAGGCAAGAGAAATAAATGAAGGGCATCCAAATTGGAAGACAGAAAGTCAAACTATCTCTGTTGGCAGATGACATGATTCTAGATCTAGAAAATCCCATAGTCTTAGCTCAGAAGCTCCTTCAGCTGATAAACAACTTCAGCACAGTTGCAGGATACAAAATCAATGTACAAAAATCACTTGCATTCCTATATATCAACAACAAACAAACCAAGAGCCAAATCACAAAGGTAATCCCATTCACAATTGCCATGAAAAAAATAAAATACCTAGGAATATAGGTAACCAGGAAGGTAAAAGAGCTTTACAGTAAGAATTACAAAACAATGCTGAAAGAAATCAGAGAAGACACGAATAAATGAAAAAAAATTCTATACTCATTAATAAGAATAGTCCATATCCTTAAAATGACTATACTGCCCCCAAGCAATTTATAGATTCAGTGTTGCTCCTATCCAATTACAATGATATTCTTCACAGAACTAGAAAATATTATTTAAAAATGTATATGGAACCAAAAAAAAGCTCAAATAGCCAAGGCAATCCTAAGCAAAAAGAATAAAGCTGGAGGAATCACATTACCCACATTCAAACTGTACTACAAGGCTACAGTGACCAAAACAGTATGGTACTACTACAAAAACAGGTACATAGACCAATGGACTAGACTAGAAAGCCCAGAGGTAAGGCCACACATTTATGACCATCTTATCTTTGACAAAGTTGACAAAAACATGCAATGGGGAAAAGACTCCTTATTCAATACATAAGCATTGGGATAACTGACTAGCCATTTGCCGAAGATTGAAGCTGGACCCCTTCTTTACACCATACACAAAAATCAACTCAAGACGGATTAAGGATGTGAGTGGTGGCTCATGCCTGTAATTCCAGCACTTTGGGAGGCTGAGGTGAGTGAATTGCTTGAGGCCAGGAGATCAAGACCAGCCTGGCCAACATGGCAAAACCCTGTGTCTACTAAAAATACAAAAAAAAATTTAGCTGGGTGTGATGGTGCACACCTGTAGTCCCAACTACTCAGGAGGCTGAGGCACAAGAATCACTTGAATCCAGGAGGCAGAGGCTGCAGTGAGAAGAGATGGTGCTGCTGCAGTCCATAAAAACCCTGGAAGGCAACATAGGCAATACCATCCTGGACATAGGAACGAGCGAAGATTTCATGACAAAGACACCAAAAGCAATCACAACAAAAGCAGAAATTGACAAATGGGATCTAATTAAACATAAGAGCCTCTCCACAGCGAAAGAAACTATCGACAGAGTAATCAGACAACCTACAGAATGTGAGAAAATATTTGCAAACTATGCATCTGACAAAGATCTAATATCCAGAATCTCTAAGGACCTTAAATAAATTTGCAAGAGAAAAACAAACAACCCCATTGAAAAATGGACACAGGACATAAACACTTCTAAAAAGAAGACATACATGTGGTCAACAAACACATGAAAAAAAGCTCAGCATCACTGATCATTAGAGAACTACAAATCAAAACCACAATGAGATACCATCTCATGCCAATCAGAATGGTTATTATTAAAATGTCAAAAAAACAACAGATCCTGGCAAGGTTGTAGAGAAAAAGTAACCCTTACACACCGTTGGTGGGAGTGTAAATTAATTCTGCCATTGTGGAAGACAGTGTGGCAATTCCTCAAAGACCTAGAGGCAGAAATACCACTTGATCCAGCAATCCCATTACTGGGTATACTCCCAAAGGAATAGCAATTATTCTATTATAACGCACGTGTATGTTCACTGCAGCACTATTTACAAGAGCAAAGTCATGGAACCCACCTAAATGTCCATCAATGATAGAGTGGATAAAGAAAATGTGGTACATATACACTATGGAATACTATGCAGCCATAGAAAGAAATGAGATCATGTCCGTTGCAGGGACATGGATGGAGTTAGAAGCCGTTATTCTCAGAAAACTAGTTCAGGAACAGAAAACCAAACAGTGTATGTTCTCATTTATAAGAGGGAGCTAAATGATAAGATCTTATGAACACAAAGAAGGAAACAACAGACAATGGTGTCTACTTGAGGATGGAAGGTGGGAGGAGGCAGAGGAGCAGAAAAGATAACGATTGGGTACTGGTCTTAATACCTGGGTGATGTAATAATATGTCCAGCAAGCCCCCATGACATATGTTTATTTATGTAACAAACTTTCACATGTACTTCCAAACCTAAAATTAAAATTAAAACAAAGAGAACTACAGACCAATACCTCGTACAAACATAGATGCAAAAATAATCAGCAAAATATTAGCAAATTGAATCCAACATCGTATAAAGAAATTATACACTGCAACTGAGATTTATACCAAGTGTGCAAGGCTCACTCAACATTTAAAACTCAATTATATAATTTACCACGTCGACAGGCTAAAAAAGAAAATCACATGATCATATCTATAGATGCAGAGAAAGCATTTGAGAAATGCAATGCCTGTTCATGATGAAACCTCTCAGCAAACTAGGAATAGAGGGGAATTTTCTTAAGAAGATCTACAACAAGAATACAGCTAACATCATACTTAATGGTGAAAAAATAAAAGTTTCCACACTAATATCAAGAATAAGGCAAGATTGTCTCCTCTTTTTACCTCCTTTTCAACATTGTACTGGAAGTACTAGCTAATTCAGTAAGGCAATAAAAGGTGTACAAAAGGGAGAGGCAGAAATAAAACTGTCTTTGTTTGCAGATGGCATGATCATCTATGTAGAAAATAAAAAAAAAATTTTTTAAACTCCTGGAACAAATAAGCAATTATAGCAAGGTTGCAGGATATAGGGTTAATATATAAAAGCAAATGTGAAGAATGCTGCAATAAACATGGGAATGTAAACATCTCTTCTACATAGCGATTTTATTTTTCTTTGGATAGATACACAGTAGTGGGATTGCAGGATCATATGGTAATTTTATTTTTTTTAGTATTTTGAAGACTCTCCATACTATTTTCCAACATGATTGTACCAATTTACATTCTCACTAACAGTCTACAAGGTTTCCTTTTCTCCATATCTTTACCTGCACCTGTTATCTTTTGTCTTTTTGACAATAGCCATTCTAACAGGTGTGAGGTGATATTTCATTGTAGTTTTAATTTGCATTTGCAAATTAAAGAGGGTTTGAAACTAAAAATACAATGCCATTTACATTAGCACCCAAGAAAATGAAATACTTATGTATAAATTTGCAAAATATGTAAAAGAAAAGCCATAATACTCTGATGAACAAAACCAAAGAATTGAATACTTGAAGAAATATTCCATGTTCATGCATAGGAAGACTCACTATTATCAAGACGTAGATAATACAGACATATTAACAAGTTATTTCCAACTTGATCTATAGATTCAATGCAACCCCAATAAAAATCCCAGCAAGTTATTTTGAGGACATCAACAAACTGATAGTACAGTTTCTGTGTAAAGGCAAAAGACTCAGAATAACCACACAATATTGAAGGAAAAGGACAAAGTTGGAGAACTGCCACTACACAACTTCAAGACTTACTATAAAGGCACAGTAATCAGGACAGTGTGGTATCAGTAAATAAGTAGACAAAGAGGTCAAGAAGACAGGATAGAGAGCCCAGAAATAGACATAAATACAATCAATAGATATTTGACAAAGGCATAAAGGCAACATAATGGAGAAACACAGACATTTCAACAAATGATGCTACAACTGGACATCCACATGCAAAAAAAAAAAAAATGAATCTAGACTCAGACTTTCCACCCTTGATAAAAATTACCTCAAAGTGAATCACAGACCTAAGTGTAAAATTCAAAACTATAAAAAGCCTAGACTATAACAGCAGACAACCTAGATGACCTGGGGTATGGCACTAACCTATTGGACACAACACCAAAGGCATAATCCATAAAACAAATCATTGGTAAGCTGAACTCTATGAAAATAAAAACTTCTCTGTGAAATACAATGTTAATACAATGAAAAGACAAGCCACATAAGGGAAGAAAATATTTGCAAAAGACAAATCTGATTAAGAAAATTGTGATCCAAAATATATAAAGAACTGTTAAAACTCAAAAATACAAAAACAACAACCCAATTTAAAATGGGCCAAAGATCTTAATAGACACCTCATCAAAGAAGCTATACAGATGGCAAATAAATATATGAAAAGACATTCCTAATCATGTCATCAAGGAAATGCAAATGCAAACAAAAATGAGATACCACTACACATCTAATAGAATGGTCAACATATGGAGCACTGATAATACCAAATGTTGGTGAAGATGTGAAGCAACAGGAACTCTCATTCATTGCGTTAGGAATATAAAATCATATATCCACTTTGAAAGAAAGCTTGGCATTTTCTTACAAAATTAAACATATTCTTACCATATTATTCAATAATGGTGTTCCTTGGTATTTACCCAAAGGAGTTGAAAACATGTTCACACAAAAACCTACATATGGGTACTGACAGCAGCCTTATTCATAATTGCCAAAACTTAGAAGCAACTGAGATTTCCGTCAGTAGATGAATGAATAAACTGTGGTACCTTCAAACAATGGAGTATTACACAGAACTAAAAGGAAATAAGCTATAAAGCCATGAAAAGATACAGAGGAAACTTAACTGCACAGTACTAAGTGAAAGAATCCAATCTGAAGGGACTACATACTGTATGATTCTAACTACATAACATTGTAGAAAAGGTAAAACTATGGAGATAATAAGAAATCAGTAGTGTCCAAGAGTTTGGAGGAAGAAAGGATGAATAAGTAGAGCACAGAGGATCTTGAGGGCAATGAAAATACTCTGTGTGATATTATAATTAATTATGAATACATGTCATTATACACTTTTTGCAAACCCATAGAATGTACAACATCAAAAATGAACCCTAATGTAGACAATGAACTTTGGGTGATTATGATATGTCTGTGTAGCTTCATCAATTGTAATAAATGTACCATATTGTGGAGGATGTTGATCATGAGGAGACTATGCATGTGCAGGGAAGGGAATATATGGGAAATGTCAACATTTCTCTCTTAATTTTGCTGTGAATCTATCACTGCTCTAGAAAAAACAAAGTCTTAAATAAAAAGGAAGGAAACACACATAGACATTAAGTGATATTTCAAGTATAGTCTATTACTTAAATTCAAATAATGTTATTTCTTAGAATATTGCTTTTGAGTACTTAAAAAAAAGATACACTGTTATTCCTTGCACTAAATTTCTGAATGCTGATATAAATAAATAAGAAACTGTTAATTTTCAAATTCTGAATATCAGATTTAAAAATTCAAAAGGTATCATCTTCTCAATCTTCTGTTGAGATATTAGTACACTCTCATAAAATAATCAATATTTTTTAAAATAATAAATTTATAAAGAGAAAGGCAAAATTCTAATTCTAAATTCAGGGCAGACACAGGGCAAGGAAGGCTAGGAAGATAGTACACAATGGTCAGATAAAAAAGAATATTCTAGAGTTCAGAAGGTGATATACAATTTCAGAAAAGTAGACTACAAGGAAAAATAATAATTCTTAACTGCCAAATGAATCAGTGTTTGCTAAGTTATTGATGGGAGTCTATAATATTACATAATAAACTTGTTGCAGAGATAAAGCACAAGATATGTATCCCTACTTTCTGCGGCAACACAAAAATATATTGAATACTAGGCTGCAAAGTGCAGACATAAGTGCAATAAAAATTGCAAAAAATAAGAGTTAAATGTGGCCTAGTACACCAGACACCAGAGAAGGCTTTGAAGAGGAATTAGAACTAAAGCTGATGTAGGTGTTGGGGGCCATTTTAAGAGGCAACGCTGGAGGGAAGACATTTCAGGAGGCGGATAGTTACACATTAAGACAATCCCTAAAGTACTAACAATTATTTCATGTAGGTGATTTTGGTTCTCCTGATTAAATTATAATTTTGTCAGTGCTATCCAGTGAGCTTAACATGATCCCCAACAACCCTAGCAAAATCATCATTAAAGAGATTTGGGGAAGCAATTTGTGAGCACTTAGAAAAGGAGGTGGTGATCATTGGAACACACCATGTAGCAACAAAGAATAAGCTCTGCCAAATAACCTCATCCTCTATAAGTCAGTCTAGTAGCCTAAGAAAAGGAAGGCTATAAGTAAAGTGCATATTAATTTCTGAAAAGTATTTAACAAAACCCCTTTTGTGGTGTTCTATTAAAGACAGGGAAATAGAAACTAGATAGTAATATAACTTGCCAGTTAGATACACCTAGTTGAAGAACTGTATCGAATGAATGTTGATTTATGGAGCAACAGAAGCTTCTAGAGAAAGAAATTGTACTTGGAACAAGACAATGAAGCCATTCCAATGATTTCTTCTCATCTGATTACTAGAAAGTCATTGCTCGGTCCAGGATCTTTTTTTTAAGTATTTTAAGGTTTTGTTTTCATTTTAAATTTAAATATAACAACAGCAGTATGTCCTCTTTCCCCTTCTTTTGCCAGTTCACAGGGAAATTGCAGAATCTTTTTACTTCCTGATCCCTTGGTCAGGAGCAGTATAACCTCTCTCCTTTCCACCATATTCTATTCATTGAGTTTTTGTAGGTATCTCACGTAATTGGATGTTGGATGGAGGGATGTCTGCAGATCACAGGTTTATGAAAGGGGCACCTTCAAGGCTGCTTAGGTGTTCCTGGTGGAGGATAGACAGCCCTCCTTCCCCTTCCCTGTATGGAGTCCCTCCACTTTTTCTCTACATTCCAAGTTGCTCCTATGCCACCTCCTCTCCCCATTCTTATTGATAAATTATATCTGAATCTCCTCCTTTGCAAAACTTTTTTAAGCTTTTTAAGCTAGGGAAGAGGAAAATGACCTTCAGGGCACATGTAAGAGAGCAGAAGACTAGGGATATACACAAAAAACACAAAGATTTCTATTTTGAGAGGTCTATCTTACATTAATGACAAAATTGATTAGTTTTGAAAATTTAGATAATCATAAATAAACCACTGATAAAAATAATTCCACAAAATAATTATAATCACCTATAAAACAGTCACTTTTAACATTTGTGCATTTACCGTTCCAAAAATGTGTGTGTGTGTGTGTATGACAACAACATTATTAAAAATGAGTGAAGTTCTTACAACCTGCTTCTTTTTACTAGATATTTTTAGTTGATCTTAAACACGGCCACAAATTATTTGTATCTCTATTCATCACATCAGAAGGTGAGCTATTTCCTTATCACTTAGATCTGGATATGTGACCTGCTTTGATCCATGTGGTAAAAGTAACACTGTGTGAGTTATGGAGCCTCAAATAACTGAGACACTCCACTCAACATCACCAACCACCATTCAGATAAGTGAAGCTATCTTTGCCTCTCTGACATCAATTAAAGCCATCAGATAACTACAGCTATAGAAGTGCTCTCAGAAGAGACAGGCAAACCCCCCACCCCACCCCCCGGATTGCTGATCCACAGTATCATGAAAAAGAAATTGTTTCTGTTTTAAGACACTAATTTTTTGAGACAAAAACTGAGTGTTAATATCTGGGAGATTCATTATACAGCCAAAAAAAAAAAAAAGGCTGAAACCACATTTTAGAATGAACATAATTTCTGTCAACTGGTAAATTTATGCAGTATTTTAATAGCGGTATAATACCCTATCATATAAACAAACCAAAATCTAACCATTTATTATCATTGGACATTTAAGCCATTATAACTTTCAAGTAGTATAAATTACTCTCCTTTTTCCACACAAAGTATTTTAAGTCATAGCTTTACATATATAATTATTTTCTTAGAATAAACTCTTAGAAGTAGGACTAATAAGCCAAAACATTAGCAAGGTTTTGATCTGTACAGCTAAATAGTTGCAGCAATTTTAAAGTGTCATTCACCAGCCATGTAACTGGAAGAACAGAAGATAAATAACCCTGAGGAGATGACTTCAAAGGACTTGAAAACAGTATTCAAATATTGAAGAACTGCTTTATGTAAGAATGTTTGATCATATAGAATCTCTGTAAATATAAGAGGTAATAATACATCTCAATATACAGAAATAATGGAGTGATGTAGTTATTAAAGTGTACTTCTTTGAAACAAGGATTCCCTATTTCTAGAAGCATTTAGGTAGAGATTAATCATTATGTTCATGGGTACCATAACAAGACTAGGTCCCAAATTCCTCCCTTCCCCCTGCCAAGTGGCCCATCTAACTCTATGTCAGTGTTAGACAGTGATGAATCTCATCTAAACATAAGCCATGCTGTCAGAATGACAGAGGCTAAAATCCTTCTCAACTCAGTACCCAGTCATCAGTCATCCTAAGACCACCTGTATTTTTTTCCAGAATGCCTCCAGAACCAATGCCAAAATTTAACATAGCCTCAATGAGTCTTTTTCAAAAGAAACACTTCGCCTACATGAAAGGGACAATATTATCAACATTTGGAGAAAAGCAGAGAAGATAGAGATATGGAGAGAGAGAGCCCTAATAGCAATCAAATATCAATCTACCGTCTACTATATTAGCCAGGTTTTTCTTAGAGGGACAGAACTAATATGATATATAGATGTATATATTTAAAGGGGAGTTTATTAAGTATTAACTTACATGATCACAAGGAACCAGAATAGGCTGTCTGCAAGCTGAGGAGCAAGGAGACCCAGTCTGAGTCCCAAAACTGAAGAACTTAGAGTCCGATATTTGAGGGCAGGAAACAGCTAGCACTGGAGAAAAATGTAGGCTGGGAGGTTAGGCCCATCTCTCTTTTTCACATTTTTCTGTCTGCTTTAAATTCGCTGGAAACTGATTAGATTGTGCCCACAATATAGATCTGGGGTGGATCTGCCTTCCCCAGCTCCCTGACTCAAACATTAATCTCTTTAGGCAACACCCACACGGATACATCCAGGATTAATACTTTGTATCCCTCAATCCAATCAAGTTGACACTCAATATTACCCACCACAACTACTAAAACTGAATTTTAGCAGCTTTTCTGTTAACACTGTGATCTAGCCAGTACTTTTCAAACAAATCTCTCAGTTGAACTAAAACTGTTTTGAATTTTTGCTCTCAATCAACAATCTCAACTAATACAATCCTTTCCATCAACAAGCTTACAAATTAATTATAACTGCTGGGTAAACTCCATATGGAATATTTGCTGTTGGTGATCTTGTTAAAGACTATGAAAAACATTTGACAATCTTTGACACATTAGGGATAGTTATTTTATCTGAGATATAGATTTCAAGCATTACTTATTGGCATTTGGCAAGCTTTTTAACACCACAGTGATGGGGTCTGCCCTATGGTAAATATTTGTTAGTTTCATAGTTATTACAGTCTTGGCAAACTTCCTAAAACAGACTCAGATTCAACAAGCTCCAGTCAGGATGGGGCTGGCTAGTACACGGTTGCCCTGGACATTCTACACTAGAAGTTCCTAGATGCTGGTAAAGTAAATGTTTACCACCTTAAACCACCTCATTTATCTTTCCCTTTAGACTTTATAGCTATACTAATGCTACCCGGTTCCTCCTCTGTCCCTGTTCTCAGCATTTCGCTGTTGTGTATTCAGATCAAGGATGATCAACTGGTGACTTTTAGGCTCTAGTGATGGACATGCAGGGAGAGCGGCGTTGACAGCATTTTTTTGTCCCTCACAAAGTTTTAAAAGGCAACGTATCTATACAAGTGTTATGCTTTGTCATAGAACAAACAGCCTGTTTCACAGTAAATATTATTAACTGCATGCTCCCTAAAGTGTGCAACCCTTGGCTAATGTGGCTAACAGTCTACAGTATAGCTTAAGTAGGGAAACACTATTCTAGACAACAATGAGTCCTCCTTGATACTCAGGATTTACAGTCTCCAAAGGCAGTAAAGCTGAGATCCAATTTAGATCTCCTAAAACCAGACCTACCCACTCTAGTCATAGTCAAATACAAGCTGCTTGGGCTCTAAAAAAAAAAAAAAAAACAGGATCAGAAAACAAAACACAGTGATATTAATCTTTCTACATTTTACTCCTTTTACCTCAGAAGCCAAAATTTCGTCCTATCCCAGCAGCTAAGTTAAATCAGCAGGGAAGATTGAATAGAGGTCAGAATAGAGGCAAACAAGGTGATATGAAGTGAAGTATATGTGTGTGAACTTCCTTCACAGTCAACTACCTGAGAAGTAAATTTATTTGCAAATGGAAAAATGTATTACTTTGTGCTGGACATGAACTGTTTAGATATTTATGCCACTTTTTGACAAACTCTTTGGAGTACTAGTCCCAAAGAAAAGAAAAAGCTCTAGCTGAGAATTTATGCCCTCCATTGCCGTGTCTCTCCTCTCAATGATAATCAATGACAAAGCGAATACTTCCAGTAAGATCTCAGCATATTTCAGAAAATAAAAAATGGCCTATAATCCACCTTTTTGCCAAATACGTTCCATGGAATGCTAGTCTCAAGAAATAATTTATGGAAAAATAACAGCTGGAGGGATTTTTTTCCAAATAAGTTTGGGCAACACAGCACCCTCTATCGCCAACCATTATTAATACACATATTAAAAGCTTTGAGAAGCCCTAGTTTAAAGGAATACATTTAACTTTCCTTATTTCAATATAGTCCAAAGGTCCAGGATTGTCTTGGGTAACATTTTTAATGTGATTTTTTGAAATAATATTTTCGCCGGGAACGGTGGCTCAAGCCTGTAATCCCAGCACTTTGGGAGGCCGAGACGGGCGGATCACAAGGTCAGGAAATCGAGACCATCCTGGCTAACCCGGTGAAACCCCGTCTCTACTAAAAAATACAAAAAACTAGCCGGGCGAGGTGGCAGGCGCCTATAGTCCCAGCTACTCGGGAGGCTGAGGCAGGAGAATGGCGTGAACCCGAAAGGCGGAGCTTGCAGTGAGCTGAGATCCAGCCACTGCACTCCAGTTTGGGCGACAGAGCGAGACTCCGTCTCAAAAAAAAAAAAGAAGTAATATTTTCAAAATACACACTCTGGGAAATTCTGCCCAAGAGCTTCTATGCATGAAAGCTTCTGATATAAAGGGGCATTTGTGTTTGATGCAGTCTTTTCCGTATTTTCACTAAAACACTATGAAGACCAAAAAAATGGAAATTCACATTATCCATACAAATTAGGATTAGTAACTGATAGTTGATATAGTTTGAATATTTGTCCCCACCCAAATTTCATGTTGAAATATAATTCCCGATCTGGGAGATGGGGCCTGGTAAGTGTTTGAGTCATGGGAAAGGATCCCTCAAGGTTTGGTGCTGACCTTGCCATAGTGAGTGAGTTTCCAGCAGATCAGGTTGTTTAAAAGTGTGACATCTCTCCCCAACTCTCTCTCTTGCTCCTCCTTTTGCCATGTGAGATGCCTGCTCCTGCTTCTTCCACCATGAGTAAAAGCTCCCTGAGGCATTGCAAGAAGCTGACCAGATGCCAGAGCCATGCTTCCTGTACAATTAAACCTCCTTTCTTTATAAACTACCCTGTCTCGGGTATTTCTTTGTAGCAATGCAAGAGCAGCCTAATGTAAACCTAATGTCAGAATCTGAGAAGACAGGAAATTTACCAACCATCCATTGCTGCAGATTTTCAAGTCATACAGAATTGTGCCCACAATCCTAATAAATGTTCCTCTTTATATACCCGGGAGGAGATAGAGCTTCCAGAAAACTGGTTGAAGAAGGGGTGAAGAAATGACTAGAAGGGATATTTGACATTTTAGGAGGTCTGTTGCCTGTGAAAACTTAGTAAGTAGGAAATGAATATCAAAAAACCCTTTGAAAAACTGGGTACTGAAAACTTCTATTTTCATGTTAAGTTCAGGCAGTCATCAGCATCATAGACCAGCAGAACCACAAGACATTAAACTTTCTAGATACTGGAACTTGGCTATAAAGTACACCCCACTGAAGATCCAGAAGGAGATTGCCCACCATCCATGTGGTCAGAAAAGCCAAAAACATTTGACAAATACTGTGTCTGGAGAAACTATTCCTTTCTTACTTGTTATTTTTTGTAGAGCTGGGGTTCTCACTATGTTGACCAGGCTGTTCTCAAACTCCTGGCCTCAAGAGATTCTCCCACATCAGCCTCCCAGATTGCTGGGATTACAGGTGTGAACCAGCATGCCTAGCTATTTCTTTTTTAAAATGAAAGAAACAAAGTGGAAAACAAAGAAAAAAAAAGCTCATTATGAAGCATGAAGACTCAGAAGAACAGGAGAAGCCTGAGAGTAATATATTATAGAAAACCAGAAGAAAATTTTAGGAATAATTTGGCATTCTGAAGAAATACTTATAACATAGTAAATGAGTGACATTTAGTGAAAACAGTAATGGTCTAGGACAAAAGTACAGAAAATGATTTCAATATGGTAGGAAGGAGTTTGTGGTGGCAAAAACCCAGTAGTGATCTTTAGTCAGAAGATGCAAGTGAGATTGTTTACTATAATTGGAAGTGTAGCCAGTGTGGTAATCAGAACCTTTTGACCAGAGGGATATTTGGTGACATAAGATCCCTAGGAAACAGATGTGTAGCTTACTAAGATACATTCGGATTCATAATATTTGAGAGTCATCCAATTCTTGGACCTGAGGCGATACACACTTCTAGTACTACTAATACTACTGCTAATAATAATACTAATAGCAAAGCCACTTGAAAATTGCTATTTGTCAGACACTGTTATAAATTCTTTACATGTATTTACTTATTTGTTCCTCACAGCAAACCTGTATTATTATTATCCTTGTTTTACAAATTTTACAGATAAAGAATCTAAGGCACAAATGGGTTGGGTAAATTGCCCAAAGTCACAAAGCTCATAAGTGACAAAGTCCATGATTCACACCTGAGTTAATTCATGCGCTTATATTGCTATGTTTCTACCATATTATGATAGAACCAAGTGGAAGCCCCTGGAGCTTCTTTTTCCCACCACAATCTAATACAGAGGCCATAAACCTTCCAAAGGGAACCACTGGGAACATCAAAGGAGTACTGGAGGATGAAATCACAAAAGCAATGTAACTTCACGACTAGTTACAGAAATAAAGGCTGAAGCTTATCGTGTTTCCTCCATCAACGGGTCATACATGTATGTGCACATGTGTGTGCATGTGTTTAAATAATTTTATACGTATAATTTCCCTTTACTTTTTCCTTTTCCTTGCCACTTTTTACAAAGTATTATTGTGTATGTAACCTTAAAATTTAGTCTATAGGTTGCAGAATATCAAGAGAATCACAACAGAACTGAAGAGAAGTTGATTTTTAAGCCAGTCTGAAATTGCATGTGGATAGAATTTACTTCCCTTGGTAGAATATTAGAGAGAAGAGGATGGAGGATTAAGTAGGACATAAATATGTTTTCAGATACTTGAAGAAAAGTTATTTTCTGTTATTTGTTTTATGTTTTATACTACTTTTTTGAAAATTAAATATTTCTAGCTTCTAACCAGATCCTAGCTTTCTATCCTTCCCACTGTTTTCATGAGCTTCCCCAAGACTCACGATAAATAACTTTTATGTTTAATTTAACCATAATTGGTTACCATTGTTTGCAAGTAAAAAATTTAACTACACATGTTTATTCTGTGTCTATGTGTTTAATTAAGGTAACTTAAGCCTATATACAGGTCTTGGGAAAGTTGCCAGAAATAGAGGAATTGTTATAAAAATAGAGAAGAGAAAGAAAAATAAATGAATGAAGTAATAAAAAGAAGATTAATAGAGAAAAGAAAAATAAGAGAATTTCAGCAGATTTATTAAGACAAAAATACTTGTGTCAGGGAGTTTAAAAGTCAAATCCTTCAAACATTTTAGTCTGGACAGGAGAAGAAAACTCAGCTATGAATATATACAATGATTACCAAAGAAACCAGAACATATGAAGTATGATGAAAGCCAAGGAAAGAGAAAAATATAAGCATAGATGGAGAAGAGAAAATGGAGCATTTCCTTTTTACTTAATACATCCAGGTCTTATAGAGGTGTAGAAAATGTAGAATGCTGCATAGAGTTGAGATGAACAATGGGGCAATAAAAAGGCCAGGTAGGACATTAGCACTGACAAGAAAACAAAGTAAGAAATGAAATTGTAAAATTTGAAACATTCACACTTCTCAGTAAATACAAAGGAAATCAAATACAAAAAGTTAGATTAAGAGTGGAAGCAGATTCCAAACCAATTGGAACTGCCACCTCTAGAAAAAAAATAAAAGTCAACAAGAGATGAATCAAAGGATTTCTTAGGACCAGTGACTATCCAGCATGAATTTGTAATGGATCCACAATAGTGAGAAGCTCTGAGAACAGAAGCAGAGAATGAAACTCACTCAAGCATGGGAGCCATCAAAGCAGGAGCTGTAACAGAAGGCCTAAAGGACAAAGATGTCAGGGGAGGATGTAAATGACCACCTGGCATGCATTTATGGAAAAGTGTGTGCTTTTTTACTTTGCCTAATCGGTCAAGCATAAAAATAAGCATAGCCCCTTTACCTAAAACAAATCCAGCCAGGCTTTATGAAAATTATTTAGCACTCTTGTAAAACTTTACATACCAATCTGTACTAGGGCAATGGTATAGACACTGCATAAAGTGAGTTTTAACATGATTTTGTACTTGTATAGGCCTTTATAGTTCACAAAGCACTTTCATAGCATTTACTGAATTCTTACAACTGTAAGGTAGTATAACCTAAAGGAAGGCTGATTTGATAGGCCCATTCACATAATAGCCAGATACAGCATTTACCTCAACATATTCCCAAAGTGGCACCTTTCATGGTAACAAACCAGCCTGCAGCTATCATTTGCCACCAGCCAGGCTAATTCTCTCTGATTGTGTCTCACAGTTGTCTACTTTCATCACCCATAGCTACTACTATCTGTACCCACTGTGAGAACACTCATATTCCTAGGAAGTGTACTGTCTTCAGATATTCCCAATGCTGCCAATACTAATAGAACCAGAGCAACGCTGAGGCCTAGGCAGGAACCAGGAAACAAGTTTCAGTATAGCTCTGTGTAACACACTGCTACCTGGATCACAAAGCAACTAATCTTTAATCAGATTCTCACGAAGTCTCATGAGAATAATTCTGTCAGCTTTTCATCCTTGTCCTTAACCCTCTAATCAAATAAGTACCTACCCAGTACCAGTAAAAAGATCTAGTCTCAAATCACCTTCTCTATTTTTCCCTCTCATCTGTGTCTAACTCATCTCCTTCCACAGAACAATCTAGTTAATTACAGATGTCAACTTTCTTAAAAGCAATATTCTCCCAGGTTCCAAAAGCCACAATGTCACTCTCCCTGCACTTTGCCAGATATTGAGATCTTCATATATCTAAAACTTTCATTGTAATAGGTTTTTCTGAAAACGCAGAAAATGTCCACCCTGAAAAGTGAATTCAAATTCACCCTGAAAGGTGATGTAAATACTTCACTGAAGATCTTTTTAATAGTTTTAGGTCAATGAACTATCCTTAAAGAAAAAAAAAAAGTAAACTTGAGTCCTGTCTTTTTCTGTTCCCGCTGCTGTGTAACAAAATACATTAGACTGGGTAATTTACAAACAAAAATATATTGCTCACGTTTCTAAAGGCTGGGAAGCCCAAGATCAAAGCACCAGCAGATTCAGTATCTGTGGAAGTCTTGTTCTCTGCTTCAAAGACAGCATGTTCTTTCTGCATCCTCACATGGTAGAAGAACAAAGGGGGCTAACAAGCTCCTTCACACTTCTTTTATAAGGGCACTAATTCCATTTATGAGGGTTTTGTCCTTATGACCTAATTACCTCCCAAATCCCCACTCCTTCTAATCCCATCATCTTGGTGATTAGGCTTCACGATATAAATGTTGGAAATACACAAATATTCAGACCATAGCAACCCTTACCCCAAATCAAAAATAAAATAAATTTTGGATAAAATCTAAATGTTGAAGGATGAAACAATAATGTTGCCAGATAATAATATAGGAGACTATCTTTATACTCTTGGCATTGGGAAATAGTCCTTAAACAAGGCTAAAGACACTAACTATAAATGAAAAGATTGATAAAGTGGACTTTAAGCTAAAAACATCAGCTGTTCAGGAGAAATCATAAGGGAATAAGTAAGGAGGTTAATAAATGAGAAAAGATATTTGTGATAAATTTAACAAAGTACTTGAACCCAGAATAAATAAATAACACCTATAAATCAAGAAAAGGTAGACAACCCACAAGAAAAATAGGCAAATGCTATGAGCAGGCACTTTGCAAAAGACAATTTCCAAATGGCCGACAAACATAATTAAAAATCCTCAAATAATTAGTCATCAGGGGAATGCAAATTAAAATCACAATGTGATACCACTATATACTCGAATGACTAAAATTAAAAGGATAGATAAAACCGGCGTTACAGAGGATGTGTAGCAACTGCAACTTTCATACACTGTTAGTAGAACTGTAAATTGGCACAATAATCTGAGAACTGTTTACTAGGGTCTACTAAAGCTGAACATATATATACATCAATTATTACGTGTATACTAAACATGAATGCACACATATGTTCACCAAATTACATGTGTAGGAACGTTCCTGGAAGGATTATTTTCAAAAGTTCCAAAGTGCAAACCACTCAAAAGCCTATCAATAATCAAATAAATAAATTTTGATATATTCATTGAATGGAATACCAAATATTGATTAAAATTCATGAACTGACCGGGTGTGGTGGCTCATGCCTGTAATCCCAACCCTTTGGGAGGCCAAGGCGGGTGGATCACTTGAGGTTAGGAGTTCAAGACTAGCCTGGCCAACATGGTGAAACTCTGTCTCTACTAAAAGTACAAAAATTAGCTGCACATGGTGGCAGGTGCCTGTAATCCCAGCTACTCGGGAGACTGAGGCAGGAGAATCATTTGAACCCGGGAGGCAGAGGTTGCAGTGAACCAAGATGGTGCCATTGCACTCCAGCCTGGGCAACAAGAGTGAAACTCCGTCTCAAAAAAAATAAAAAATAAAAAATGAACGGCTCCTGCAAACAAATACATGGCCTAACTTCACAAACATAATGAACAAAAGAAGTTAAACACAAAAAAGTTAATACTAAGTGATCTATTTAAATAAAGTTCAAAAACAGTGTTATTTCAGAAAATTAATGTGGTGACCCACATTTTAAAGCATGTGTTTAAACACACATGTAAAAACGATGTTTCCAAGAGTGTTCTTTGAGCACTATGTTGAGAACAGTTTTATTTCAAAGAATAGATGTCGTGACCACCCTGTAGTGCATGTAGTGAAGTAATCAAATGCACATGCTTTTTAAAAACAATAAAATAATGAAATTAATAAATAAAGTTCAAAAAGATGCAAAGCCAAGCTATGGTGTTAGCTGTCAGTATACTGGCTACCTTTGGGGTGAGAATGGGTGGAGGCCCTGACTGGAAACTACCATGAGGTGGCTTCTTGGAGGCTTGTAATAGTCAATTTTTAATTCTGGGTGTTCGTTCAGGTGTTTACTTTGTGGAAATTTTATCAGAGAGTTACATACTTATGCCAGAAGAAATCTGTATGTATTTGTATTCTCTAATAAAACAAAATTATTTTTAAAAATTCTCCCCAGAAAACGTAACTGCTTGAAACTTTATAGTTCAGAGAATTTCTTGGCTGATATCTACAGTCATCATTAGAAATCTTTCATATTTTAGTGTGAACTTAGAGCAAGATAATTTCTAACAATAGAAATTCCTAACAGCTAGAATTCTTGTTAGAGTAATTGCTATAAAGACTAGAGGGAGATAAAAGATGATTAAAACAAAAATTGTCATTAACATTAAGTTGGAATTGTATATAAAGCCTTGTATATTTTAAATCTTTAACTTAATAGCTATTACAAGTAATATTTTCAACACTGTAAGAGGATACAGAGACGAAGAAAATACAGGCCTTACCTTTAATGTCCTCATATCAAGAAAACAAAAGAAATAAGGTCAAAATCTTTATTTATAAATGTGGTTTTCATGAAATTACTGTCCATCTCTGACAAGATCATGAGCCTTTTAAGAGCAGGGACTGTGCATGTTTTCCTGAATTCCTAATATAGTTTCGGTAACAAGTGGAAACTAATTATAAATTGAACAAGAAAACAGACGGATAAATGGATGATAGATAAGTAACTGAGATTCACACTGCTTCGAGAAGTCAAAGTAGAAAATACATTCAGTTATCTGGGATGGGGGTATAGATGATTGTGTAAGGTTTAAGGAAAGAATGGCATTTTAGATATATTTCAGAGAAGTTTGACATTTAGTTTAAATTTCATTTTTTCTCTTAAGAACTATAAACAGTAGTTGAGGAGTCAGAAAATTATTTTTTAATTTTGCACTTCAAATACATTACATGGGCTTATTTACTGCCTTCTAAGTTTTATTATGCATATATGCATACATGATAAACACATATTATATATGTAGACATAAATATATGTGTCTCTGTGTGTGTGTTTGAGATGGCTCATGTAAATCTTTTTTATAGTTGCAAGTCTATGAACTATATGCACCCGTAGTATTATCAAACTATTACAAAACATTGTACAAAAAGCATTCCTTATTTTGTGACTGAAGCCATATTTTAAAATGATGCCATAATGTCAAAGGTTAGGAAAACTTTAGAAGCTTTATTTTGAATTTGGTTTAAATGAATATTGGGAATATAAAAGTCTTATCCTGGATTAAACTTGAACAAATAAAATCTGTTAATATTATTAGACTATTGTAATTTTTAGGTGGCATTTCTTTTTTTTTTTTTTTTTTTGAGATGGAGTCTCGCCTTGTCACCCAGGCTAGAGGGCTAGAGTGCAGTGGTGCCATCTCGGCTCACTGTAAGCTTCGCCTCCCAGGTTCAAGCAATTCTCCTGCCTCAGCCTCTCGAGTAGCTGGAACTACAGGTGGACACCACTGTGCCCGGCTAATTTTTTTATTTTTAGTTGAGATGGGATTTCACCATGTTGGTCAGGCTAGTCTCGAACTCCTGACCTTGTGATCCGCCTGCCTTAGCCTGCCAAAGTGCTGAGATTACAGGCTTGAGCCACCATGCCCAGCCTTAAGTGGCATTTCTAAGTATTGGATTTGACATGATCTTGGCTAAATAGGGGCAAGCAGCACTATATTCATTCAGGACACAAATGACAGCATGAAAAACTAGAAGGTGAAGGTTGCAGTCAAAATTATTTTGTGTTATTTTTTCAGAGGACATTTTTAATTTTAAGGAATAAAATAAAGTGAATAAAGTGAAAGGTAAAAATATTTTTTTTTTTTTTTTTTTTTTGAGACGGAGTCTCGCTCTGTCGCCCGGACTGGAGTGCAGTGGCCAGATCTCAGCTCACTGCAAGCTCCGCCTCCCGGGTTTATGCCATTCTCCTGCCTCAGCCTCCTGAGTAGCTGGGACTACAGGCGCCCGCCACCTCGCCCGGCTAGTTTTTTTGTATTTTTAGTAGAGATGGGGTTTCACCGTGTTAGCCAGGATGGTCTCGATCTCCTGACCTCGTGATCCGCCCGTCTCGGCCTCCCAAAGTGCTGGGATTACAGGCTTGAGCCACCGCGCCCGGCCTGGTAAAAATATTTTTTAAACCACATGACAACAATATGAATGGGGAAACAAAGGTGGCCATGCTTTGAGGTGACTGGAACTTTAATGAAGATTCAACTCTGATTTCTGGAGCTATGAAGAATGGACTTTTGTGGACCAATGGAATTGTGCTGAAATGGATTTATTAAAGGTCATTTTTACAGTGAACATTTTTGGGAAAGGAAACCCCCGGGGAAAATGAAGCAAAGACATATTGGAGGAAAGATGGCAGAGCAGGCAGAAGCTGTACATGTTCCAGCAGATGAATCTGAGCAGATCAATAGGCTTCTTGAAAATCTGTTAAAGCAATTTCATGGATCTGACAACTGGAGCAAGATGACAACCCACTAAGAAAACGCCTGTTTGGGCTGGGCTGTCGAGTTTGTGGGTGCAACAAAGGAGAACTTGTATATGACAGAATCAGGTGCATTAGTTAGCTGCACAGTTATTAACCATGTTACATATGGGCTAAAAATTTTTTTGTTGTAAAGTGGAAAGACTCACATGATAATTGTGTTCACTCAGACATTTGCTGTGAAAATAGGGAGTGTTTTAGCCTTTTTCAGTGTCAGTTTTAGTCTCTATAATTAACCACATGCCTGCAGAGTCTAAAAGACTTCAAGTGATTTCTGATTGTGTGTCCTCTGATGTGCTTAGTGGACAGGAGCGTAAGTGGTGACTTCCTGACTCTTCATACTTCAGTATAACACAGTTGTCCTTTGGACTCACTTTACATTCGGAAAAGTAACATTCTGCTGTGGGAGTAGAAGAGCTTTGTGTTTACTGTTCCATTTTAATTACCTTCAAATGATCTGAGTCTCATCAGATTTTTGTTGGAATTGGCAGCATATGATGAATTTGTTGCATTTAGAAAATACTACTTGAATTTAATGGAAGGAGCCATGAAAGCAGCTTTTGATTCTAATGCAGATACTCACAGAATCTAAGCTAAAATTTAATGCGTAAAAATCAGTCTTGTTTCTGCCAAAATAAATATACTGCTAGAATTTGAGAACAATGTTCATCTTTTTCTCATTACTTTCATTTACTTGCATCTCTATATTTAATACTATTTTTTCAGTGTTTTTTCTCCTACTATTCTGAGTAGGTTAGTATTACTCACATTAAAATAAATTGAATGACCAAAAAAAATCATTATTTTTGTTAAATCAAGTATCATAGTGATACATCCTTGTAAACACATTGGAAGAAAATTCACTAATCAACCCAAGTTTATTCAAGATTGATATCCCTTCTAAGGACCACATATTGTAAATGATGAATAGAATCAGAAGACTCATATAAGAATGAGGATAACCATTCCCTAGGCAGAATCAAGAAAAAAAAAGAAAAGTTTGTTTCTAAGGCTTTCAGGCTGGTATTTCTAGTGTTCATAGTTCATATGATCTCTTTGGAGAGATAATACTGTGATCCTTAGAGAGTGGTATGGATTCTGTAAAATATGTTCAAAGCCATGGTCTCTGATAAAAATGATTGAAATAACTGTCTTTCTTAATGCTTTTGTTTTGCCATAGACCTGAACTTGGTCAAGGTCATGGGTTTAAGACCTTTGAAAGCCAATTAGATTGTTTTCCTTCTCTGGTAAAGGTTACCTTAAAAAAAAAAATCTAACTGTTTTCAATACATGCTCTTGGTCTTAAAGGTGATAAGGGAAAGGAATGTGTGTAGCTCAGTGCAAATATTTCACCGATCCTTGAAAATCAATCTAAAGGGCATATTCTACAATAATAGCAGCATACTGTAAGAAACCAGAATATACCACCCCAAAGGATTATTTTGAGCTGATTATTTTAAGAAACTGCAGACACAGAAGAAGCTCTGAAAACAGAGAAGTTACCCTTTTGAAGGGAAATTTACACCTATATAGGAAATCGTTTGTAAGAGCATCTCCTACTCAGCACCAGGAAGAAAAGGATGACTCTGAATCAGTAGAAATGCTTATCAGTGGAGAAGGCACTAACTTAAATCTATAAAATAAACCTTATCTTTGTTTATCTTCTTTTCCTAGGCATCTCCCCATGACTGTCCTTTCCCCAACTCTTTTTTTCTATGTTTCAGTGGATGATGGTATTCAAAGCCATCTCTGAGATTTCATTTCTCTGAGTGTGTCTCATTTATACATGAGGTATACAATTGACCCGAGAAGAATGTAGGGGTTAGGACTGCTGACCACAACACATTTCAAAATCTATATATAATGTCTGACTTCCAAAAACTTAACTATTAATACCCTACTGTTGGCCAGAAGCCTTGCAAATAACATATATACTCTATTAACACATATTTTCTATGATATATCTATTATATACTGCATTCTTACAATAAAGTAAGCTAAAGAAAGGAAAATGTTATTGAGAAAATCATAAGGAAGATAGATTTACTATTCATAAGTGGAAGTGGACCATTGTCAATGGAATAATGATGAAGTTCATAAAGTTGGAAAGGAGAGCTTCATTTCTCATTAACGGTTGCAGTGTACAGGTTGGCCATTCTGACAGAGTGGAAAGAATAGCCTTTGGTCAGAAGCCAGAAACAAACACTTTGAGGGAGGGGCAAAGGGAACAGGAATTTATGCTGAGCGAGGTGGTCAAATATACATATTCAATAACCAATAGGAGGAGTCCTGAATATTTATGAAAGAAGTAACATGCCCACGCACAATTCAGCTTCAAGCCCCTTCATGAATTGCAGTGTACAAAAATCGTGATGTTGGCATGATTTGAGAGTGGAGTTTTGGGTCCTCTGATGTCAAAAGATAAAGTAGAGCAGGGGTCCCCAAACCCCGAGCCATGGCTTGGTACCAGTCAGTGACCTGTTAGGAACTGGGCCTCACAATAGGAGGTGAGCAGCAGGCACACAAGCATTACCACCTGAGCTCTGCATCCTGTCAGATCAGGGGTGGCATTAGATTCTCATAGGACCATGAACCCTATTGTCAACTGCACATGTGAGGGATTTAGTTTGCATGCTCCATATGAGAATCTAATGCCTGATGATCTAAGGTGGAAGTTTCATCCCAAAACCATCCTCCAACCCCAACCCCAGTCCGTGAAAACATTGTCTTCCACAAAACTGGTCTCTGCTGCCAAAAAGGTTAGGGACCACTGAAGTAGAGGACACAAAAACCCTCGGTGTGCATCCTCAATAGACCGGCCAAAACCACTCTAGGATGGCTGAGTTCACGTTTGGTTTTGTGTATTGGCTCTATAATATGAACAGGGAAAGGTCATATCTTTGGGGGCTACCAAGTTTTACTGCTTAGAATTCTATATTACATGTTTGCATTTTTGTAAATCTACCACTCAAAAATTGTCTAAAATTGCCTACTATCATGGGTGCTTTATATTGTGGTAGGCTAGGAGGAAAGATATTTGAAGCAAGTTATCATGCTCTACCAATATAGCTAGCGGGGTGACACACAGCAAGGGCTTAATAATTTAATTATGTCAGAATAAAAAAAGGTACCAGAGGGAGTTAAGCAAGGAAGACTTCATTTAAGACTATTGTAATGGGAGAGAGAGATTTAACACAACTCTGAATATAATAGGCACAACTGGGGATTTATGGGCAGAGCGGTGGACTTATTGGATAGAGAATTACTAAATGGAACATGATTAGATATCAAGAGTTGGAAAAGAAGAACTTGATTAGATATTAGAGTTAGAGGAAATGGGATTCTATAAAAACTAGATAAGCATAATTCTTGCTAAAAGTAGGCTCAGCAGACCAAAGACAGAGTCTAATCAAGAAAAGGGCCTGAAGGAGCCTGACTAGAGTTTATTCAAGAAGGGAATCCTTGTCAGTTCATAAGTATGAAATAGCCCTCTCAGATGCTTGAGAGTATATCAGACATGTATGTGATTGCCTCATTTGCTGATCTAAAAGAACTTTAGTTAGAACTCCTAGAACTCCTATTTTTCTTTTTTTTTTTTTTTTTTTTTTTTTTTGAGATAGAGTCTCGCTCTGTCGCCCAGGCTGGAGTGTAGAGGCCTGATCTCTGCTCACTGCAAGCTCCGTCTCCCGGGTTCACACCATTCTCCTGCCTAAGCCTCCCATGTAGCTGGGACTACAGGCGCCCGCCACCACGCCTGGCTAATTTTTTGTATTTTTAGTAGAGATGGGGTTTCACCATGTTAGCCAGGATGGTCTTGATCTCCTGACCTCGTGATCTGCCCGCCTCAGCCTCCCAAAGTGCTGGGATTACAGGCGTAAGCTACCACGCCCGGCAGAACTCTTATTTTTCAAATAGAGGTTTTGTTTATCCAAACTTCAAAGTTCCTGTATTCTTGCCTGTTGCCTTTACCTTGAATTACAAAAAAAAAAAAAAAAAAAACTAACGTTACTCTCTGAATTACATCATACAGATGAGTAACATGCTTTTCCTTAATGTTTGCTTGTGACAAAGATTGTCCCCTTGACCAAACTTCAGTCAGGCTCCTCTTCCCAAGCAGGCCTCAAACTTTGTGCTTCCATCTTTACATTGCCTGGTTTTAGTAAGAATCCTGTGAGGTCAGTTTATCAAGCATCTCCCACTCTCAATATCTGATCATCCTGAATAATTGACAGAATTTCTCATCCAACCATACCCATGTGATATTGGATTAGACTGGCCTTCCTTCAGGAAGAATTATGTTAGGTCAATTTAGCAAGAATCACCTCACCTTCTTAATAATTTTTCATCCACCAACCCCATTAATCTAATCCTTGGCTATAAATCTCCTCTTCCCTGTTGTAGTTAGAACTGAGCCCAGTCCTATACTGAGGTCTATTTTCCCCTATTGCAGTTTTTCCTCAATAGTGTAAGTTTTTAACCATTTCAACTACTGTCAAGCTCTGGTTTTTCTTTAACACTTGTTCTCTTTCCTTACTATATGAAAAGGAGTTATTGACATGGATTTTACTTTATTTTATTTTTTCATTTTTAGAGATGGGGTCTTGCTCTGTCACCCAGGCTTAAGTACAGTAGCAAAATCACAGCTCACTGCAGCCCCAACCTCCCAGAAACAAATGATGCTGCCACCTCAGCCTCCAGAGTAGCTGGGACTACAGGCACATGCTACCATGCTTGACTAATTTTTTTTTTAATCTTTTGTAGAGTCAGGGTCTCACTATGTTGCACAGGTTGGTCTCAAACTCATGGACTGAAGTAGTCATCCCTCTTTGGTCTCCCAAAGTGCTAGAACTCCAAACGTGAGCCACTGCACCTAGCTGGGTTGACATATTTTGAGGGCGCAATACCAGACTATTGAGGAGGCTCCTGTATGGTTGTTGATGCTGATCGCTACAGTATATAAGCAGTTGGCATTAGATAACTAAAAACAGGATGCGGAAAAAAAAAGACCAGATGTATCAGCCAGGCTTTACTCAAGATGTGCTGTGTGGCCTTGAGATTTGATTCAGACTTTGATTTGGTAAAATAAAATAATCATTGTATCTTACATTTTTAAATGTCTGTCTTATGATGAGTGTACAATAATTATTCACTGAATGACTAATGCTTTGCACTAGTCTCAGTGTTTTTAAGTTCTCAGTGTTTCAAGGAGATTTAGTTTTGTTTGTCTGAATAGTGACTATTATGTATTATATAAGCATTAATGAAAATGTGAAATTCATTATTCATGCTCAATGTTTAGAAGAGGCTTCAGGGCAAGGAAAGGAAAGACATGAGACAGTAATGCAAAAGAAACTAGTAGAAAGAAAGAATAAGAAATTAAGAATGTATTTCTCTGAGATTTTGGGAGAAGAATGATGATGTGAAAGGGTAGAGGAATGGAGGAAACCAAGAGATACTAATGAGACAAGTTAGAAAAACTGTTTTCCCCTCGGGATATAATTTAACCACTTCTGAATACGAAGGTTAGGGTAAACTTTTATTAATTTTGGTTATTTCAATTTAAAAATCATAAGTTATTTGAGAACATAAAAACCTTTTTTTCATTTCATACATTTCTCAGTTAAACCAAGGGATTTAATACATGTTACTGAAGTATTCTGTTCTCCATGTAAAGTGCTTTATCTTTCAACTACATTATGTCATACCATATGAAATGAATACCAAAGCATGAATATGTCTTCATCAGGCAGGTGACATACTCACGTATTTTTTTAAAGCATCATAAAGCATGGCTATCTTATAAAGCATGGTTCTCATTTTTTCTTTTATAGTTTGTTGCTCTCCCGTGCTCTGCTGGGATTCTTCCCAGTTACTCTTTGGCTTCACGTACATGCAATACGGCAAACTAAATCTGACAAAAGCCTGTCTATTGTTCATCATAGCACCTTTTCAACACATACCAAGTGGTTGGGAGAGTTAGGGAATGGAGCTTCCTTGCATGTTAGTATGAATTATTCAGAATGTTATCATTGAAGGCTAGGGATTCCACATTTTCCATTTTAGCACTTGTTTCTGACACCTACTTCAGGCAAATTTTGTAAGCTTCAAATACAATCCTTGGATCTTCTGTAATGAAGGCAGCTATAAACAAAGAAGAAAAAGTTTGGTTCATATGTAAGGTTTGGAGGGTAATAAAATATTGATATACTTATATATATCCTACATATACAAGGAGTTGTCCTTGTGAAAACTGTATATAAAAGATAAAGCACATAAGTATAATTATTCAATGTGATCATAGCAAAGAAAAAATATCTCTCTAATCAAAATCCTGAAAAAAAAGACAAAATGAAACAAAAATAAATAAATAAATAAATCATGGAAGAGGTGGTAGAATTAAGACCTGAATTATGATAACAGAATTAGAATGGGAATTCCAACCATATATATCAAAAATAAGCTAACATTTTATTTTTTTTTTTTGAGACGGAGTCTCGCTCTGTCGCCCGGGCTGGAGTGCAGTGGCCGGATCTCAGCTCACTGCAAGCTCCGCCTCCCGGGTTTTACGCCATTCTCCTGCCTCAGCCTCCCGAGTAGCTGGGACTACAGGCGCCCGCCACCTCGCCCGGCTAGTTTTTTGTATTTTTTTAGTAGAGACGGGGTTTCACCGTGTTAGCCAGGATGGTCTCGATCTCCTGACCTCGTGATCCGCCCGTCTCGGCCTCCCAAAGTGCTGGGATTACAGGCTTGAGCCACCGCGCCCGACCAACATTTTATTTTTGTGCTAGTCAAAACAACAGAAATAGTCTGCTTGTGTTTCTGCAACTGGAACCTCTTAGTCATTAAAATAAACCTATTTTACTCGTCATGTCAGAGGCTTCCAAGTGCAAAGTGTACTAAACAAGATGAAAATACTGATTATGCGTAGATCTGACCTCTCTGGTGTCCTGACCTCTGAAACTGTATTATATATTCAGGACAGATACCAATGGAAATTTCTATATCTATTTGATCTATTCTACGGTTTGCTATCTATTTTCCTAAGTGAAGAAGGTAGGGAAGTGGGTGAAAAGAATGAGGGTTAGAAAAATACACCTAAAAATAAAACTTAAATAGTTCCCCTTCGTAAAGTACATGAAACAACTCACAGGGTCATGAGAATACACTATCGGTCAATCTTAACCTTACTTTATCGTGAGGTTTTGTGCTATCAGCTTCACTGACAACTAGACTAGCAATCGATAGTATCAATCTATAGTTATTTGTTTTCTCAGCAGTTTCATGAATATCACTTTTTAAGTAGAATACTAGCAGGAGTTATTTTTCAAGTTGCTTTAAAGCTAACAAAGGTGCCTTTTGCCAGAGTAAAGCTAATTAACTCTAAAATATCAAATCAATATTCTTATTAATATTGTATCCATTATTTGTGGGGAAGAAATCAATGTGTCCTGATCAAAATGTAAATATGCACAATGATGCACTCACACTAGGGAACTTACTATTTTTTCTAAGCAAGCACATTTGAGTCAGTAAGACATGTATTAGGCAATTGTCTTTGAATTCACTGAAACAGTGCCCTCTTTGCTATGACTATGTCTAGTAAGATTTTTTTTGATGTTTTAGAGCTGAATTTATTCTCAGCATAGATGAGCCTGGTGCCACCTTGAATATTCACCATTCAGAGACTGCCACTTTTGCCATGGGAACTCACACATGCAACTTGTTTCCATGACAGCCTGTAAATTACAGGTCCCAAAGTCAGCTGCAAGGAAAAGAGAAAAAAAAAAAAAAAAAAGACCCTTGCCTTAGTTTTTGGCAGACTTACCTTGGATATTACTGATGGCTTTTTGGTTTGGTTTCAAAACCACCTGTGTCATAAGGGAGACATTGAGATTGTGCTTTCTCCTGCAAATTAGCAATTAGAGCCAAACTGTCTTCTGTGAAGCAGAAAGCTAATACAAGACTTAGGGAGGAAAGGAAGTATTTTCATAAGTCATGCACCAGATGAGGGTCTCTTCATGAACAGGCCACCCTGTCCTACTGTTATCTACTTTTAAATCTCTTATGGACAGCAACTGCTTCAATGACGGCAAAAGCATCAAAACTCTAACATTCTAATGAATAATATGAATATAAAATATTTGAATATTCAGAAAAAGTCTAAAATTCAGATAAAGTTTAAGACCTACAATCATCTTTAATTTACGTTTTGACAAATATATTTCTCTGTAGGACTATCTACTCTGGCAGCAAACCAAATGTTGAAACCAAAACAATTCAAATATGGCATTTTGTAGGCAGGGCAGTAGAAGCTGACATGAACCCAGCACCTACCTCCACCCTATATAGTATCATATTTAATTTTCACACGGGTCCTAGAAGGCAAGAGAGTTTTATTTCCATTTTCCAGTTGAGTTGAGGAAACTAAGGCTCAGAAGTGCTAAGTAAATTGTTCCGATCACTAAGTGAAGCAATCAGAATTCAAAGTACAAGAATCAACTCAAATACATCCACTCAACCTACAATTGTCATCTTTAAATATGGAATTCAGAGGAAAAGCATTATTTATTTACTTTTACACTTTGAAAAAAACTCTCTTCAAGGTAATTTATATATCAGGATTTCTTTTACAATACACACATACCTTGCATTAAAAGACAATATAAACAGATTAACGCATCAAGTTGCCTGGCTTATTACAGATTTCACTCATTAAAAAAAAAAAAAGGAAAGGAAATAAATGCAGTCATTTGCCACATAGCAGGCCACTGTGCTTTTTTATCAATTCAGTTTCTGTGCACGTAGTTCAAGGACAACATAGGGCCTGATATAGAGCCCCTTCTTGATTTATACTTTATTTCCTGTAGAACTACAGATTACAGTATGCCTTTGTTTCAGATAAAATCAGGATGTATAAAGCAGTGTTGTACTGACCTCCACATGATGCTAACGTTTTTGCTTCAAACTTATACAGATTTTAGATTTATTGCCAAGTCTGAAAAGCCTGGCTAAGATAGTCATTGTGTCATACTAGCTTTATGTTTGGATCCTGTGTTGACATCAACCCTAAATAATCACAAAAGCAGTGCTTTTGCAGATGTATTTGTGCTGGTCTCTGAGTTCTTAGTTCATTTAAATATCAATGAGCTGAAAATGTACTGAAAATCATACCTTAGCTTTTCGTCCTTTTCAGCGTGTTTCATTAAATTAAATTATATTTTAGTTTAAGTCTCTGTAGATAAGTATATCCAGTTACCATAAGCCAATTTAATTATATTTTGTACTTGCCCAATTACTGACTTGAAGCAAATCTTTGACTAATAATAATGACTGCACATTACTAATGTTAGGAAGGGAAGTCCTGAAAGCACTTCATTCCTTTTCTGTTGCTTAAAATATTTCTTTGAATTCTTACTGCATACACATAAATTCAAATTCCCACTGCATTCAAGGTCTTTACAAGTAGTCTTCCTCCTGACCACTCACTCTTCTATAAATCAAAGCACAAATGTTAAAGCCTATTAGACCTGAATTCAATTCCTGCCTCTGCCATTTCCTATCTATATAAATTTAGAAAATTTTTATTTTTGTTTTTACCTTACCTGAGCTGATTCCTTTTTTTGCAAAATAAAGGTAATAGTACTTGACTCAGAATGTTTGTGAGGAGAAAATGTGAAAGAAACATAAAACACTGAGAACAGTGATTGGTCATTTCTGCCAATGCAAGACTTAATCCAGTCCTTCCACACCCACCCCCAGTTCTTTACCAAATTTTCTTCTACGTACCCTGTTCTTTAGCAACACTGAAAAATTTACCTTTCCCCAAATAATAAATGTATTCCTCATCTATTCCTTGACACATGGCACGCACATGGCCTGGAATAGCCTTTACACCCTTCTTTTTGCTGCACTACTCCTTTGTTTCTGAGTATCACTTCCTTTATGATACCTTCCTTGACATGTCTCCCCATGATTTCTGAGTTCTTATTCTGCATGAGTTCTTATTTTGAACTCATGCAGAACTTTGCACATACTTCAATTATAACACTTAGGATATTCTAATTGCATGTTTATAATAGTCCTTCCCTAGTAACCTGAGCCCCTCAAGGGCAGAGTTGGCATCTACACCATCATTGTGTCACTAGTATCTGGTGTTTAATATTTGTTGAATAAAATAATTATATGCTTAATAAATCATGATCACTATACTCCACTTCTTTTTAATGTGCATTCCTATCCACACATAAGACAAGACTGCTCTATTGTTCTAGGACTTGAACTTAATAGAAACTGGACAGATGTCTGTGTAATTAAATATAATGTGAACAACAGGAACTGGTGTTGTTAAGGGTAAAATATTGATCAGTGAAGAGAGGAGGTGAATTAAGTGGAGTTAAAAAGAGAAGGGAACATGGGAACACCACTTTCATTTATCATTCCCATTTTAATTTTACTTTTGGAAACCTGACAAATATGTAGCAGTAATGTCTTGCAGAAGACAGATTTCATTTTCCCCTTTTAACTTTTTAAAATCAGGCTCTAGGGGGTAAAAATCCAATCAGAAAATGTGTTTCATGTTAAAATTATGAGATGGATTGTCTTAAAAAGCCTTGGTGATGAAAAACAGCATAAGAGAAGGTAGACAGTTTGCCTGAGATAAGAACATCAACTTTCCTTCTTTAGAAACAATAAGAGGAGTCCAGAGTTGTAATGAGAAAGCACTGTTGAGGGAGAGCTATATATTCCCGTGTCAAAAGTCTCTTCTGGTCTGCTGACCCAGGCAGATGATCAGGTTGATTGACTTCATCTCTATCACCAGCAAATGGAAAGGCAGTGGTGACTAATGACTTTCCCAATATCCATCTTTTTTATTTAAAGAAGTTAGCAATATACCTTGAGATAGATGCTGAAGTAGGTATCATCTGTCTTTTTGTCCTGATATAAGGTTCATGGTTTCTTAAGAATCTGAAGTCAAGGGAATTGAAAAATTGGATTAGGTGTTCTCAAAGATCAGATTAAAAGTTTTTGCTGACTCCTAATCATCTTGAGATCTTGAAATTTCTCTAAGTGTATACAAGAGATAGCAGTAACTAAGATGGGAAATGTATATGCTTACATCTATACTATAAGTTTTATGTAGAATTGAGATATGAGATGTATTTATATATTGTGTAGTGTACTCAAAGTTATTTCTACTATCTGACCACTAGTAGTATATTTGTAAGTTGGTTTTATGAGACATATATCTTAACACATGCCTTCTTCCTGAAATTGTCTCTCTCTCTCTCTCTCTCTCACACACACACACACACAACACATACATACACACAAACTCTTTTGTCTCTTTCTTACCAATTCATCCTGTAAAACAAATAAAACTTTGTAAAATACAAATCCAATAATCTCATATCTCTGCTTAAAATTTAATCATAAAATTTGGTCCAACTTTAAAAACCATTAGCAAACACTTCCAGTTAAGTTTGTCCCATTTTTTTTCTCAGTTCTCAAACAATGATCTGTGCTTCAAACAAACCTGACTAGGCACTATCTTCTGGTGCTTTGAAGAACTCAGTTTCTGTACTACTCTCAGCTGCTCATTTCGCTGCTCATTTACTTCTTTATATTTCCTGTAATTGTCTGCATTTAAAATAACTTTATACAATTATTAAATGAATTCATTTTTGCATAGAATTTCAAGCAAGTTAGGTGATGATAAATTTCCTTTGAACTTCTGTCCAGTTCCTCTTCCCTTTCCAGATAGGCAACCACTGTTGCACACTCTTTTTTATTCATTGACATAAATATGTGTAAAACATATAACTGCATGTCACATATACTTACAAAATATATTTTGTAAAACCTATGACTTTTGTATGATTACATGTTTGTTTTACATAAATAATATCTTACATCAATACTCTAATTTTTTCTTATCCATTTTCCTGAGGATCTTTTCATGTCAGTAATAAAGATTTCCCATGATCAAAGTTTCAGTACACAAAATCAATGTATAAAAATCAGTAGCATTTCTATACACCAATAATATCCAGGCTGAGAGTCAAATAAAGAACACAATCTCACTTAGAATAGACACAAAGAAAATAAAATACCTAGGAATGCAGCTAACCAAGAAAGTGAAAGACCTTTATAAGATGAACCATAAAACACTGTTGAAAGAAAGCAGAGATGAAACAAATACATGGAAAAACACCCCATGCTCACGGAATTAAAAGACTCAATATCATTAAAATGGTCATATTGCCCAAAGCAATTTACAGATTTGATGCTATTCCTACCAAACTACCAACATCATTCTTCACAGAATTAGAAAAAAATTATTCTAAAATTCATATGGAACCAAAAAAGAGCCTGAATAGCTAAAGCAATCCTGAGCAAAAAGAACAGAGCCAGTCATCACACTGCATGACTGCAAACTGTACTATAAAGCTACAAAATATATAGCTACATACACAAACAGCATGGTACTGATTCAAAAATAGACACAGAGACCAATGGAACGGAAAAGAAAAGTCAGAAATAAAACTGTGTACCTATACCATGTGATCTTCCATAAGGCCATCAAAAATAAGCAATGGAGGAAGAATTCCATATTCTATAAATATTGCAGGGACAACTGACTACCTATGTATGGAAGAATGAAACTAGACCCTTACCTTTTACCATGTTTAAAAATAAACTCAAGATGGATTTTAAACGTCAGACCTCAAACTACAAAAATTCTAGAAGAAACTCTAGGAAATAACCTTCTCAACATCAGTCTTGGCAAAGAATTTATGGCCAAGTCTTCAAAAGCAATCGCAACAAAAACAAAAATAGACAAATGGAACTTAATTAAATGAAAGCACTTCTGCACTGCAAAAGAAATCATCAACAGACTAAACAGACAACCTACAGAATGGGAGAAAACATTCACAAACTATGCATCTGACAAAGGTTCACTGTCCAGAATCTATAGAGAACTTAAATCAGCAAGCAAAACACAAATAACCCCATTAAAAATGGGCAAAAGGCATGAACAGATACTTTTCAAAAGAAGACATATAAGCAGTCAACAAACGTTTCAACAATGCTCATCACAAATCATCAGAGAAAAACAAATCAAAACCACAATAAGATACCATCTCACACCAATGAAAAAGTCTACTATTAAAAAGTCAAAAAAACATAGATGCCTACAAGGCTGCAGGGAAAAAGGGACATTTATATGCTGCTGTTGGTGGAAAAGTAAATTAGCTCAGCTACTGTGGAAAGCAGTTTGGAGATTTCTCAAAAACCTTAGCACTAACCTAAGACCCAGCAATCCCATTACTGGGTATATACACAAGGGAATACAGATCATTATACCAAAAGACACATGCACTTATATGTGTGTTCATTACCATGCTATTCACAATAGCAAAGACATGGAATCAACCTAAGCACCCATCAGTGGTGAACTGGATAAAGAAAATGTGGTAGATACACACCTTGGAATACTACACAGCCATAAAAAATAAGGACATCATATCCTTTTCAGCAACATGGATGGAGCTCAAGACTATAATCCTAAGAAAATTAGCACAGGAACAGAAAACCAAATGTCACATGCTCTCATTTACAAATGTGAGCTAAACATTAAGCACACATAGACATAAACATGGGAACATTAGACTGCAAACTATTAGAGAGAGGAAGAAGGGAGGAGGTTGTGGATTAAAAAAACTACCTTTTGAGTACTATGCTCACTACCTGGGTCCAATATACTCAGGTAAAAATTTTATGAATGTACTCCCTGCATTTAAAATAAATGCTGAAATATTTAAAAATGATAAATAAATAAAAGGTTTGCTATAATCTTCCAAGTGTGACCATGCCATGCTTTATTTTACCATCCACCCCCTAATGGATATTTTGGATTACCTTCATTTTTGCCATTGAAAAAAAATACTACAAAAACTACTAGTGAACATGACTGTGCACTATATTTTCTAAGATACTGCTATAGTTTTAATGTGTCCCCCAGAATTCATGTGTTAAAAATTAATCCCCAATGCAACAGTGTTGGGAGGCCCAGGGAAGTGTTTTTTAGTTCATGAGGACTCTGCCTTCATGAATAGATTAATGTAATTATAAAAAGGGCTTGTGGCAATGGGTTCACTCCTTTTTATTATTTTTATTTTTAAGTTCCAGGGTACATGTGCAGGATGTGCAGGTTTGTTACATAGGTAAACGTGTGCCATGGTGGTTTGCTGCACCTAACAACCCATCACCTAAGTATTAAGCCCAGCACGCAGGTTCCCTCTCTTGCACTCTTGGCCTTTTGCCTTCCACCATGTGATGATGTAACAAAAAAGTTGTCGGATACATGCTGGTGCCTTGATTTAGACTTCTAGCCTCAAAAATTGGAGCCAATAAGTTTCTTTTCATCATAACTTGCCCAGTCTCAGGTATCCTGTTATATCAGCACAAAACAGACTACGACAGAAACTGGTACCAGAGAAGTGGAGTGTTGCTATAATAAATACTTGAAAATGTAGAAGCAGCTATGGAACTACATACAATGGATAAAGGCTGGAGAATTTAGAGGAGCAGGCTAAAAAATGCCTATATTGCCGCGAACATAGCAATAATGGCCAATCTGGTGAGGGATTAGGAGAAGAGGAGAACTGTAGGGAAAGTATAAAATGTCCTTAAAATTACTTAAGTGGTTATAAACAGAATATTGGTAGAAATACGGACAGTAGAAGCCATTCTGATGAGGTCTTGGATAGAAATGAGGAAGAAAGTATTGAAAACTGGGGGAAGGCCATCCTTGTTATAAAGTGGCAAAGTACTTGGCTGTATTATGTCCATGTCGTGGGCTTTATGGAAGGCAGAATTTAAGAGAATTGAACTAGGATATCTGGCAGAAGAAATCTCTAAGCAGCAAATATGGAAGGGACTGTGTGGTTCTCTTAACTGCATATAGTAAAATGTGAGAAGACAGAAATGATTTAAAGATGGAATTAATAATTAAAAGGGCAGAACACACAGATTTGTAAAATCCCAAGCATGAACATATAAACAATGAAAAGGCATGTTTAGAAGAGAAAATCAAGGGTGTGAGCGGTGACTGTTTGGTAAGGAGGTTACCATGGAGTGAAGAAAGTCAGGTGCCATTCATCAAGACAATGGGAGAATTATCCTAAAAGCATTTCAGAGATCTTCAAGGCTGCCACTCCCATCATAGGCTCAAAGTGCAAGGGCCTTGAGGGTAGAAAGGTTTTGAGAGAAATACCTAGGAAACTCTTGAGAATTTGCGGTTCATTGCCCAGAGCTCTCTCAGTCCTCTGCCCCCACATTCTGGTGCTGCTATCTTCAACCACCTCAGCTGTGGCTCAAGCAGGCCCAGGTGTAACTCTGGCCCTGTGGAGGCATGACTGCCTCCACCTAGATTTCAAAGGATGCTTCAGAGGCCTGCTGCTTGGGCAGAGCTACTGCAGAGAGTCCTGACCAGGGTAATGCCTTGTAGAGCCATGAGATGAGGGCCACTCCTAAGACTTTAGAACTGTAGAACCACCAGCATGCCACATCAGCCTGGAGAGGTACAGGCATGAGACTCCAACCCATGAGAGCAGCTAAGTGAGATGAGTTCAGCAAAGCCACAGGGTTAGAGCTGCCTGAGGCCTTGGGGGCCCAACTCCAGTTTTAATGTGCTTAGAAGACAGGACAAAGTCAAAGATTATTCTCAAGCCTTAAGATTTAGTATTGTCTGCCCTATTCGCTTTTGAACTTGGTTAGAACCTGTTACTCCATTCTTCTTGCCTATTTCTCCTTTTGGAATGGAAAAATCTGTCCTATGCCTGTCCTACCACTGTATTTTGAAAGCACGTAACTTGTTTTAACTTCACAGGTTTACAGCTAAAAGATAATTTGTATCAGGATGAATCTTACCGTGTCTCAGTCATATGATGCTTAGATTTGAGACTCTGAACTTACATTTTAAAGTTGCTGCTGAAAGACATTGAGACGTTTAGGGCTGTTGGAATGCAATGAATGAATTTTTCTTATAAGAAGAACATGAATTTTGGGTAACTGGGCAGAATGGTGTGTTTTGAATGTGCGCCCCAGAATTCATATGTTGGAAATTTAATCTCCAATACAACAGTGCTGGGAGGTGGCGCCTAATGGGAGGTGTTTAGATTATGAAGGCTCTTCCCTCATGAATTGATTAATGCCATTATAAAAAGGGCCCTCCAAAATAGGTTTGCTCTCTTGTGCTCTCACTCTTCCACATTTTGTCATGTGATGACATAGCAAAAAGGGCCTCACCAGATGTCTGTGCCTTGGTCTTCTCGGCCTCCAGAACTGTGAACCAGTAAATTTTCATTCATTATAAATGACCCAATCTCAGATATTCTGTTACAGCAGCACAAAATGGACTAAAACAGAAGCTGTATTAGCTTGAGCTAACATCACAAAATACCACAAACTGTGTGGCTTAAACAAGAGAAAATTATTTTTCACAGTTCTGAAGACTGGAAATCTGAGGTCACGGTGACAGCATTGTTGGGTTCTTTGTAATGGCCCTCCACCTGGCTTGCAGATAGCTAATTCCACCGTGAGGTTCCCACTCTCATGACCTAATTATTTCCCAAAGGCACCATCTCCAAATACCATCACATTGGGGATTAGGGTTTTAACATATGAACTTTGGGGAAACACATGCAGTCTATAGTAGATATATGGCTAAGAAATGAGTTTCAGAGTGGAAAGTTCTATCAGATTGTCTCCTGTCTCAATTTACATGCTCACCTAAGTGCTTGAAACTGCCCATTATCCTCTATCATTGCTACCACCTATCCTATACCAGCACTGGCACCCTGACCTGAGACTTTCAGCCTCCAGAACTGTGAAAAATAAATTTCTCTTGTTTAAGCCACCCACTGTGTGGTATTTTGTTATGTCAGCTCAAGCTAATACAGCTTGTTTTAGTCCATTTTGTGCCGTGATAACAGAATACCCAAGATTAGGTAATTTATAATGAATGGAAATTTACTGTTTCATACTTCTGAAGGCTGGAGAGTTCAAGATCAAGGCATTGTCATCTGGTGAGGGCCTTTGTGCTGTGTTATCATATGGCAATGGTAATCTATCTTTTTCCTAATTTTTGAGAAAAATTTGCTATCTCATTGTTTTAATTTGTGTCTTCCAGTTACTACTGAAGTTTTGGAAGAGTTATTGGCCATTTGTACTTTCTCTTTTTTTAATTACCTGCTCATTTTCTTTGCGTATTTTCCTATTGGGCTTTTGCTTTTTTTTTAATTTGAAGGAGTTTTTTATATCTTCTGAACACTAATCCACTGTAATCTTTATGAAAGCAGAGGTTTTTTTTTATCTGTTTTGCTCACTACTAGACCCTATGGTCTAAAAGAGCACATGGTACCATAGTATGTGCTTGATAAATGTTTACTGAAAGAATGAAAAGGCATATAAATAAATAAAGAGGTTGCAAACATTTTCCAGTGTACTGCTTAACTCGACATTATCGTATCAAATTTAAATAAAAGTTTTAAATTTGAGTATGATCACATTTATCAATCTCCTGTGCTAAATATCCTACGTTTTGTGTTTAATCTTATAACCATTCCTACCATGGGTTAATAACAGATTACCCTTCATCCCCCTCAAACTGTATGCTTCTGTTTTATTCATTTTCACTCAATTTAATCCATTCTTCTTGATTCTGATGTCTCTAGTCTCATTGAAACAGTAATTTTATCAATATTTATCAATTAAGAAGTTGGTTCATATGTAACATCATAAGATGAATTTTATAGAATATCATATTCCAGGCCAGACACAGCAGCTCACACCTGTAATCCCAGCACTTTGGGAGGCCAAGGGAGGTGAATTTCTTGAGCTCAGGAGTTTGAGACCAATCTGGGCAACTTGGCAAAACCCCATCTCTACAAAAAAAATTTTTTTTAATTAGCCAGGTGCTGTGGCACCTCTGAGGTGAGAGGATTACTTGAGCTTGGGAAGTCAAGGCTACAGTGAGCCATGTTTGCACCATTGCACTCCAGCCTGGATGACAAAATAATATCATACGCCAGATACACTGAATATTTTAATTTCTGAAAGACTTAAAATACAATGTAACTACCCACTATCTTGAGTCATTGCCCTTCAAAAACACATTCAAACATGGGTCAGCAAATGAGGTAATGTTTCTATAACAGTGTCCTCTCAGCAATCTCAAGAAAAGAGCTCTAGGAAGTATGTTTTGGAAGGCAGCACACTATTTTCATTTCTATTCAATTTATTATTTAAAATTAAATTATACAGTACAACGGGCCCTGGATAAAATATTCTAAATAAGATAGAGAATGTCAGCACCACAATTCCTTGTATGCATGCTAAGCAAAACTCAGAGAAGCAAAAACCCTAGGATATGATGTCAAACAAAGCTTTCAGAAACTTAGCAACAATATGTTTGGAAAATAAAAAGTAAGATGTATACACCAAAGTAACCTTGGGAGCTAAAACAAAAAAGGTCCCTATGAATGTGTCTTATCACAGCAATATTCTCTGGAAAGGATGGACAATCATATCTGTCTTTTTGACCACATTCCCACTCCTGAGTAGTAGCATTGTCAACATATAATATGAAGGCCATCAATTCACTCTGACAGTGTTTGCACTTCAGGTGGTGAGAAACTCTGTGGGCTAAAAGAAGGAAAAAGAAAGAAATCAAGGAGTAATATCTTGGACTGAGATGAGAAGTATAGCAAACTATGGAAGAAGAAAGTTGCAAATAAAAAGTGTTCTAAATAAGAGAGAACTGAACTTTCAAAGAGCAGAGGCAGTAGGCCTATGCTCATTTAAATAAAAGCAAAATCCTCTATGATTTATTACTAAACTTTGCATACAAACATGGTTGTGACAGATTATAGTACTCATTTTACTCACCCACTGAATAGGCCAGCATATGAATAAGAACATTTCCCTGGTTGAATATTCATCTACATAATGCTTTTCTTCTATAGAGCAGAAATTACTAATCAAATAGAGCCTCCTTAATTCTGAACTACAATTGTGTAGAAGTCAGTGGAGGAAGTCATTTCACAGAGAAGTAACTAAGACACAGGGATATAAAATGAATCTTCCAAGAAGATTCTGGACCCATACATAGTACATAACAGAGTACAAATATAAAAGTTTACTAGTTGCTTGTCAGGCATTTATTGATCATGAGTCTAGCGAGCCTTTGTTGTAGATTCAAAAATTAAGACTAAAATTCTACCCTTAATATATTCAACACTTGTTGGTGACCCATAATTCGCACACAGATACACAGACACACACACCAAATCAAACAAGCAAAGGTAGTGTGCATTTAAGAGAGTGATTTAGCAAGTAAATTATCATTTCCACCAGTTTTAAAATCAAGTCTGCTTCTAATTCAGCTTTACAAATGGAAAGCATATAAATTGGAATAATCTCAAATCACTACAAAAACTTAAAAACACAAAAAAGTCTTACTTTGGAAAATGAAATTAGACAACAAATTTTATTGGACAGCTACTGTGTGCTAAGTAGTAAGAATACAAAACTATGTCGGAAAATGGTCCTTGTTATTAAGGTGCTCTCAATCTAATGAAGTCTACTCAGAAAGAATTTATAGAATTCAAGACCCAGTGGACCACAGAAGAGAGATATTAAACTATACTTGAACCATAGAGGATCTGAAAGAAAAACCTTCTAATATCAAAGATACCATATGCCAAAATAGAGGATATGAATAGCATTTGGTAACAGTTCTAAAATGGTGGTGTAGCACGTTGAAGGAGTAGGACATTAAAACTGAGGAATTAGTTAAGGGATTTATGTGTCATATATGAGAATTCAGAAAGTATTTAATAGCCTCTGGCCACACTATTTTTTCTGTGAAGCAAAAAAAGTCCTCCTTCAATACTCTACACCCACAATCTTATACTCATGTCATCTTCCTACTTTCCAATCTTCATTGCACTGGATGACTAATCCCTTTTAGCCCCTGACTACATTCACTATTATCACCTCCCTGACCATCACTCACCTGTCTTTCTCTGGCTTCAGGTCTATGGGCAGCTTCCTCAATAACTATCAATGCATTCCCATCCCTAAGAGAAAAACACACACATATACACACAATAAAAATGATTACAACGACACCTTTGGGGCTGCCTCTCTTCTCTCTCTTCATAACGAAGAATATCAACTTCTCAAAGAAACAGTCTAAATTCCCTCTCACACAATACACCTCATAGTCACTCTTCAATCTTCTACCACACAATGTCTATTCCCACTCCTCCACTGACACTCTTCTGACAGTGGTCTACATTCTATTCCATTTCTTTTTTGCACATGTCATTGCTAATCACTCCTTTGAGTTCACTCAGCCATCATGCCTGTGCCTATCCCAAAATATCCTATTGCTTTCTCCTTTCCTTCATCTGTTTCTTTTTACCCTCCTTTGCTGACTATAATTCTTCAAACTACTACTGTGTTCCCTCCTGTATACTAAAATAAACCCCTCAGTTAATATTTGATTTTTTTTTAATTAGCCTTCAGTCACGCTTATTAATTGTCTTCTGTGAGTTACAACTATCTTTCACTCTTTGCCAAAGGAGACAGGTGGTGTTCATGATAACCCATAAGTAATTTTCTATTGTATAACAAATAAAGATTAAACCCATGGCCAAGCATTAGAAGGCTTCTGCTCTGGGCCCCTACCATCTTTAAGTCACTGAAGCTCCTTTCCACCCACTCACCACACAGATTGATTACAACCAGCTTAATTATATAAAAAGTGAAAAATTAAGCAGAAAGAAAGATAGACTTGGCCAGAGTACAAATCTATTCTGTATCATATTTAGCAAGTTAATTAATCTACCTAAACCTACGTTTTTATTTGTACAACTGTAATGATACCTAATTCTTAGTCTCCTGATAGAATTAGAATTCTCCTTGTAGAATGATTGGCATAAAATACACCCATCCAATATTTATTTTTATAATAACAGTAATATTTGTTACTATGGTCAGGCACTATATATATGTTAGCTCATTTAATCCTCTCAGAAACCTTTTCAGGGAGATAATCTCACTACCCTCCATTAGAAATGAGGAAACAAAGGCACAGTGAGGTTAACTAACATGCCCAGGAGCCCAAAATTAGAAAGTGGTATACAATCATATTTTAGAGCAACTTACAGGGAGCCTTGAGTGTATCAGTCCTTAAATAAATCATTAAACCCAAACACAATACTGTTATCTACTACAGCTTTGCTCATATAGTTCCCTTATCGAAAATTCTTACTTCGTCTCTTCCCCACTTCATATTCCACTGAATATTCCCTTCTTTCACAGCCCATCTCAAATCCTCTTTGATACCCCTCCCTTACTCCAATAACATCTTACTGGTAATTTTTATATCACTTACCAAACTAAATTGCATCTCACATCTTTGTGCATATGTCTGTTTTGGGAATTAGCCTGAGAGATCTGAGGAGATACAGATCATGTTTGTTTTCTGTTTTTAATCCTTGAACCTTGTGTAGCAATTTGGCACAATGCATTGCCTCACATAAGTGTTCAATAAATCTTTGTCAAATTCACTTTTAAGATTATCAAAATAAATCTGCCTAGGATTTTATCAGAATAACGTATTTTTTACTTTAAAAAATCATGATATCTCCCTCCAAACCCCTGTGATATTTATGCATTCTCAGACTAGGCTGGATTTTCAAGCAGATGCAACTGGGAGAATGGTCCTAGAGCTTTACCTTTTTATGTGATTTCAGTGGTAGGTCTCTTCCCTAGTCAAAAAGAGTAC
Source organism: Trachypithecus francoisi (assembly GCF_009764315.1). Classification (NCBI taxonomy): domain Eukaryota; kingdom Metazoa; phylum Chordata; class Mammalia; order Primates; family Cercopithecidae; genus Trachypithecus; species Trachypithecus francoisi. Next base: position 59,726,418 of record NW_022681468.1, read on the forward strand.
TGCATCAGATTTTATTGTCCATGTGAATGCATTCATTGAAAAGCAGACCTCCAAAAGGACTGGTTGAATCATGCTGAGGTTCAATCATGCACAGATAAGTGAGTACTTATTACAAAACATCTACTTAGTTTCCTGGTATGTATGAGCCTTTCCAGTGTGCACAATGAACTAAAAGCTGCTGAACACAAAAATGTTCTTTATCCAAGTAACACCAGTGCCATCTGCAGGAAAAGCTCAAGCAGCAGTTGTGTTTTTATTTATATATTTCTCTTCAGTCCCAGCAGAAGGCTTTGTCATGCTTTCACCTGATGAAAACCACTACAGAGCTCACCTACTATGGAAGGTTTCCACCCATTTTCCTTGGTGGATGGAGAAGGTATTGTTAAAATATAAGAAACCATAACATAGCTGAACTAGAGAAATCTAGTTCATTCATTTCCCCCAATAACACCAGAAATGAACAAATAACCTCAAACAGTGATAAACAAAAGGGCCAAAATTACTGCTTAAAACAAAATCAAGAGCAATGAAATGATGAGAGTGAACATTTTGTGTATGTGAGCGCTAATGTTAAAATCATCTCAACAAGGAGGAAAGAAGAGAGGAAAAGCATCTATTGAGATAACGCCTTTTTCTAAAGATAAACTGGTCATGATCCTCAAAAGCATTAATTATAATATTGAACTAGTGTTTATCAAGAATAATCCACATCATTCCACTTCATCAAATAAATCAGGTTTTTAAACTACCAATAAATTAAATAGTAATTAATGGTCATCTGTAGCAGAACCACTCTAATTGAACCTACTTATATAAGCAAAAGCAAATTGCATAAGACCATACCAAAATGATCAAGTGATACTACACTTCATTTCTTTCATATTTATTTCTCTTCAAATACATTCGTTACAGTTTTGTTTTGTTTTGCGATGGATGAATATAATGGTGTACCTCGATCTGGTGGGGTCCTCAACTGTGATCCACAAAGGAGAAAAATTAGTGAAGTTTTATCACATGTGAAGCATGCCAAATCCCCAAGGGCATGCAAGACTCGCAAACTTTCCCACTTTTTTCTCATATTTTCTGCCACTCTTTTTAAAAGAGGCCTCTCAACTGAACTTCTACATTATGAATGCTTAACTCTGCAAATAGAATAGAAAATCATTTCTACATCTATTGAGAAATGCTGAAAATTCTATCCTGCCCAACATATCTCTCCCATCGGCCTACCAGAAAATCTAACTGGAGAGACTGTATCTAACAATTACCATGAGGAAACAACTTTAAAGATCATAGATGCTACTTGTAGTTGCTGAAGTTAACATAGCTACAGAACTATGTATATAGCCCTAAAAGTCAAGACTGAATTGAAGTAATCCAGCTTAAATTTGTAATATAGGCTAATTACTATGACAATATAGGTAGTATTGATAATTGCTAGAATATGCCTATATTGCAAATATAACAATAAAATGAGTTACCCTATAAAAAAATAAGGAAACAAAAAATTCACTGGGCAGGTAGAAGGTAATTGCAATAGGTATAAATCAATGAAGAATAATATTTTACTAGAAATTAGTGGGAAGAAGGAAATAAAAAGTATTGTGATGATATTTTAACATTCCTGAGCCCTTTCTAGAATGCACTACTGAGACAGGACACAAAATAAACACAGTTGTAGTAAGGAACTCAATCAGCTCTTGTGTCTCATTCAGTGCAAACAAAGCATGGGACAAGTCTTCATATTTTGAGCACCAAGAAAGTCCAGAAACTATTTAGAGACTTAAGGTCAAAAAATGAATCGGTTGGTGAAGCAAAAGTGACATGACTTTAGGGGTTCAAGGGCCCTGTCCCACAGAGGCTTACAACAACCAGCAAGGTAAAGGTTGAACTAGATGGCTTGATATAAGTCCAGACTAGAGTAAGTCAAGAATTTGAAAGTTCGGAGAAAAATTCAGGATTCTATGGCATGCAATCCTAAAAGGCAAGATAGGCCGAAAGGACTAGAGCCTCCCCAGGAATCATTCTGATTATACAATCACAAAGTATTTTATTAGAAGAGAAGAATGTGAAGCACCAAAATAAACATGGCGGTCCCAGCAAGTCATAGACTAAGACAATAACACATGGTTTTAATGACTGCATGACAAAAATAAAATATTATCCCAGACTAGGAACAAAGATATAACCACCAATGGTAAATATGAAAGCTGTAAAGCATTTTGTTTAACAAAGAGGATAGGGAGAAACAAAATTTATACAGTATGTATATTAACGCTGGCTGAAATGAAAATAAGGATTCCAAAGCCCCGTTCCCTCCCACTACCACACAGGGGCCTGAAAGGGCTCTTAGAGCACTGTCTGAAACCTCAGGCCCAGGTCAATGTACAAGTTGCTCTGCATAGATAAAAAGACCTTTCTTATTTCATTTCTGACCCACCTTTCCAGCTCTCCTGCTCCCTACACGCATACATGTGCATGCACACATGCATCAACCACACTGCCCGGCTGATTTTTGCCCTTGTGCAGTTCCTCACCTCTTCCTCTACACTTCTTTCCTTTGAGTGAATCGTATTCTCCTATGGGAAGCTGAAGATTATAAAATAAACTAGCATGAACAGAACCAGAATTTACGCTTTCGTGTGTAATCATTTCTCTCACAGAAAAGCCTTTCTGGTGCTTCCATTCAAACATTTTCTGACCTTGATCAGTGAAGTAAAGGAGCTAGGAGAGTGTTCTCTAGTTTATGTCTGGTTGCAAACAGATGGGCAATGACAATGTATATGTCCAACATTTAATTCACTGTTAAGTTTTCCAGCTGCAATGATCAAATGTAGAAGTTTACCTATCTAATTAAACACTGTTGGAGTTTTCCTCCTGGAGATTCAGTTTGATGCTCTTTTTATCAAGCAGAGACAAGCACTCCAACAAGTAGCAGGCAATATAAAAGGAATGGGCTCCACAGGGCAGCATAGCTTCGAACTTTAGTGTGAACTTCTGAGTTACAGAAAATTAGTGAGAAATGTTCTCTTATAGCATTATTAATTAATTACACTACTAATTCTTTAATTTGTTCTATATTTACAAAGACCAGAGCCACTGTGAACACATTTTCTGCCTAACCCAGAAACTTAGTGTTTCTCCTATGGTTCTTCTTTCTAAATTCCTTGCCTTGTATAAAATGCAAAAACTTGCAAATTCACCTTTATCAGGTCCACAAGAGTACTTCTCTTTTAAGGTAGTTTAATCCAAAGAGTCTTTAGAAGAGCTCCATCCCTGATTCTATTTCCAAAGAATATTACTAACATGGGCAAATCTAAAGCCCGTAAAGAGGCTTAGAAACATATTTGAACAAAATCTTTATTGAGACCTTAACATGTAAATGTTGTGTAATCTCACAAGATCACATTTCCACAGATTACAATTCTTAAAATTTTTTTAAATTATGTAGTTATGTAGAACTTTTGCTGGTAGTTACTAAAACAAAATCAATTTATTGCCTACACTACTGAGCACTTTATGTCCTAGCAATAAAGAAAAGCATGCCAAAAATGCATCAATGTTGTTCTTTCATGAGAAAAATTCTACAGAGACTAATAATAGGCGAGTAAAAGTTAAACTATGTGAAAATTAAGAGAAGCAATGAAAGCTTCAGAAACTGTGAAACGTCTTCAACTTTGTATTATCTAGCTAAGGTATAGACAGTAAAATGACCAAAAATATTTCAGAAAGGTTTTATATTATTAACTGAATGAATGTCTGACTATAAAGCAAAGTCAAATTAACAGATAAAATAATGGGAGGAATAAAATGATTCACCAAATAGAGAAGGAGAAAAGAAGACAAAGGCTGAAAGAGAATGCAATAGTAGTCAATTAAATGAACTTAGTACACTACATTTTTATGTAGGTAAATGTAGAAAATGAGAAGAGAATTTCAATATGCATAAATGTATTTACTCCAAACAGATCATATCAACATGATGTATAGGCATACCTCCTTTCATTGCATTTCACAGATACTGAGTTTTTTACAAATTGAAGGTTTGTGGCAACTCAGCCTTAAGCCAAGCCTATCGGTGCCATTTTTTTCAACATGTGCACACTTCCTGTCTCTGTGTCACATTTTGGTAATTCTCACACTAATTCCAACATTTTCATTATTATTATGTCTGTTATAATGACCTGTGAGCAGTGATCTTTGATGATACTATTACACTTGTTTGTGGGAGCCATGAGTGATGTCCATGTAAGATGAGGAACTTCATAAATGTTACGTGTGTTCTGACTGTTCCACTTACCAGCTGTTCCCCCATCTGTCTGCCTCTCCTCAGGCCTCTCTAGTCCCTGGAACACAATAGTATTGAAATTAGGCCGCTTAATAACCCTACAATAGCCCCTAAGTGTTCAAGTGAAAGGGAGGGTTGCACATCTCTCACCTTAAATCAAAGCTAGAAATAATTAAGCTTAATAGGGATGGCATGTCGAAAACCAAGACAGGCAGAAAGCCAGGCCTCTTGCACCAAACACCCAAGTTCAGAATGCAAAAAAAAAGTTCTTAAAATAAATTCAGGCCAGGCACGGTGACTCACACTTGTAATCCCAGCACTTTGGGAAACCGAGGCGGGTGGATCACAAGGTCAGGAGTTCAAGACCAGCCTGGCCAAGATGGTGAAACCCTGTCTCTACTGAAAATACAAAAATTAGCCGGGCATGGTGGCAAGCATCTGTAATCCCAGCTACTCAGAAAGCTGAGGCAGGGAATTGCTTGAACCCAGGAGGCAGAGGTTGCAGTGAGCCGAGATCGCACAACTGCGCTCCAGCCTGGATGACAGAGTGAGACTCTGTTTCAAAATAAATAAATAAATAAAATAAAATAAATAAATTCTAAGTGCTACTCCAGTGAACACAAATAATAAGAAAGCAAAACAACCGTACTACTGATATGGAGAAAATTTTAGCGGTCTGGATGGAAAATCAAATCAGCCACATTTCCTTAAGCCAAAACTCAATCCAGTGCAAGTCTCTAACTCTCTTCAAATCTGTGAAGGCTGAGAGAGATGAGGAAGGTTCAAAAGAAAAGTATGAAGCTAGCACAGGTTGGTTCTCAAGGATTAAGGAAAGAAGCCATCTTCATATCATATAAGTGCAAGGTGAAGCAACAGGTGCTGATGCAGAAGCTGCAGCAAGTTATCCCAAAATATCTAGCTAAGATCATAGATGAAGGTGGCTACACTAAACAACAGATTTTTAACATAGACAAAATAGCCTGCGATTAGAAGAAGATGTCATCTAGGACTTTCATAGCTAAAGAAGAGAAGTCAATGCCTGGACTTAAAGCTTCAAAGAACCGGCCAACTCTCTTCATAGGACCTGAAGTTGATGCAATGCTCATTTACCATTCTGAAAATCCTAGGGCCCTTAAAAATTAACCTAAATCTACTCTGCATGTGCTCTGTAAACAGAAAAACAAAGCCTGGATGACCACACATCTGATTACAGGATGGTCTCCTGAATATTTTTTAAGCCCACTATGGAGATCTACTGCTTAGAAAAAAAAAAAAAAAAAAGATTTTTTTTTTCAAACTATTACTGCTCATTGACAGTACACCTTGTTACCCAAGAGTTCTGATGGAGGGGTACACGAGGATTAATGTTGTTTTCATACCTGCTAATACAATATCCATTCTTCAGCCCATGGATAAAGGAGTAATTTTGACTTTCAAATATTATAATTTAAGAAATACACTTTATAAAGCTATAGTTGCCCTAGACAGAAAACTATGGGAAAGCCTGGGTGAGGTTTAAACCTCTGTGTTTACCAATTCCTCCAGGAGAGTCCTATGCATGCCAGTTTGCAAACCACCACACTAGGGTAACTGGTCTCAGCCACACACAAACTGTTAGAAAACCAGTTGTCTTTCACAGACCTTTGGTCCTTTATGTTAGTCCTGTCAAACCAGGACTCTATCTTTCTCAAAGGTCATTTTATTTATTAAGCCCTATGTCCTGCCTTTGTCCCTGAACTTTGACTGAAGCTACCCTAATATTCCCCAATTTCAAATCCTGGGGAGAAAGAATGAGAAAAACTCATTATTGAAGCAACTATTTTCTCTCCTGCAATTACCCTCTTCACACCTGGTATTTCAGGGAATAGCCACTTAAGTCCCTCCCAACCAAATCCTAGAACAGAGGCTACAAATGTCACCTATATTTGTATAACAAACAAAGCAAGGCAAGTAATCCTTTATAAATCAAAGAAAATCCAGGCAAAATTATACCCTCAAATGATTTTTTCTTTTTTTTTTTGCTATGGAAGTACATGATTCCCACTTGTCCTTCAGCTCTAGGAAAGCTTTTGTATTGTGTGAAAATGGCAGGCCATAGGCCCAAGAGGCTGAGTCTATAGATCAACCCTCTTTTTCTTACATATTTGCTCACAAATTCCATCAGCAACAAATTAGTGGTAATAGGATTATTTGATCTCATCAAATACTTTGTAAATACTTAGATATTTTCTCTATCCCTTATATACTTTCAAAGAGACTAATGTTCTACACACATGAACAATCAATTTATTGTATAATTTCATAAGTCAGTAATAACCTGTAGTCAATATCAATCCATAAAGAAAACTGAAAAACACTTACCTTATTTTAATATAAAGAGAGAAAAAAACTCAAGAGTTTGATTATTGCTTTCTTCAAACTGCATTAGCTGGAACAATATAACAATGAAATTCAAATATTAATATTAATTATCAATTCAAAGTTTCCATAGAGGATAGCCAATAAGGGCATACATTTTTTATAGCTACTAAAATAGTCAGTGTTGCTTTGCCTTTATGTAAAATTTAGCAAATGACAAATTTCTTTTAAGTAGAAGCTTTAGAGTATACTGCAGTATGTGTGTTACTATTAATGGTGATAGAATCTTATGAATACCGCTAAGGATTTTAAGCATCAACTGTACACATAGCCAGGTCAGCCATCAAGTGTACCAAGATGACCTTCCATTGAGACTCTGCCACAGAGTCTCAGAACGAAGACTACTACTTTGTGGGTATTGGCCCTCTTCAACTAGCAACAGAGCTGGTTGCTTTAAAGATTTACAGTCATGTGTCACTTAACAATGCGGATACATTCTAAGAAAAGCATTGTTAGGCAATTTCTTCATTATGCAAACATCATGGAGTATACTTACACAAACCTAGGTGGTATAACCTTCTACATACCTAGGCTATATAGTATATATTGCTCCTAGGCTATAAATTTGTATAGCAAATTAAATACTGTAGGGAATGTTGCAGGCAATTGTGTGCAGTGGTAAGTATTTGTGCATCTAAACATATCTAAACATATAAAATGTACAGTTAAAATATGATATTATAATCTTATGGGACCACTGTCATAAGTGCGGTCGTTCCGTCATTGAGTAAAATGCCATTCTGGAGCACATGACTGTACTTTATTTCTTTGTGTGACCATTAGGATAATTATAAACCATTATAAGCAAATATAATTTAGTTTTCTTATTTATGTAAACAATACTGTATTCATTTGCTTAAATGAGAGCAATTCCGACGGTTTTTTTTAAACTAATTCAATAAATCATGGGGATGAAGAACGGTAATGTACCATTAAATGAAATTGAAAGATAATAAACAAAGTTCATTTTAATCAGTAATTTCCATTTCCTTCCACATCAAAACTTTTGCCATAGCAATTAATAATTTAAAAATTAATTAACTGTATTCTTTCTTCTACCATATATGAAACAGTCAAAGGGTAGCAGCAAGAAAGAAAAGGATGTGGTATCCAGACACGTCAAAACAAACCAGTCAGTGATCCAGAGTTGTTTACAAGCAGCACTGTAGTCTTTAATATTCCTGAAGTTCTATAAAACAGATTTCTGTTCAAAATATTCCAAAGCACTGAATACTTTGTCATGGAATTATAAAAATGAAAGAGCCTGCACTTTGGAGACAGATCTGTACATAAATTCCCACTGTGTGACCTTTGGCAATTCAATCAATGTCATGAACATCATCATATTTACAAATTATGCTCTGCCTCATAGGGGCTGGTACAAGGATTGTCTCAAATGAGAGAAGTAAAGTACATCATGTGTCATCTGGCACCTAATAGGCATTCAATAAATGGTAAATATCCATGTAATTTTGAATAGACTAATTAACCCTTTCCATTCATATCTACCCTCTCGTAATCCACTCCCAATCACACTCATGAATAAAATGATTTTATAGTCTTTTATCTCTGTAATTTATATTTATTCTGAAACAAAAACATCTACAAAGATAATGCACACAGCTGTCTTTGCTACTTGAAAATTAGCCAGGAAGTTAGCAGGTAAGTGCTCCTTTTAGAGAATCTGAGAGAGCATCAGGTCAACCATAATGAGTCTGAGACTAGATGCCAGTCATAATTTTAGGCCAGCTGCTACCTCCTTTCGAGTTTGAACAAAGACCTAACCTCTGAGAGAATAGCTCTCCCTCTACCTAGGAATTGTTATCAGAGACAACTATATGAAACAGATTTTGACAAGATTTAAAAGTCTTACTGGACTGTAGCATAACTGTAGCGGAATGAGGTCTTGGGTAGGATTGGGATTTGCCAAAACAGTACGTGAGTGAAGAAAAGCCTGAAAAGTACACTTGGTCAATGATAAAGTTGTTAAACTTAGAGAAACATAGTAGCTTCAAATAAGACTCTCAGAACTTCAATGAAGTTTTATCCCCACTTGACAGCATGCCGTAGCAGGTAATACCTAAGCAAACAAGTTTGACACTCATCTCTGCTATACGCCAACTGTGTGATTTGGGACAATTTATGTACCTCTTCTAAGTTTCATTTTTCTCCTCTTTAAATTGGTGGAAATCATAGCACCTATGCCATAGGATTGCTGTGATTATTAATTGAGCTAATAATATAAATTTCTTAGCACTATGCCTGAAATGTAATAGGGCTCCACAAATAGTGGCTGTAGATATCACATGGCAGATACTAGCATAGACGGAAAACGTAAATTCATTGTGACTTAAATAAAAAATAAACTTATTTTTCTTCCACATAAAATAAGTGTTGAGATAGGAAGCCCAGGGCTCTTTCTGTTTTTCGTTCCATGATCCTAGCAGTTACAGTCCATCTTCAAGGGCATTTAGTGGTCAAAAATGACTACAGAAGCCCCAACCATCATAGTATATTCAACTTCCTAAAGACAGAAAAAAAAAGGAGAAAAAACAAAGGAACTAATCCCAAATGTCTGCTCACTTTTCAGGCTCTTTCCCATTCTGTAACAACTTTCATCCAGCATTGGCTTACATCTCATTGGCCAGAACTGAATCAATCCTGTTGCAAAGGGAGGGTAGAGAATATAGTATTTTAGATGTCCAATAAAAATTACAGTTCTGCACACACAAAAAAAGAAACCTTAAAAAAATTACAGTAAAAATGAAGTGGAAATGTGGATTTGATAGGAAACAAGTGGAATCTGCCACAATGTGCTATACTGGTTCTCATTTATCATTCAGTCTTTCACTGCCTTTACTAAATTGACCATCTCTTTCTTCTATCTGGAATAATTCATGAAGTACAGACCTTTTCTCCCTTGTGTTTTTCCTCCAAGTGCCCCTCCAGTATTCATAATCTCTATGAGGGGTTCAAAAATTTAAATATCTCAAGTTAGAAGTCAGATGAAGATTTCAAGACTCTTGCAATCTAGATAAGGTTTGTTCAAATCCCGATTTCAAGATTCAAAACCCTATCGAAGACTTCTGCCAACTCCCACAGCTTCTATTTTCCTGATAATGTTTGATTTCAAGCTTCTCTTACCCTGTGTACCATCTTTTCTGAACCATTCCAACCCAGTTGTAACACCCAGAACCTTTATTGATTTAAAAAAAGATGATAGATAGATAGATCTACTGATGTTGATATAGCTCTAACTCCCTACTTTCTCATGCAATGTATTTGTAAGCAAAAATAGGCATGACTAGAAATCTGCAGAAAAACCAGAAACATGACAACAATTTCAAAGGTAATATTTGACATCCACCTTCTTAAAATGTCCATTATTCACCCTACAATGATAAATCTTCACTAGCCATGTCACCATTACAGCCCCTTTCCATATAGCTCCTGTGTCTACTGCCCTTTCCTCTCCTATCTCTAACCTCTTCATCTTGGGAGAAAAATGAATTCATCACATTTTTTACCTGGATTATTGAGATAGCCTCCTAACCGGTCTCTCTGCTTCCACTTTGCCCTCCTGCTGTCCACTTCCATCATAGCAGTCAGAAAGGTTCATTTGAAAACTCATCGATTCATGCCACTCTTCTCTCAGAATCTTTAATAGAATCTCATCACACTACGAGTAAATGCCAAAGTATTTACAGTTTGTCCTACATAACCTGGTCCCCTAGAAAGTATTAAAGGAAAGGTTTAATATAATAGTTACCATTCCTGCCTTACTCATCAGCTCCAGCCATAAAGGCCTCCTCGCTCAAAGACATTCCTCCCCAGACATTCCTTCCCCTCTGCTTACAACGGTGTTCCCTCAGTTATCAATCTGCCTAGTTCCCACACTTTCTTTAGGTTTTTGCTCAATTGCCACCTCAGTGAAACCTTCCTAGACACCATTTTTTTTATTTTACTTTAAGTTCTTGGATACATGTGCAGAATGTGCAGGTTTGTTACATAGGTATACATGTGCCATGGTGGTTTCCTGCACCTATCAACCTGTCATTCAGGTTTTAAGCCCCACATGCATTAGGTATTTGTCCTAATGCTCTCCCTCCCCTTGCCCCCACCACCCCACAACCAGCCCCAGTGTGTGTTGTTCCCCTCCCTTTGTCCATGTGTTATCATTGTTCAACTCCCACTTATGAGTGAGAACAAGCGGTGTTTGGTTTTCTGTTCTTGTGTAAGTTTGCTGAGGATGATGGCTTCCAGTTTGATCCATGTCCTTGCAAAAGACATGATCTCATTCTTTTTTATGGTCGCATAGTATTCCATGGTATATATGCACAAGGTTTTCTTTATCCCATCTATTATTGATGGGCATTTGGGTTGGTTCCATGTTTTGCTCTCATAAATAGTGCTGCAGTAAACATACGTGTGCATGTATCTTTATAGTAGAATGATTTATAATCCTTTGGGTATATACTCAATAATGGGATTGCTGGGTCAAATGGTATTTCTGGTTCTAGATCCTTGAGGACTCACCACAATGTCTTCCACAATGGCTGAACTAATTTACATTCCCAACAACAGTGTAAAAGCGTTCCTATTTCTCCACAGCCTTGCCGCACCTATTGTTTCCTGACTTTTTAGATAATCACCATTCTGACTGATGTGAGATGGTATCTCTTTGTGGTTTTGATTTGCATTTATTTAATGATCAGTGTTGATGAGCTTTTTTCATATGTTTGTTGGCCACATAAATGTCTTCCTTTGAGAAATGTCTGTTCATATCCTTCACTCATTTTTTGATAGGGTTGTTTGTTTTCTTCTTGAAAAGTCCTTGTAGATTCTGGATATTAGACATTTGTCACATGGGTAGATTGCAAAAATTTTCTCCCATTCTGTAGGTTGCCTGTTCACTCTGATGATAGTTTCTTTTGCTGTGCAGAAGCTCTTTATTTTAAATAGATCTCACTTGTCAATTTTTTTGCTTTTGTTGCAATTGGTTTTGGTGTTTTCATCATGAAGTCTTTGCCCCTGCCTATGTCCTGAATGGTATTGCCTAGGTTTTCTTCTAGCGTTTTTTATGGTTTGGGGTTTTACACTTAAATCTTTAATCCATCTTAAGTTAATTCTTGTATAAGGTGTAAAGAAGGGGTACAGTTTCAGTTTTCTGCATATGGATAGCCAGTTTTCCCAGCACCATTTACTAAATAGGGAATCCTTTCCCCGTTGCTTTTTTGTTGTCAGGTTTGTTGAAGATTAGATGGTTGTAGATGTGTGGTGTTATTTCTGAGGCCTCTGTTCTATTCCATTGGTCTATATGTCTGTTTTGGTATCAGTACCATTATGTTTTGATTACTGTGGCCTTGTAGTATAGTTTGAAGTCAGGTAGAATGATCCTTTAAGCTTTCTTCTTTTTGCTTGGTTTAGTCTTGGCTATACAGGCTCACTTTTGGTTCCATATGAAATTTAAAGTCATTTTTTTTCTAATTCTGTGAAGAAATCAATGGTAATTTAATGGGAATAGCACTGAATCTATAAATTACTTTGGGCAGTATGGCCATTTTCATGATATTAATTCTTCCTATCCATGAGCATGGAATGTTTTTCCATTTTTTGTGTCCTCTCTTATTTCCTTGAGCAATGGTTTGTAGTTCTCCTTGAAGAGGTCCTTCACATCCCTTGTAAGCTGTATCCCTAGGTATTTTATTCTCTTTGTAGCAATTATGAATGGGAGTTCATTCATGATTTGGCTCTCTGCTTCTCTATTGTTGGTGTATAGGAATGCTTGTGATTTTTGCACATTGATTTTTTTATCCTGAGACTTTGCTGAAGTTGCTTATCAGCTTAAGGAGTTTTTGGGTGAGATGATGGGGTTTCTAGACATAGGATCATGTCATCTGCAAATAGAGACAGTTTGACTTCCTCTTTTCCTATTTAAATATGCTTTATTTATTCTCTTGCCTGTTTGCCTGTGCCAGAACTTCCAATACTATGTTGAACAGGAAGGATGAGAGACAGGATCCTTGTCTTGTGCCAGTTTTCAAAGGGAATGCTTTCAGCTTTTGTCCATTCAGTGTGATATTGGCTTTGGGTTTGTCATAAATAGCTCTTATTATTTTGAGATATGTTCCATCAATACCTAGTTTATTGACAGTTTTTAACATGAAGGGATGTTTAATTTTATCAAAGGCCTTTTCTACATCTGTTGAGATAATCATGTGGTTTTGTCATTGGTTCTGTTTATGTGATGGATTACTTTTATTGATTTGTGTATGTTGAATCAGCCTTGAATCCCAAGGATGAAGCTGACTTGATCGTGGCAGATAAGCTTTTTGATGTGCTGCTGCATTTGGTTTGTCAATATTTTATTGAGGATTTTCGCATTGATGTTCATCAGAGATACTGGCATGAAGTTTTCTTTTTTTTGTTTTGTCTCTGCCAGGTTTTGGTATCAGGATGATACTGGCCTCATCGAATGAGTTAGGGAGGAGTCCTTCCTTTTCAAATTTTTGGAATAGTTTCAGAAGGAATGGTACCAGCTCCTCTTTGTACCTCCAGTGGAATTCAACTGAGGATCTGTCTGGTCCTGGGCCTTTTTTGTTTGGTAGGCTATTAATTACTGCCTCAATTTCAGAACTTGTTATTGGCCTAGACACCATTTTTATAATAGCAAACTTTCACATCCCAATTACTTATCAACTTTCCACTGCTTTATTTCTCTACAGAATACTTACCTTCTGACAGTGTACAAAATTTATTTATATATTTGCTTACTTTCTCTCCCGTCTAGAATGTAAACCTCATGAGGGAAAGAACTGTAGTCTGTTTTGATTATGCTCTATCTTCACAATATCTGAAATACCATAAGTTTTCAATAAATTTTTGTTAAGTAAACCATAAAAGGAGTTTTTTCACACAGATAATCTTAGCTATCATTTGTACATTTGTAGTGATTGGGCTTCTGCAGAGATCCTCTTTACATCAATTGGCTTATTAAATTAGTTTTCCAGATCAACTCCCTAAAATGAATGCTTTGCCAGCTCTTAAGAAAACAATTTTCCCAAGTTCCACTTTAAACCAAGTTCCACATGCCTTTGTGGGGTCCATGGAGGAGTATGGCTCAGATTCCAATTCGAGTAAGAATGAGCTACAAGGAATATAGGTAGCTGATGGCCTTCACCTTTAGGATCCACCACAACAGCATTCATGCAGAAGCCACATCTCTCCTGGTTGCTCCCTGCCAGTGACCAAACACAATGGGAATACTAGTATCAGGACACTTATGCCTAATGCAGGACTTCTCTGGTGGACAGTTTTTTCTCTGGAGCTCTCACTGACCTTTCCAAAACTTGTTCAAGACAGCACTATGGTCAGGCTGTTCCTACCAATCTGCCTCTTTTCCCTTTCTCTTTTTACAGGTATTGCATGTGCATCTGTAAGATTCCCTATGGTCTCTGCTCCTTCCCCCTTTATCTTTCACAGGCATTGTCTTAATAATTCTCTTATACTTCAAATTCTGTCTTGGTGATTGCTTCTCAGAGAACTTGGTCTGATACAGTCTTTTAGACCTTTCCATTTGGATACGCTCTAGTCAGCTCAAATCCAGTATGTTTAAAACAAACTCAAGAGGGTCTCATGAAAGTTGGCCCCAAACATTGTGGATTAAGTTGAAACCATTTTCAACAGAGACCTGTTATGGTGGGGAAAATGGCCCAAAAAGTACTGAAAACTATCTCCTGGGGACTAAGCATAGCAGCATCCTGAGACCAGAACACTTCCAGTCAGATTGAACCACTCGGGTGATTGATTACTTAGATATGAAGAACATCTAGATTTTGTACAAAAGGCCCCAGACACTTGAAGTAGCCATTTTTTTGGAATATAATGGCTTTAAATAATCTCTGATCCTAAAGTTAACTAAAAATAACAGTAGAAAACTAAGTTTTAAAAGACCCAGTTTGGGATGATTTTTACCATGTAGTTTATTAAAATAAAATAATAGCGAAATATTATCTTTTTAGAGGCCCAGGCATTTCTTCTATATTTTGGTTCAAAACAGATTATACAAGTAGTAAAGTATTTAAGCTGGTGAAATTTTTGTTCCTTTTTTCTTCAGTCAGAGCTGTGAGATATGGTTGATCTGTGTACTAAGTGGTTGAAACAGCTTCAGGTTACTGTTTAAATGTTGCTAAAGTTTCAAGATAGACATTTTTACCTTTACTTGAAAAACACAGGAATTTTTGATGTTAGCTCATTCCATGTCACAATGGGACATCTTTTCTAAATAAAGACATTGAAAGAGTAAAAATAAGATGTTGCTGTTTCACAGGAGCATGATAGCGATGGTATAGCTACATGTATCCCTGATGATTAGGAGGGCTCTTTCCTTCAAAGGTAAAATTTTCTTTCAGTTTTTGCTTTTTGGTTCCCAAAAGAATTATTTCATCTGGAGAGTATATACCAATTCTGCAAACACAAGGAACAAGAAAAAAACAGGCTTCAGAAAATCTATAATCTTAAATATAAGGAACTTGGCTAATTTTGGAGATAGCCATGTAACAATGTATAATAGAAGTATGAGTAGCTGACTTGAAATAACTTTACATCAAATAGTTACATGTTAAGTATCTTCAAAACACTTGGACACTATTTCAAAGGAAATATAATTTTTAAATACACAAACTAGATTATGTTTTCAGCATCATTTATTCCTTGCATGTATCATCCAATTTTTTTTTTTGAAACAAGATCTCCCTCTGTTACTCAGGCTGGAGTGCACTGGCATGATCTTGGTTCACTACAACCTCCAACTACCAGACTCACACGATCCTCCCACCTCAGCCTCCTGAGTAGCTGCAACTACAGGTGTGTGCCACCACATCTAGCTAATTTTTTTGTACTTTTTATAGAGATGGGGTTTCACCATGTTGCCCAGGCTGGTCTCAAACTCTTAGACTCAAGTAGTCCACCCTCCTCAGCCTCCCAAAGTTTTAGGATTACTAGAGTGAGCCACGGCTCCCAGCCACTATCCAATTTTTCTTACCTTTCCCACTTACCTCCATTAGAATGTCCAATACCAATCAAAGTGATCTGAAGAATTTTATCATCTATGATTCATATCTTAATAATAATTTTGTCTTAATAAAAAGTTTTCACAATGCTCCTCAAAATTTTGTGATTTTTTTTTTCTTTTTTGATGGTAGAGAAGAAAACTTAACTCAGGCTGAAGCAAAGTTATGCTATACCATTTTAGGAACACTCTTTCTGACTCAGTGAAAACAGACTTAAACACCTCACACTAAGTAAAATAATAAGAAATGTTTGGTCATAGCCGGTAAAGAACAAGACTGGTCCAAATGGTATAAAGGCTTAGTGCCTAAAGTAGCTCCTGCTAAAAGTTCACCATGGAAAAGCTAAACCAATTGAATTGAATTTGGGACTTCCTTCACTAATAACTCCACTTACAGTATTGGTAATTTTAATATTTGTAAATCCACTACCAAAACTGTTAGTACAACAAATTTGGTGACAGAGTGTAATCATTCAAATTTCTTTTTCCTTTTTTTTTTTTTTTATTTGTGTGTGTGTGTATGTCTCTGTGTGTGTTTGTGTGTAAAACAAGGTCTTGCTCTGTCACCCAGGCTGGAGTGTTAAATTGCAGTGGTATGATCATAGCTCACTGTAGCCTCTACCTCCTGGGCTCAAGCAATTCTCCTACCTCAGCCTTCCAAGTAACTGGGACTACAGGTATGTGTGTGCCACCACACCCAACTAATTTTTTTACTTTTATTTGTAGAGATGGGGACTCACTATGTTACCCAGGCTGATTTTGAATTCCTGGGCCCAAGTATTATTCTGTATTTTTCAACTACATAATGTTTACTCTTTAACTCCCTTTGATCAATGAAGTCAGATTAATATAAGACAAGCTCACAGAAATACAAAAATGTACACTATTTTTAGAATCAAGAATTGATCTAGGAAACCAAATAATTATTACATCCTTCCTACATATTTGGATTTCTATAAGACTCAAAGTGAATTAGACTTTTGACTTTTGTGGGATAATAGAAATTCTTGGAAATTTCTATTCAAATTTCAAATCTTGGAAAAGCATAAGAAGACTCACTCAGGCAAATTACTGCCACATGTCATTTCTTGCAGCAAACTTATTAATATGTTACCTTGAGCTCTCTGTGGTCTGTCCTTAGCAGGACCAACCTGCAAAATACATTTTGCTCTTAAAATTCAAAACCCATACACTTATTCTCCATACTCTTTTCTGTAATGAGACAGGTGCATCCCTGATTATTTACACAGAGTGCCAGGAAAAGGGAATTGTAGACAGAGCCAGCATGCCTTCCCAGAGATCCTTCAAGAGTATTCATCACTGGCTAACCCCAGGGATCTGGAAATGGGATGAGAGTGAGCAGAAGGAGAGCAACACAAGGTTAGAATCATGACTATAAAAAGAACTGAAAAGACGGCTGACTACAGGCACCTGGCATTTGTCTCTCTCACAAAACAAAAAGGCAATAAATAAACAACTAAAATTCAACAGAAGTGTCTGAGGGAGAGTGCTAGAGTAGAGCAAGGGAGTGGCAAGGTCCCTGCAGAATACACAGCACCAGGATGGCAGCACAAAGAGACGAGTGAGGCACCCTGCCTCTGGCAACCAACTTCCACAACAGAATTGGTTCAGAACAGGGTAGGGCTTCCCCTTGTGGGGAAAAGGTAAGCAGAAGACCCTCTACCAACCCTATTACCACCGTAGATACCTGTAGTCCTTACTACAAGAGAATTCCACTGTCCTCATAAGTCCTGAGCCCAGGTTGGAGAGTTTCCTGGAATTCACCCACAGCTGTGTTGCTCCAAATTAGGAGTACAAATTGTATACTCTCCACCACTCCCATGGCAAAATATGCTGCAGCATGACAGACACTGCTAGAGTGCACCCTGCTTTGGGAGCCAGTAGCCACTTTGCCTCTCCACCCTTGGAGCTCCAAGGTCACTCCATGAAGCCTACATGGCTGGCTGCAATACCATAATCCCAAATTCTTTGAGTATGAACCCAGGAATGACTGTGACTCTGGTCCTGCACAAATCTGGACTGGCTAAACTGCTATGCACCCATGTTTCTAGCCAGAGAAATTTCTCGCTGGAGCTGCCTAGGGTATCCAAACTTAAATTAGCCAAGCAGCCTCACATCTGCACCCCTAGTTGGAACCCCAGCACCTGCCCTTAGTGAATCTTCCAAGAACTCCAGCTAGAGAAAAAGCCCAGTAGTCCTGTTCCCAGAAGACCTTCCCCGAAGGTGCCAAGACATCATGTGCCCACACATAGCAGAGAAACGGCCTGGCGTAATCACCCCCAATGGACACACTCATAATGCAGCTGGCCTCCAGCATGCACATGCACAACCCCAGTTTGAGAAACAGCTTGCCTAGACCACTCCCAAAAAAGCCACATAATCACCACTACACACTTCCACAGCATAGGACACTGAGGTACTTTCAAACATTGCTAACATGATTACAGATGAAGAAATGGTACAGAGACTACACTACTCTGTTCTACCAGAACCAAAGCCAACACATCCCACTCAACCAAGATCCTAGGACACATCTATAAAAATAAGTCTTTCCCTACAGAAGTGACTTCATAAAATTGGATGAGACAACTATTCTACCAAATGTGGAGATACTAATGTAGAAACACAATAAACATGAAAAAATGAGGAAACATGACACCTCCAAAAGAAAGCAATAATTCTCTAGTAGTAGACTCCTAAGAAAATGAAATATAAAAAAATGCCAAAAAAAAGGAATTCAAAATAATAATCTTTAAAAAAACCTGGTGAGATACAAAAAAAAAAAAAAAGGCAAATAATTCAATAAAATCAGGAACACAACAGATGATCTGGATGAGAAATTCAACAAAGAGATAGCTATCACGAAAAAGAATCAGACAGAAATCTTGCAGCTGAGGAATTTAATTAATGAAATAAAAAAATACAATTGAGAGATTCAATAACAGACCAAGTAGAAGACAGAACACTTGAACTTAAAGACAGTTTTTTTTGAAATAACACAGGCAGACAAGAAAAAAGGATGAAGAAAATCTACAGAAATTATGGGACACTATTAAGAAAACAAATATTCACATTATGGGAGTTACAGAAGGAGAAGAGATGGGGAAGGTTGAAGAAATTGTATATAATAAAATAATAGCTGCAAACTTTCCAAGTCTTAAAAGAAATATGGATATCCAGCTCCAGGAAGCTTAGTCTTCAAATAGATTCAACCCTAAAAAGTCCTGTTTGTGTCCCCATTATAGTCAAATTATCCAAAACTGAAAACAAACAGAGAATTCTAAAAACAGCAAGTTACATACAAGTAAATTCCTGTGAGACTAAAAACAGATTTGTTAGTAGAGACTCTAAAGGTCAGGAGAAAATGAGATGAAATATTCAAACTGGTAAAGGAAAGAAACTGTCAGCACAGAATATTGCACCCAGCAAAACTATTCTTTGGAAATGAAGATGAAATAAAGTCTTTCCTAAAAAAGCAAAAATTAGAGAGAATACGTCACCACTAGACAAGCCTTACAAGAAATACTAAAGGGAGTTTTATATCTGGAAGGAAAAAGACAGTAACTACCATCATGAAAACATATGAAGATATAAAACTCACTGGTAGAGCAGAAACATGAATAAAAAAAGAAAGGCATCAAATCTTATCACAACAGAAAATGATCAAACTGCAAAGTTAAACAATAAAAGAGGAAGATAGTAACAAAAGATAAAACAACCAGAAAGAAATTAACAAAATGACAGAAGTAAGTCCTCACCTATCAATAACAAACTAGAATGTAAACAGATTAAAAGATGTAAACTGATAAAGTGGATTTTAAAAAACTAACCCCAATTATATGTTGCCTACAAAAAAAAATTCATTTCACCTGTAAAGACACACATAGACTGAAAGTGAAGGGATAGAAAAAGATATTCCATACAAATGGTATCCAAAAACAAGCAGGATTAGCTATAGTTAAATAAATAAAACAGATGTTAAGTAAAAAGGTGTAAATAGAAAGAAAGACATTATATAATGATAAATGGATCAATTCAGCAAGGGAATATAATAATTGTAAATACATATGCATCCAATAATGTAACATCCAGATATATAAATCAAATATTATTAGAGCCAAGGGGAAAGATATACTCCAATACAATGATAGTGGAGGACCACAACACCACTCTCTCAGCATTAACAGATTATCTGGATGTAAAATTAATAAAGAAGCATCTAATTTCAACTGCATCATAGAGCAAAAGGACCCTACAGACATTTCACCAAACGGCTGCAGAGTACTCATTCTTTTCATTAGCTCAAGGAACATTCTCTAGGATTGACCATATATTAGGCCACAAAAACTCTCAAAACCTTCAAACAAAAACATGTTAGTCAAAATCATGTAATATATCTTCTCAGGCAATGATGGAGCAAAACTAGAACTCAGTAGGAAAAGAAATGCAAAAAAACTATACAAATACATAGAAATTAAGCATCATGTTCCTGTACAACCAAGGACCCAATGAAAAATTAAGAAAAATTTAAAACTTCTTGAAACAAATAAAAATAAATACAGAACATACCAAAACTGATGGGACAAAGCAAAGCCAATATTAAGGGGTAACTTTATAGGAACAAATATATAAAATAAAAACTTAGAAAGATTCCAAATAAACAATCTAATAATGCACCTCAAGGAACTAGAAAAACAAGCGCAAACCAAAACAAAATTAGTAGATGGAAAGAAATAATAAAGGTTAGAGCAGAAAGAAATTAAATTAAAACTTAAAAAAATGAAAAAATTCCTGAGGTGAAAAATTGTTTTTTTGAAAACATAACCAAATTCAACAAACTATTTGCTAGACTAAAAAGAGAAAAGAGAAGATCCAAATAAATAGAATCAGAAATGAAAAAGAAGACATCACAACTGATACCACAGAAATATAAAGGTGCCTTAGAGGCTATTATGAACAACAACTATATGCCAACAGACTGGAAAATCTAGAAAAAAATGGATAAATTTCTGGATATATACAACCTACCAAGATTAAACCAACAATATTAGAAAATCTGAACAGACCAATAACAAGTTACAAGATTGAATCAGTAATAAAAAGTCTTCAATCAAAAAAAACAACAAAAAAAGTTCAAGACCACACAACTTCACTGCTCAATTCTACCAAACTTTTAAACGAGAACTAATTCCAATTCTTTTCAATCTGTTTCAGAAAATTTAAGAAGAAGAAATCGTTTCACATGCATTTTATGAGACCAGCATTACACTCATACCAAAATTAAAGGACACCCAGAACCATGTGACCTTCAGGTATGACCAAGCACATTCTCAGCTCTGGTGGCTATCAGGACAGATGCCTTCTGCTGAAGGAATGGAGAAGGAAGAGACAAAGGGGACTTTGTCTTGCAACTTGGGTACCAGCTCAGCCACAGTGGGGTACAACCCCAAACAAGCCTGGTTTCCCCAATTCTGGGCTTTGTTTCCTGGATGGCATTTCTGGACCTACCTTGGGAAGCCCACTGTCCTGAAGGGACAGACTCAGGACTGGCAGCATTAACCACAAACTGACTGAGGAGCTCTTGGGACTTGAGTGAATATTGGCAGTAGCCAGACAGCACTCATCATGGGCTTGGGGTGAGGATGGCCATGGAGAGAGACTCCTCTGCCTGAGGAAAGTGGAAGGAAGAGTGGAAAGGACTTTGTCTTGCAGCTTAGGTGCCAGCTCATATACAGTAAAATAGAGCACCAAGTAGATTCCTAAGGTACCCGATTTCAGGCCCTGGCTCCTGGATGGAATGTCTAGACCCATGCAAGGCCAGGGGAAATCACTTCCCTGAAAAATATGAAACAAGCCTAACTGGATTTGCCACCAGTTAATTATAGAGCCATTGGGCCCTTAGTAAACGTACATGGTAGCCAGGCAGAGCTCACTGCAGGCCTTGGGAGAGAACCAGTGCTGCACTGGCTTTGGGTCTGGCCCAGTGCAGTCCTGGTGGTTGTGGCCACAGGGATGCTTGTGTCACCTATCCCCCAGCTCCAGGCAGCTCAGCACAGGGGAAGACACTCTATTACTTTCGGGGAATGTAAGAGAAGAGAAGAGTCTCTGCCTAGAAATCTAGAATATTCTCCCAGATCTTACTCAAGACCACCAAGATGGTACCTCTACAAGTCTGCAAGAGCCACAGTGTTACTTGGCTTGAGGTGTCCCCTAAAGCAGATGTGGCTACAATGACCAAAGACTTCCATCAAAACACCCACATCCCTTTGAATACCAGGAAATACTTAAGAAGGATGGGTACAAAAAAGCACAGACTGCAAAGACTACAACAAATGCCTAACTCTAATGCCAAGCCACTGACGAACATCCACTAGTATAAGAAATATCCAGGAAAACATGAGCTCACCAAATATACTAATGAGGTACCACTGATCAATCCCAAAGACTCAGAAATATGCAACCCGTTAGACAGATAATTCAAAATAGCTGTTTTGAGGAAGCTCAATGCAATCCAAGATAATACAGGGGAGCAATTTAGAATCCTATCACACACATTTAACAAAGAGATTAAAATAACTAAAAAGAATCAAGCAGAAATTCTAGAACTGAAATATGCAATTGACATACTGAAGAATGCATCAGAGTTTCTTAAGAGCAGAATTGATTGAGTAGAAAAAAGAATTAGTGAGCCTGAAGACAGGCTATTTGAAAATACACAATTAGAAGAGAAAAAAGTAAAAATGAATGAAGCATGCCTACAAGATCTAGAAAATAGCTCCAATAAAAGAAAATCTAAGACTTGTTCACCTTAAAAGAAGGTAGAGAGGAAGATCAGGGTAGACAGTTTATTCAAAGAGATAATAATCGACAACTTTCCAAACCTAGAGAAAGATATCAATATTCAAGTACAAGAAGGTTATCGAACATCAAGAATATTTAACCCAAAGAAGACTACATCAAGACATTTAATAATCAAACTCGCAAAGGTTAAGAACAAAGAAAGAATCCTAAAAGCAGCAAGAAAAAAGAAACAATAACATAAAAAGAAGCTCCAACTTGTCTGCCAGCAGACTTCTCAGTGGAAACCCCAGAGACCAGGAGAGAGTGGCATGACATATTTAAAGTGCTAAAAGAAAAAAACTTTTCTCCTAGAATAGTACATGCAGCAAAAATATCATTCAAACATGACAGAAAAATAAAGACCTTCCAAGACTAATAAAAGCTGAGGAATGTCATCAACATCAGACTTTAACTACAAGAAATGTTAAAGGGAGTTCTTCAGTCAAAAAGAAAAGGATGTTAATGAGTAATAAAATATTATCTGAAGGTACAAAACTGACTGGTAATAGTAAGCAAAAAGAAAAACACAGAATATAACACTGTGATTGCGATATGTAAAGTACTCATATCATGAGTAAAAAGACTAAATGATGGGCCGGGCGTGGTGGCTCAAGCCCGTAATCCCAGCACTTTGGGAGGCCGAGACGGGCGGATCACAAGGTCAGGAGATCGAGACCATCCTGGCGAACACAGTGAAACCCCGTCTCTACTAAAAAATACAAAAAACTAGCCGGGCGAGGTGGTGGGCGCCTGTAGTCCCAGCTACTTGGGAGGCTGAGGCAGGAGAATGGCGTGAACCCGGGAGGCGGAGCTTGCAGTGAGCTGAGATCCGGCCACTGCACTCCAGCCTGGGCGGCAGAGCGAGACTCCGCCTCAAAAAAAAAAAAAAAAAAAGACTAAATGATGAATGGATCAAAAATAATAACTACAGGCCGGGCGCCGTGGCTCAAGCCTGTAATCCCAGCACTTTGGGAGGCCAAGACGGGCGGATCACGAGGTCAGGAGATCTAGACCATCCTGGCTAACACGGTGAAACCCCGTCTCTACTAAAAATACAAAAAAAAAAAAAAAAAAACTAGCCGGGCGAGGTGGCGGGCGCCTGTAGTCCCAGCTACTCGGGAGGCTGAGGTAGGAGAATGGCGTAAAACCCGGGGGGTGGAGCTTGCAGTGAGCTGAGATCCGGCCACTGTACTCCAGCCTGGGTGGCAGAGCGAGACTCCATCTCAAAATAATAATAATAATAATAATATAACTACAACAACTTTTCAACAAAAATAAAGTATAATAAAATAAATAAGACAACAAAAACTTAAAAAGTCAGAGGATAAAGCATAGAGATTCTAGTAGTTTTCTCTTTGCTTATTTGTTAGTTTGTTTATATAATTGTGTCAAGTTGTCATCAGTTGAAAATAATGGGTTAGAAGATATTATTTGCAAGTTTCATGGTAACATTAAATCAAAAGACCTACAATAGAAAACAATAAAAGCAATAAATTAAAACATACCACCTGAGAAAATCACCTTCACTAAAAAAAAGACAGGAAAGAAGGAAGAGAAAACCAGAAAACAAATAACAAAACAGAAGGAGTAAGTCCTTACTTTATCAATAAAAACCTTAAATGCAAAAGAACTACATTCTCCAATGAAAAGACAGAGTGATTGAATGGATTTAAAACACACACACCAATGACCTGTTACCTACAAGAAACACACTTCACCTATGAAGACAGAAGTAGTCTGAAAATAAAAGAGTAAAAAAGTGTTTCATGCAAATGGAAACCAAAACAAGAGTGTGAATACCTATACTTATATGAGAAAAAATAGATTTCAAGACAAATACTATAAAAAGAGACAAAGAAGGTCATTATTTAATAATAAAGCAGTCAATTCAACATGAGGATATAACAATTGTAATATATATGCACCCAGCACTGGAGCACCCAGATATATAAGGAGAATATTATTAGAGCTAAAGAGAGATCTAGGCCTAATACAATTATATCTGGAGACTTCAACTGTCTGCTTTTCACATTGTACAGATTATCCAGATGGAAATTCAACAAATAAATAATGGAGTTAATTGATACTGTAGACCAAAGGGATCTAATAGAAATTTACAGAACATTTCATCCAATTGCTGCAGAATTTACATTCTTCTCTATAGCACATGTATCATTCTCATGATAAGGATATGGATATATGTATAGACTATATTTCAGGTCACAAAATAAGTATTAAATTTTAAAAAAAGAAACAATATCAAGCATCTTCTCTGTCCACAACGGGATAAAACTTGACATTCATAATAAAAGGAATCTTGGAAACCATGCAAACACATAAAAATTGCACATTGTGCATCTTAATTACCAGTGGGTCAATAAAAAAACAAGAAGGAAATTATATACTTTCTTGAAACAAATAATAGTGGAAACACAGCATATCAAAACCTGTGGGATAAAGAGAAAACGGTACTAAGAGGGAAGTTTATAGCAATAAGCTCCACATCAAATACGTAGAAAAACTTCAAATAAACAATCTAATGATACATCTTAAAGAATTAGAAAGGCAAAAGTAAATCAAACTCAAAATTAATAGAAGGAAATAAATAATAAAAACCAGAGCTGCAATAAATGAAATTAAAATTAGAAAACAATACAAAAAAATCAATGAAATGAAAAGTTGGTTTTTTGTAATGAGAAACAAAATCGACAAGTCTCTAGCCAGATGAACTAAGAAAAAAAGAGAAAAGACCCAAATAAATAAAGAGACAATATAGCTGATATTGCAGAAATTAAAAGGATCATTAGAGACTACTATGAGCAAATTAGTTGGAAGCCTTGGAAGAAATAGATAAATCTCTAGACACATACACCCTATCAAGACTGAACCATGAAGAAATCCAAAACCTGAACAGTCCAGTAACAAGTAATAAGATCAGGCCGGGCGCGGTGGCTCAAGCCTGTAATCCCAGCACTTTGGGAGGCCGAGATGGGCGGATCACGAGGTCAGGAGATCAAGACCATCCTGGCTAACACGGTGAAACCCCGTCTCTACTAAAAAAATACAAAAAATTAGCCGGGCGAGATGGCGGGCGCCTGTAGTCCCAGCTACTCGGGAGGCTGAGGCGAGAGAATGGCGTAAACCCGGGAGGCGGAGCTTGCAGTGAGCTGAGA
This sequence comes from Trachypithecus francoisi, assembly GCF_009764315.1. Classification (NCBI taxonomy): domain Eukaryota; kingdom Metazoa; phylum Chordata; class Mammalia; order Primates; family Cercopithecidae; genus Trachypithecus; species Trachypithecus francoisi. The sequence continues at coordinate 59,752,228 of NW_022681468.1, forward strand.
TCTGGCCACTGCACTCCAGCCTGGGCGACAGAGCGAGACTCCGTCTCAACAACAACAACAAAAAAAAAACAAGTAATAAGATCAAAGCCATAAGAAAAATTCTCCCAGCAAAGAAAAACTCAGGACCTGATGGGCTTCACTGCTGAATTTTATCCAACATTTAAAGAAGAACAAATACTAATACTACTCAATCTATTCCAAAAAATCAAGGAGAGACAAAACTTCCAAACTGATTCTGAGACCAGTATTATGCTGTTACCAAAACTAGACAAAGACACATAAAAAAAAGGAAACTACAGGCCAATATCCATGATAAACATTGGTGCAAAAATTGACAACAAAATACTAGTAAACAAAATTCAACAATGCCTTAAAAAATCATTCATTATGACCAAGTGGGATTTATCCCTGGGATGCGAGGATGGTTCAACCTATGCAAATCGATCAGTGTGATCCATTACATAAACAGAATGAAGGAGAAAAAGCATATGATCATTTCAATTGATGCTGAAGAAGCATTTGATAGAATTCAACATCACTTAATAACAACACTCAAAAAACTGCATATATAAAGAACATACCTCAACACAATTAAAGTAGTAGTATCATATTGAATGGGAAAAAAATGAAAGCCTTTCTTCTAAGATCTTGAATAAGACAGTGATGCCCACTTTCACATAGTACCAGAAGTCCTAGCTAGAGCAATCACAGAAGAGAAAGAAATAAATGATATCCAAACTGGAAAGGAAGAAGTCAAATTATTTTTGTTTGTAGATTATATAATCTTGTATTTGGAAAAACCTAAAAACTCCACCAGAAATATGTTAGAGCTGATGAATTCAATAAAGTTGCAGGATACAAAATCAACATACAAAACTCACTAGCATATCTACATGGCAATAGCAATCTGAGAAAGAAATCAAGAAAGTAATCCCATTTACAATAGCTACAAATAAATACCTAGGAATTAACTTAGCCAAAGATAGGTAAGATCTCTACAATGAAAAACATAAAACACTGGTGAAAGAAATTGAAGATAACACCAAAAAAAGGAAAGATAGTCTATGTTCATGGATTGAAATAATTGATATTGTTAAAATGTCTATACTACACAAAGCAATCTACAGGTTCAATGCAATCACTTTTAAAACACCAACATTCTTCACAGAAATAGAATAAATAATCCTAAAATTTATATAGAACCACAAAAGACCCAGAATGGCCAAAACTATCTTAAGCAAAAAGAACACAACTGGATAAATCACATTACCCGACTTCAAATTATGCTACAGAGCTACAATAACCAAAACAGCATGATACTGGCATGAAAAAATATAGACCAATGGAACAGAAGAGAGAACTCAGAAACAAATCTATTCCGTTACAGTGAACTCATTTTGACAAAAGTGCCAAGAATATAAACTGGGGAAAAGATAGTATATTCAATAAATGGTGCTGGGAAAATTGAATATCCATATGCAGAAGAATAAAACTAGACCCCTATCACTTACCATACACAAAAATCAAATCAAAATAAGTTAAAGACGTAAATCTAAGACCTCAAACTATGAACTACTAAAAGAAAACATTGCAGAAACTCTCCAAAACATCAGACTGGGCAAAGATTTCCCAAGTAATACTTTACAAGTACAGGCAGCCAAAGCAAAAATGGGCAAATGGGATCATATCAAGATAAAAAGCTTCTGTACGGTGAGGAAAACAATAAACAAAGTGAAGAGACAAGCCATAGAATGACAGAAAATACTTGGAAACTATCCAACTGACAAGAGGTCAAAAACCAGAATATATAAAGAGCTCAAACAACTCTATAGGACAAAAAAATCTAATAATCCAATTTAAAAATGGGCAAAAGGTCAGAAGATATGTTTCTCTAAAAGAGACAAACAAATGGTGAACAGATATCTATATGAAAAGGTGCTCAACATCATTGATCATCAGAGAAATGCAAATCAAAACTACAATGTGTTATCATCTCATGCCAGTTAAAATGGCTTTTATCCAAAATCAGTCAATAACAAATGCCAGTGAGTATGTGAAGAGAATCCTCATATACTGTTGGTGGAGATGTAAATTGGTACAACCACTGTGGAGAACAGTATCGAAGTTCCTCAAAAAACTAAAAATAGGGCTACCATTTTATCCAGCAATCCCACTGCCAGATATGTACTCAAAAGAAAGGAAATCAGTATATTGAAGAAATATCTGCTCCCCCATGTTTATTGCAGCACCATACACAATAGTCAAATTTGGAAGCATCCTAGTGTCCATCAGCAGATGAATGTACAAAGAAAAGGGGATATATAACTTTTGCAACAACATGGGTGGTATTGGAGGTCATTATGTAAAGTGAAATAAGCCAGGCACAGAAAGACAGACTTTGCATGTTTTTACTTATTTGTAGGAGGTTAAAAAAAAAAAAAAAAAAAAAAAACTGCAACAATTTAATCCACGGAGATGGTAGAAGAATGATGGTTACCAGAGACTGGGAAGGGTAGTTGGGGGAAGAAGGAAGTGGGGATAGTTAACGGGTACAAAAATATAGTTAGATAGAATAAATAAGATCTAGTATTTGTTAGCATAACAGGATACCTACAGTCAACAAAAAATAGGTTGGCTATAGTCAATAATAATTTATTATACATTTTTAAATAACTAAAGGAGTATAATTGGAATGTTCATAAAAGAAATGATAAATGCCTGAGGTGATGGATATCCCAGTTATCCTGTTATTATTACTATGCATTATATGCCTGTATCAAAATTTCTCATTTGCCCTAAAAATATATATACCATGTACACACATGAATTAAAAATAATTTAAAAACTTAAAAATATTTCCGAAAAAATAACTTGACACTAACAAACTTAAGTTTGTAACTCTTTTATTAGCTTCTAAATAGATCAAGAAACATATCTTCATTCTAAAACCTTAAAAATAAATGCATTGTTTTGTTTTCTTTTCTATTTCCTATGGAAAGAGAAACATGGTTTGAATGTTTAGACTCATTTGAATAAAAATACAACCATGACTTTTGAATTCTAAGACCCAGCATATTTAATTGATTGAAGTCTAAGCAAATACTTCCTTTAGATAAACTACCTACTTTAAACTCCTGCTTGAGAATATAAGCAAACTTGAATTATTCTGAGGTGCAGCCAGAAACAGAACATTTTTCCACAGTATATTTTATTTGCCTTTGGCAATTTGCTCTCTGCTCCATCCAGAATTCTCACTAAGAGTTAGTGCAAGTGGTAGGTTTCCCGCTCTAGAGATTTGAGTGAAAATAAAATGTAGATCACAAGTAAAGTCAATATGATAGATTCTTTCAAACTAAATCTAAACCCAGCAATCTTTATTGAAAAACAATGGCCTATAGAGGAATGAAAAGACAAAGCTTATGAATATTTTCCAGCTGGAAAAATAGAACAGTATCCGGAAAACCAAAATATATAAGATTGGTGGTAAAGATTGAGTCTGTAAGGCATTGAGAAAATTTTACATAGATGACTATACTAATATAATACAGATAAAATTATAAGCATTCAGAATTAGAGTCATTATTATTTATATTTTGACAATCACAAGTTAGTAGTTATGTAGACATATGCAGACACAAAATGACCTCTGTTCTTTAGATTTTTTTTATCATACATTAACACAACACATCCTTCAGATACAGTCGTTTTCCTTTGCCCAGTTCCTAACACACAATAGTTTGAGGATGGCAATGATAATGTTTATTAACTGAGATTCTTTCAGCTACAAAGTGCAGAGACTGAACTCAAACTGACCTAAGTCTTCTTCCTCTTCTAGTATTCCTTGACATTGGCTTCATTTTATGAACACTTTCTCTGCATGAAAGCAAAGATGGCTTCCAGACATTCCAGGATTACTTATTTCAAAAGGAGAGAGTGCCTCCTTTCCAGTAATTCTAGCAAAAATAGCAAGGGGGAGGAAAGATTCTGATCCTGAGCCCATCCATAAACCAATAACTCAATCTAGGGATGTGGATACTCTGGCAGAGTCTGATTCATGTGTCAATCCCTGGAGTTGTGGGATGGGATCAGCCCCATAAATTACACATGGTGGTAGTCTGTTCTTGAAAGTAAAAAAGGAATTTCATGCAAGAAAAAAGGCAGAATTGTTGCTGGATTTACCAGTTAGTATTCTAAAAAGAAACAAATGGGACATTAAAGTAACTGTATAAAATCCAGTATGACTATAAATTTTACAGGGCAATGAGGCTATGACTTGATGAATGAGAAGGCCAGAAAATGTCCGTATTTGTGCATTAGTGAGTGTGTGTGTGTCACTTTTTTATCCTTGTAGCTATGCCTTACATATATTTTTTCTGTATACCCACATAGCCCAGGGTGGTAAGTAATGGTACTTAATACAATTAGATTAAGTTAGTGTTTTTTTCCTTCATCAATAAATGAATACTCTTAATTGACTGATTTTTTTTATATTCAAATTAATCTTATTTTTTTAAAAAAATCACGTAGAAGTTTAAGAGGAACACAAATTGTGTATATTTCTGTAATTATTTTAGAACTCGCTTGTCCATACCATTCTGGACATAGGAAAAAGCAAAGATTTCATGACAAAGACACCAAAAGCAATCGCAACAAAAGCAAAAATTGACAATGGGATCTAATTAAACTTAAGAACTTCAGCAGAGTAAACAGACAACCTACAGAATGGGAGAAAATGTACTATGCATCTGACAAAGGTCTAATATCTAGCATCTATAAAGGACTTAAACAAATTTACAAGAGAAAAGTTACCTCATTAAAAAGTAGACAAAGGACATGAAGAGACACTTCTCAGAAAAAGGCATACATGTTGCCATAAAACATATGGAAAAAAGCTCAATATCACTGATCATAAGAGAAGCACAAATCAAAACCACAATGAGATACCATCTCACACTAGTCAGAATGGCCATTACTAAAAAGTCAAAAAAAGAAAAAAACAGATGCTGGCAAGGCTGCAGAGAAAAGGGAGCCCTTATACACTGTTGGTGGGAGTTTAAATTAGTTCAGTCATTGTGGAAATCAGTATGGTGATTCCTCAAAGAGCTAAAAGCTGAACTACCATTCAACCTAGCAACCCCATTACTGGGTATATATCCAGAGGAATATAAAGCATTCTACCATAAAGACACATGCACGTGAATGTTCTTGGCAGCACTCTTTACAATAGCAAATACATGGAATCAACCTAAATTCCCATCAATGACAGACTGAATAAAGAAAATGTGGTACATATATACCATGGAATATTATGTAGCCATAAAAAAGAACAAGATCGTATTTTGCATGATCCATGCAGGTACATGGATGGAACTGGAGGCTATCATCCTTAGCAAACTAACACAGGACCAGAAAATGAAATACTGCATGTTTTCACATATAAGTAGAAGCTAAATGATAAGAACTTATGAACACAAAGAAAGAAACAACAGACAGTGGGGTCTATTTGAGAGGGGAGGATGGGAGGAGGGAGGGGAGCAGAAAAGATAACTACTGGGTACTGAGGTTTATACCTGGGTAATATAATAGGTACAAAAAACCCTCTGTGAAATGTGTTTGTCTATGTAATAAACCTTTACATGTACCCCCAAACCTAAAATAAATATTTAAAAAATAACTCACCCAACTAGACAACAAATTCTTCTAAAATAAAAGCATCCCCCTATAAGATTGAAATAATAACATTAACAAGAAGTTACTTCCAAATAAAGTAAGTCATATCAGAAGATTAAAAATTCACAATAACAATAAGGTTATTTTCGGTTTGGGGTGTTTTTTTTTCTTTTACATCTAGGAAGAAGTTTTTAAAAACCATTTTTTTTACAAAATCATTTATACTGTCACCATTTGTAACCTAGGAAATTTTTAAATCATCAAATTATAGTATAAGATGAAATTCATCATAAAATATATATAATATTTTACAGAATTCCAGGTTAAGAAAACTAAATATTAACACATTGATGATAAAAATTTACCTTGCCCTAAAAATATTTTTAAAATTTTTTAAATAAGGACACAGTTAAACATTTATGGGTGCTCATTTTCTTTCTCTCTCTCTTTCTTTCTTTCTAAGTAAAATTGTTTTTAACTATCTGCAGAAACTTCAAGGACATGAGGGAAAGGTATAGACTACCCAAGAGGAGTGGAAGAGAAATGGATTCTAGGCTGGGCACGGTGGCTCAAGCCTGTAATCCCAGCACTTTGGGAGGCCGAGGCGGGAGGATCATGAGGTCAGGAGATCGAGACCATCCTGGCTAACACGGTAAAACCCAGTCTCTACTAAAAATACCAAAAATTAGCCGGGCGTGGTGGCAGGCACCTGTAGTCCCAGCTACTCAGGAGGCTGAGGCAGGAGAATGGCGTGAACCCAGGAGGTGGAGCTTGCAGTGAGCCGAGATCGCGCCACTGCACTCCAGCCTGGGTGAAAGAGCGAGACTCTGTCTCAAAAAAAAAAAAAACAAAAAAAAGAAATGGAATGGAATCTAATTACCATGGCTAGATATAGTGGTGCCACGAAATCAGTTACCAGAACGCTTTGATATGTTTGCTACTAAAACTTTGTGCAGAAGTGTAGTTTTAAATGTACAAAAATTACTCTAGGATGCAAAAGACATGGTATTTCATTTTAAGTCTGTCATCAACTTAGTTTCCTTGAATAAGTTCCTCAACCTTGAAGAAGTCTCTCAAACTTGCTAAGCCTAAAAATATCTTCACTTCTAACAGGAGGATGTTGAACCAACCCATATTTAGTTTCCTTCTGAAGCATTCTTTTTGTATTACTATCTATTATTCTCACCATCTCAACTAAACTCCTTTATCACTCCAACAAGAGCACAAGTTATCTTTGCATCTCAAGATCCTCAAGGCCTTGACCCTTCCCCCAAATTAAAATTCTAGGCTGGCCAGGTGCAGTAGCTCACGCCTGTAATCGCAGCACTTTGGGAGACCAAGGGGGGCAAATTGCTTGAGTCCAGAAGTTTGAGACCAGCCTGGGTGACATGGTGAAAGCTTGTCCCTAAATTAAAAATAAAAAAAGTAATTAGATACCACATTACCACTGCAATCTAAAATGAAAAGAATCCATAATTAAATTAGAGATAATAAGATAATAAGAAAATAAGGCTTTTTCCTTTTCCCTCAGACTATAATTTTAAAAGGTTGAAAAAAATTATAAAAATGTAAAAAGGATAGAACTGATACTATAAAGAAAGTAAAAAGCAACAGAGTTTTCTCTTCAAACGTAGGAGAATATTTCAAAACCTGGAATGGTTCTTAAAGATGTAATAGTCAAAATAATAAAGCATGAGAGTTAGAAGATGAAAAATATTAATAAAAGATAAACAGATTTGAAAATGAGGAAAACTAAGATAAACATTACTTTATTAAATAACATAGCTTCACTAACATAAAATTTGAACATTTAATTTCAGATAAATTTAAGACTTTCAAGATAAAACAATGAAGAACAGAAAGGGGATTGGAAATGTATATCCAAACAATTATTCTTTTTAGATTCTCTTGGGGGTGTGCATTATTTGCTTGGTGACAGCATAAATAAATAGCAGAAGTTACAAAAATAGCTATTTTGAAATATATCAATGATAATTACTTTAAAAATTTATGGAGCATTTCTATATCAAGATTTCTAAGTATACAAAATTTACCTCCTCTCCCTAAAAATGAAAGACTATTAACAAATATATATATATTTTTATTATACTTTAAGTTCTTGGATACACGTGCAGAATGTGCAGGTTTGTTACACAGGTATACATGTGCCATGATGGTTTGCTGCACCCATCAACCTGTCATCTACATTAGGTATTTCTCCTAATGCTATCTCTCCCCTAGCACCCCCTCCCAACAGTCCCCAGTGTGTGATGTTCCCCTCCCTGCATCCATGTGTTCTCATTGTTCACCTCCCACTTATGAGTGAGAACATACAGTGTTTGGTTTTCTGTTCCTGTGTTAGTTTGCTGAGAATGATGGTTTCCAGCTTCATCCATGTCCCTGCAAAGGACATGAACTCATTATTTTTGATGGCTTCATAGTATTCCATGGTGTATACGTGCCACATTTTCTTTCTCCAGTGTAGCATTGATGGATATTTGGATTGGTTCCAAGTCTTTGCTATTGTGAATAGTGTTACAATAAACATATGTGTGTGTATGTCTTTATAGTAGAATGATTGATAATCCTTTGCATTGCTGGGCCAAATGGTATTTCTAGTTCTAGATCCTTGAGGAATCGCCACACTGTCTTCCACAATGATTGAACTAATTTACACTCCCATCAACAGTGTAAAAGCATATCTGATTCTCCACGTCCTCTCCAGCATCTGTTGTTTCCTGGCTTTTTAATGACCGCCATTCTAACTGGTGTGAGATGGTATCTCATTGTGGTTTTGATTTGCATTTCTCTAATGACCAGTGATGATGAGCTTTTTTTCATATGTTTGTTGGCTGCATAAATGTCTTCTTTTGACAAGTGTCTGTTCATATCCTTTGCCCACATTTTGATGGGGTTGTTTGTTTTTTTCTTGTACATTTAAGTTCTTTGTAGATTCTGGATATTAGACCTTTGTCAGATGGATAGATTACAAAAATTTTCCCCCATTCTGTAGGTTGCCTGTTCATGCAAAAATTTTCTCCCATTCTGTAGGTTGCCTGTTCACTCTGATGATAGTTTCTTTTGCTGTGCAGAAGCTTTTTCATTTAATTAGATCCCATTTGTCCATTTTGGCTTTTGTTCCCATTGCTTTTGGTGTTTTAGTCATGAAGTCTTTGCCCATGCCTGTGTCCTGAATGGTATTGCCTAGGCTTTCTTCCAGGGTTTTCATGGTTTTAGGTCTTATGTTTAAGTCTTTAATCCATCTTGAGTCAATTTTTGTGTGAGGTGTAAAGAAGGGGTCCAGTTTCAGCTTTCTGCATATGGCTAGCCATTTTTCCCAACATCATTTATTAAACAGGGAATCTTTTCCCCATTTCTTGTTTTCTTCAGGTTTGTCAAAGATCAGATGGCTATATATGCATGGTGTTAGCTGAGGCCTCTGTTCTGTTCCATTGGTCTATATGTCTGTTTTGGTACTAGTACCATGTGTTTTGATTACTGTAGCCTTGTAGTATAGTTTGAAGTCAGGTAGCGTGATGCCTCCAGCTTTTTTCTTTTGACTTAGGATTGTCTTGGTTATATGGGCTCTTTTTTGGTTCCATATGAACTTTAAAGTAGTTTTTTCTAATTCTGTGAAGAAAGTCAGTGGTAACTTGATGGGAATAGCTTTGAATCTTTAAATTACTTTGGGCAGTATGGTCTTTTTCACAATATTGATTCTTCCTATCCATGAGCATGGAATGATTTTTCATTTGTTTGTGACAAATATTTTATTTTAAAACACTGGAAGTAACCAGAATGAATGCAAGAAAAAATAATGAAGAATTCCTGGAAAATATATAACAAATGAGAATAAATTAATGGGCAAATCCAATGACGAAAAACCCATGACTACATACAACTGACAAGGGGGAACTTCCAACTGAGGTCATTCTCCCAGCAGACCATAGAAGTCATGAGACAGATACAGACATAGGCTGCGGAGCTGAAGAAAGGAGAGGACATGGGGTTCTACCAGGTGATTACTGAAGGGCAGAATATTTGAGGGTAATACTAGCATTTATCCCCAAGGCAATATTCTAAATAAGTTATGAAGATAAGTTCTAACTGACGATACATTTTGAGTAGGCACTGGCGCCAGAAAAGCAGGCAGTATTTTTGTAGCTCTTAATGTAAGCCAGAAGCCTGCATGATCCCCTGCCAAAAAAGCTACTTACCTATTTCACCAGGCCATATGCCATCTCCCCTCCCATCCACACATCAGAAGTTCAGCTCCTATAATGAAGACAGAATTCATTGTTTTACACCCAAGATAGTTTTCAGGGATTATTAGCCAGGCAAACAAGGTTAAAGAAATACTCAAGTAAGAACTGTAACTTTCATTTAATGTTAGTGGAAGTGTCAATGGGTACATATGCTTTGGAAACAATTTGGTGGTAACGATATGTTCTACCCCTCCTCCAGTCTATCCTCTACACTACTTTAAGAATCATCGTGGGGGGCGGAGCAAGATGGCTGAATAGGAACAGCTCCAGTCTCCAGCTCCCAGCCCTAGCGACACAGAACACAGGTGATTTCTGCATTTTCAACTGAGGTACTGGGGAGTGCTGGATAATCGGTGCTGGTCAGCTGTTGCAGCCCGACCAGCGAGAGCTGAAGCAGGGCGAGGCATCGCCTCACCTGGGAAGTGCAAGGGGGAAGGAAATCCCTTTTCCTAGCCAGGGGAACTGACACACACAACACCTGGAAAATCACGTAACTCCCACTCCAATACTGCACTTTAAGCAAACAGGCACACCAGGAGATTATAGCCCACACCTGGTCGGGAGGGTCCCACGCCCATGGAGCCTTCCTCATTGCTAGCACAGCAGTCTGCGATCTAACTGCAAGGCAGCAGCAAGGCTGGGGGAGGGGTGCCCACCATTGCTGAGGCTTAAGTAGGTAAACAAAGCCCTGGGAAGCTCGAACTGGGTGGAGCTCACAGCAGCTCAAGGAGGCCTGCCAGTCTCTGGAGACTCCACCTCTGGGGAGAGGGCAGAGCTAAACAACAACAACAACAACAACAACAACAAAAGCAGCAGAAACTTCTGCAGATGCAAGCAACTCTGTCTGACAGCTTTGAAGAGAGCAGTGGATCTCACAACACGGAGGTTGAGATCTCAGAAAACTCAGACTGCCTGCTAAAGTGGGTCCCTGACCCCTGAGTATCCTAACTGGGTGATATCCTCCACTAGGGGCAGACCGACACCCCACACCTCACAGGGTGGAGTACACCCCTGAGAGGAAGCTTCCAAAGCAAGAATCAGACAGGTACACTCACTGTTCAGCAGTATTCTGTAGCCTCTGCTGCTGATATCCAGGCAAACAGGGTCTGGAGTGGACCTCAAGCAATCTCCAACAGACCTACAGCTGAGGGTCCTGACTGTCAGAAGGAAAACTAACAAAGAGGAAGGACAACCACACCAAAACCCCATCAGTACGCCACCATCATCAAAGACCAGAGGCAGATAAAACCACAAAGATGGGGAAAAAGCAGGGCACAAAAGCTGGAAATTCAAAAACTAAGAGCGCATCTCCCCCTCCAAAGGAACACAGCTCATTGTCAGCAACAGATCAAAGCTGGACGGAGAATGACTTTGATGAGATGAGAGAAGAAGGCTTCAGTCCAACGAACTTCTCAGAGCTAAAGGAGAAATTAAATACCCAGCGCAAAGAAACTAAAAATCTTGAAAAAAGAGTGGAAGAATTGATAACCAGAATAATTAATGCAGAGGTCATAAACGAAATGACAGAGATGAAAACAATGACACAAGAAATACGTGACAAATGCACAAGGTTCAGTAACCGACTCGATCAACTGGAAGAAAGAGTATCAGCAATTGAGCATCAAATGAATGAAATGAAGCAAGAAGAGAAATCTAAAGGAAAAAGAAGAAAAAGAAATAAACAAACCCTGCAAGAAGTATGAGATTATGTAAAAAGACCAAATCTACGTCTGATTGGGGTGCCTGAAAGTGCGGGGGAAAATGGAACCAAGTTGGAAAACACCCTTCAGGATATCATCCAGGAGAACTTCCCCAACCTAGCAGGGCAGGCCAACATTCAAATTCAGGAAATACAGAGAACGCCACAAAGAAGAGCAACTCCAAGACACATAATTGCCAGATTCACCAAAGTTGAAATGAAGGAAAAAATCTTAAGGGCAGCCAGAGAGAAAGGTCGGGTTACCCACAAAGGGAAGCCCATCAGACTAACAGCAGATCTCTCGGCAGAAACTCTACAAGCCAGAAGAGAGTGGGGGCCAATATTCAATGTTCTTAAAGAAAAGAATTTTAAACCCAGAATTTCATATCCAGACAAACTAAGTTTCATAAGTGAAGGAGAAATAAAATCCTTTACAGATGAGCAAATGCTTAGAGATTTTGTCACCACCAGGCCTGCCTTACAAGAGACCCTGAAGGAAGCCCTAAACATGGAAAGGAACAACCGGTACCAGCCATTGCAAAAACATGCCAAAATGTAAAGACCATCGAGGCTAGGAAGAAACTGCATCAACTAACGAGCAAAATAACCACTTAATATCATAATGGCAGGATCAAGTTCACACATAACAATATTAACCTTAAATGTTAATGGACTAAATGCTCCAATTAAAAGACACAGACTGGCAAACTGGATAAAGAGTCAAGACCCATCAGTCTGCTGTATTCAGGAGACCCATCTCACATGCAGAGACATACATAGGCTCAAAATAAAGGGATGGAGGAAGATCTACCAAGAAAATGGAGAACAAAAAAAAAGCAGGGGTTGCAAGACTAGTCTCTGATAAAACAGACTTTAAACCATCAAAGATCAAAAGAGACAAAGAAGGCCATTACATAATGGTAAAGGGATCAATTCAACAGGAAGAGCTAACTATCCTAAATATATATGTACCCAATACAGGAGCACCCAGATTCATAAAGCAAGTCCTTAGAGACCTACAAAGAGACTTAGACTCCCATACAATAATAATGGGAGACTTCAACACTCCACTGTCAACATTAGACAGATCAACGAGACAGAAAGTTAACAGGGATATCCAGGAATTGAACTCATCTCTGCACCAAGGGGACCTAATAGACATCTACAGAACTCTCCACCCCAAATCAACAGAATATACATTCTTCTCAGCACCACATCACACTTATTCCAAAATTGACCACATAATTGGAAGTAAAGCACTCCTCAGCAAATGTACAAGAACAGAAATTATAACAAACTGTCTCTCAGACCACAGTGCAATCAAACTAGAACTCAGGACTAAGAAACTCAATCAAAACCGCTCAACTACATGGAAACTGAATAACCTGCTCCTGAATGACTACTGGGTACATAACGAAATGAAGGCAGAAAGAAAGATGTTCTTTGAAACCAATGAGAACAAAGATACAACATACCAGAATCTCTGGGACACATTTAAAGCAGTGTGTAGAGGGAAATTTATAGCACTAAATGCCCACAAGAGAAAGCTGGAAAGATCTAAAATTGACACTCTAACATCACAATTAAAAGAACTAGAGAAGCAAGAGCAAACACATTCAAAAGCTAGCAGAAGGCAAGAAATAACTGAGATCAGAGCAGAACTGAAGGAGATAGACACACAAAAAACCCTCCAAAAAATCAATGAATCCAGGAGTTGGTTTTTTGAAAAGATCAACAAAATTGACAGACCGCTAGCAAGACTAATAAAGAAGAAAAGAGAGAGGAATCAAATAGACACAATAAAAAATGATAAAGGGGATATCACCACCGACCCCACAGAAATACAAACTACCATCAGAGAATACTATAAACACCTCTACGCAAATCAACTAGAAAATCTAGAAGAAATGGATAATTTCCTGGACACTTACACTCTCCAAGAATAAACCAGGAAGAAGTTGAATCCCTGAATAGACCAATAGCAGGCTCTGAAATTGAGGCAATAATTAATAGCCTACCAACCAAAAAAAGTCCAGGACCAGATGGATTCACAGCTGAATTCTACCAGAGGTACAAGGAGGAGCTGGTACCACTCCTTCTGAAACTATTCCAATCAATAGAAAAAGAGGGAATCCTCCCTAACTCATTTCATGAGGCCAACATCATCCTGATACCAAAGGCTGGCAGAGACACAACAAAAAAGAAAATTTTAGACCAATATCCCTGATGAACATCGATGCAAAAATCCTCAATAAAATACTGGCAAACCGGATCCAGCAGCACATCAAAAAACTTATCCACCATGATCAAGTGGGCTTCATCCCTGGGATGCAAGGCTGGTTCAACATTCGCAAATCAATAAACGTAATCCAGCATATAAACAGAACCAAAGACAAAAACCACATGATTATCTCAATAGATGCAGAAAAGGCTTTTGACAAAATTCAACAGCCCTTCATGCTAAAAACGATCAATAAATTCGGTATTGATGGAACATATCTCAAAATCATAAGAGCTATTTATGACAAACCCACAGCCAATATCATACTGAATGGGCAAAAACTGGAAAAATTCCCTTTGAAAACTGGCACAAGACAGGGATGCCCTCTCTCACCACTCCTATTCAACACAGTGTTGGAAGTTCTGGCTAGGGCAATCAGGCAAGAAAAAGAAATAAAGGGTATTCAGTTAGGAAAAGAAGAAGTCAAATTGTCCCTGTTTGCAGATGACATGATTGTATATTTAGAAAACCCCATTGTCTCAGCCCAAAATCTCCTTAAGCTGATAAGCAACTTCAGCAAAATCTCAGGATACAAAATTAATGTGCAAACATCACAAGCATTCTTATACACCAGTAACAGACAAACAGACAGCCAAATCATGAATGAACTTCCATTCACAATTGCTTCAAAGGGAATAAAATACCTAGGAATCCAACTTACAAGGGATGTAAAGGACCTCTTCAAGGAGAACTACAAACCACTGCTCAGTGAAATAAAAGAGGACATAAACAAATGGAAGAACATACCATGCTCATGGATAGGAAGAATCAATATCGTGAAAATGGCCATACTGCCCAAGGTTATTTATAGATTCAATGCCATCTCCATCAAGCTACCAATGAGTTTCTTCACAGAATTGGAAAAAAAATGCTTTAAAGTTCATATGGAACCAAAAAAGAGCCCGCATTGCCAAGACAATCCTAAGTCAAAAGGACAAAGCTGGAGGCATCACGCTACCTGACTTCAAACTATACTACAAGGCTACAGTAACCAAAACAGCATGGTACTGGTACCTAAACAGAGATATAGACCAATGGAACAGAACAGAGTCCTCAGAAATAATACCACACATCTACAGCCATCTGATCTTTGACAAACCTGACAAAAACAAGAAATGGGGAAAGGATTCCCTATTTAATACATAGTGCTGGGAAAATTGGCTAGCCATAAGTAGAAAGCTGAAACTGGATCCTTTCCTTACCCCTTATACGAAAATTAATTCAAGATGGATTAGAGACTTAAATGTTAGACCTAATACCATAAAAACCCTAGAAGAAAACCTAGGTAATACCATTCAGGACATAGGCATGGGCAAGGACTTCATGTGTAAAACATCAAAAGCAACGGCAACAAAAGCCAAAATTGACAAATGGGATCTAATTAAACTAAAGAGCTTTTGCACAGCAAAAGAATCTACCATCAGAGTGAAAAGGCAACCTACAGAATGGGAGAAAATTTTTGCAATCTACTCATCTGACAAAGGGCTAATATCCAGAAGCTACAAAGAATTCAAACAAATTTACAAGAGAAAAACAAACAACCCCATCAAAAAGTGGGCAAAGGATATGAACAGACATTTCTCAAAAGAAGACATTCATACAGCCAACAGACACATGAAAAAATGCTCATCATCACTGGCCATCAGATAAATGCAAATCAAAACCACAATGAGATACCATCTCACACCAGTTAGAATGGCAATCATTAAAAAGTCAGGAAACAACAGGTGCTGGAGAGGATGTGGAGAAATAGGAACACTTTTACACTGTTGGTGGGAGTGTAAACTAGTTCAACCATTATGGAAAACAGTATGGCAATTCCTCAAGGATCTAGAACTAGAAGTACCATATGACCCAGCCATCCCATTACTGGGTATATACCCAAAGGATTATAAATCATGCTGCTATAAAGACACATGCACACGTATGTTTATTGCGGCACTATTCACAATAGCAAAGACTTGGAATCAACACAAATGTCCATCAGTGACAGACTGGATTAAGAAAATGTGGCACATATACACCATGGAATACTATGCAGCCATAAAAAAGGATGAGTTTGTGTCCTTTGTAGGGACATGGATGCAGCTGGAAACCATCATTCTTAGCAAACTATCGTAAGAACAGAAAACCAAACACTGCATGTTCTCACTCATAGGTGGGAACTGAACAATGAGATCACTTGGACACAGGAAGGGGAACATCACACACCGGGGCCTATCACGGGGAGAGCGGAGGGGAGAGGGATTGCATTGGGAGTTATACCTGATGTAAATGTCGAGTTGATGGGTGCTGACGAGTTGATGGGTGCAGCACACCAACATGGCACAAGTATATATATGTAACAAACCTGCACGTTATGCACATGTACCCAAGAACTTAAAGTATAATTTAAAAAAATAAAAAATCTCCTCAACCTAGTATAACCAAAAAGATATCTAATGAAGAAAATTCATTATTTTTTAATTACTATTATTTTTGATTGACGAATCTTTATATACATTTTTGGTGTGCAATGTGATGTTTTGATATATGTATACAATGTGGAATGATTAAATCAAGATAATGAACAACAACAACAAAAAAGAATCATCTTACTATTACAAACATACTTAAGTAGAAAATAAAAGAAAGCAAAATGAACTTCCACATCCAGAAATGATAAATGAGTGAGTTCAGATCAACTCTCTTAGGTCAATTAGAAGAGCTGCAAAATATAAAATGTATTAAAACTACCTACATGAATGCATGAGAGAGCTAACATTGTAGTGAAGAATTATAGCCATGATCTACAACGGACATACCCAGAAAAGTAAACCTGTTATTTGTGGTTGCTTGACTCCTGAGGGGATTTGTCAATTCCAGAAGAGATGGATGAGAAGATAAGCAGTACTTTTGAAAGCCTGGAGTTAGAAGCCAGAATCCACAATGGGATGGAGCCCTAATATGTCTGTTTCAGTGATCCAAAAAAGAAAAAGAAAAAGAAAATTAGCGTAAATCAGAAGTAACATAATCCTTGCACAGACTGCAATCCAACTTTCGTTTCCATGCATGGCCCCAAGAAAAACAATTACTAAATATCAAAATTACTACTGTCTCCACATGCTTTGGCCGAATGAAGCACTCATCTCTAAAGAAAAATAACATCATGACAGGACTTAAATTTTTTACAAAGGGTTTTTTCAATATGATGTCTGACAAACAATAAAAAATGGCAAATGAAAATACCAAGACAACATAAACAAGAATGAATAGAATTGGCAGATCATAAAAACACACCCACCAAGGCTATGGACACGAAAATTACCAGATATAGATTTTAAAATAACTATGCTTACCAAATAAATAAAAGATTCATTTTTAAGCAAAGAATGAGAAACTATAAAAATGTCATAGCTATGAAGTAAAACTAAATAGCAATTTTAACACAGAGAAATACAATTAAAATTAAGGACATAGATGATGCATTTTAAAACAAAACAGACACTGGTGAAATGAGAATTAGTTAACTGGAAGATATACTGGAATATCTTGAACATAATGAAGGAGAGAGGAAAAGCATGAAAAATATAGAAGAGAGGGTAAGAGAGAAGGTATTGCAACAAGTTATAATTTACATTATAATTAATTGTAGGACCATGAGAAGAAAACAAAGACAATGGAGTAGAATTAATATTTGAAAGACAATGACCAAGAATTTTCTTTTTTTTTTTTTTTTTTGAGACGGAGTCTCGCTCTGTCACCCAGGCTGGAGTGCAGTGGCCGGATCTCAGCTCACTGCAAGCTCCGCCTCCCGGGTTTACGCCATTCTCCTGCCTCAGCCTCCCGAGTAGCTGGGACTACAGGCGCCGCCACCTCGCCCGGCTAGTTTTTTGTATTTTTTTAGTAGAGACGGGGTTTCACCGTGTTAGCCAGGATGGTCTCGATCTCCTGACCTCGTGATCCGCCCGCCTCGGCCTCCCAAAGTGCTGGGATGACAGGCTTGAGCCACCGCGCCCGGCCGTGACCAAGAATTTTCTAAAAATTTTTCTAAAACTGTTGAAAAGACATCAGTACACATGCTTTTGTCTGTTTGGGCTAGATAGATCATAAACAACAGAAATTTATTTCTCAGAGTTCCAGACGCTAGGAAGTCCAAGTTTAAAGTTGCTGGCAGATCCAGTGTCTGGTGAGGGCCAAACATTAATCCAGTGTCATAGAAGGCTGTATTCTTCCTGTGTGGAGGAACAATAAAGCTCTCTGAAGTTCCTTTTATAAGAGCACCAATCTCATATTGAGGGCTGTACCCTCATTACTTACTTATTTCCCAAAGTCCCCACCTACTAATACCATCACAATGGAGATTTAGTTTCAACACATGAATTTGGGGACAATACAGACATTCAATCTACAGAAGAAATAGAGGCAGCATGTAATTATGTTGGAGACCCTTGGGAAGCATACCTAGGAACATCTTCCAGAAAATACATAGAATAATACCCACAATTGTTCAAGATGTCAGGCATAATCTTCCAGGAGAAGGATTTTATAAACAGAGCTCTAAAGGATAAAGATAATCTAGCAAGGTGAAAGGTGAGGAGAGATGAATAGGGAAAAGAGTATTTTGAAGCAGGGAGAGCAATACGTTATCTTTTCCAAAGAAAGAGGATGCAGTAACTTCCAGGAACTGAAGGTAACTCAATATTGCTGAAACATGGAACATGGAGTGGGAAAGTGGTGAGTGATAAGAAAAGGTCAGTGACAGCATCTTGATGGTGAGCCCTATAAACTATAAGTTATTTGATTATTTGATAATTATGTTTTCATATATTAAAAGTCTCTGTTGGTATCAACTGATAAATAGATTGGGACAAGATTAGAGTTAGGATGCTAGTTAGAAGGCTATTGCAGTAATTCAGTCAAGAGATGGTGGTGGCACAAGATAGTAGAGCAGAAATGGAGAACATTAGGTAGATTTGGAAGTATAAATTTGAAGTTTATAACAAGTGGATTTGGGTGATAAAAGAGAACAAAGTCTTAAAGATGATCCCCCAACTTCAGGATTAGGCAACTGTGAGGAAAGTGGTATGAATCACTGAGATAGAGGTAACCTGAAGCTGCAGCAGCTCTTTGAGGAGATGATTTTATGTGGGACATCCTGTGTGTGAGGTGCAAATAGCCCAGTGAAATGTAGATGTATATGGTATATGTGTCTGAGCACAACAGCAAGATGTGGGTAGAGTTGTAGAGGAAGAATAAGTACATAGATAGCTGCTGAAGCCACAGAAGGGAGCTTTGGACAGGTGTCTGAGGAAATGTCAACATTCAGGAGAGATGCAGAGGCTGAGAGTCCAGTAAAGCAGATGGAGCCAAAATGATTTGAGAAGTTTAGCTTTGAAGAAAAGGAAGAGATTCATTTATCATACCTGTTAAACATACCAGGAGCTAAGATCATGTTATTAATACCTGTGTTTTAATGTGGGTTCTGCCACTTACTAGTTTCACAAAGCTGGTCAAATCGGTCTCTCTAAGACTCATTTTTCCTTACCTATAAAATAGGGATGACAATATACCTACTGAATAGGGTGGTTTGAGAATTATATGAAACATACTATACTTTAAATTATTATGAATACACTTAGCAAAAAGCAGGATAGTTGTAGGAAGTGTGAGACGCAGTCAAGATTGGTTGGGCGGGAGCTCAGATCTAGACTCATGTCCTTTGCTCACTTGCTGGGTAAGCTTGTAAGTTACCTGACTTCTTTCACCAAACTGGGTCACAGTAGGACCTATGTCACTGAACAGTTGTAAGGATTAAATAAATAATATTTAAAAGGGGGTTAGGACAGTGTGGTGTTTTTTGCATGTTTAATGCATGTAAGAGTCTTATTGATTTACATATAATATGCATGCAATAATTATTAATAGTTATAATTATTATCATCATCATTGACCAAACATCAGTGTCAACATGGGCATGGATCCATATCAAAGAGACATTAAAATTGAACTACATGACGGGAGTAGGGCTTTAAGGACCACCATGGAGTATGTGAGCTGTCAGAAACTCTATCAGAGAAAGGAATCTAACTGAGTGAAGTACTCATTATCAAAGACTATTTTGATATAATTTTAGTCAAAAGAAAAATGATTCAATTAAAACCTTCTTTGGGTCAGAAGTTGGTGGCTCATGCCTTTATCCCAGCACTTTGGAAAGCTGAGGCAGGAAGATCCCTTGAAGCCAGGAGTTCAAGACCAGCCTGGGCTGGTGAGACCCCCATCTCCACAAAAAGAATTTAAAAATTAGCCAGACGTGGTGGCACACACCTGTACTCCTAGTTACTCAGTAGGCAAGATGGGAGGATTACTTGAACCCAGGAATTTGAAGTTGCAGTGAGCTGTGATTGAACCACTGTATGTACTCCAGCCTGGGTGACAGAGTGAGACCCTGTCTCAAAAAACAACAACAACAACAACAACAACAAAAAAACACCACACAAACAACAACAAAAACCTTCTTAGATTCTCCATTTTAAGTGAAAAAGTCTTAAGCCTTTTGTGGTATTAAAGCTGTTAACTATCAAATCTAGAAGCCTAAGAGAGGCCAGAGGGGCTTATAAGATTTATGCTGAGAACATATAGCACATATAGCAGTTGGCAGGAAAACAAAACAAAACAAAACAAAACAAAAACTAGAATCAGTTAAGAAAGTGAGAGATGAACCATGGAAAATTCAAGAGCTAACAAAACCAGTAGGAGAAAGAGCAGGGAGGGTGGGAGTTTAGAGGAAACAAATTTGAGATATTTTGAACCTTACTATGTGCCAGGTACAATTCTAAGGATTTATGTAGATTAACTTTTTACTCACTATAACAAGGCTATGAGGAAGGTAAAAGTAAAGAAATCAAAGCACAGAGAGTTTATATTACAACTCATTTAAGTATTTAAAAAGAGAGTTGGGGAAAGCAGGATGCATGAAGTTATGAATGGTATTCTACTTTGGTGTTATTTTAATGACTTCGTTAAATACTTAAATTGTCTTGTTCTAATTTTGTGTGAAATAAAGTTTCTTTGCTGCTGAAAGTGAGCCATACAATGGCTGTCTCATATGCATTAGTGGTTCTCAAACCTTTGCATCTATTAGAATTACCTGGAAATTCACTTGGCAAAATCCAGAGGTATGTGCCCTATTCTACCTCAATAAGCCTCATTTTTTATGACTGGATTAGCTCTCCAAGTGACTCTGAATCACATCAAAGTTTGAGCACGACTGGGTTACATAGTATTTGCTGTTGTCATTCACACCATTTGCCTGTTTGCCCCCATATTATCACAGCGAGTTCTGGTAAACCCTGCTGACCCTCTATTGTCCACAGGCTAAAGATCAAGTTTCTTTAATGACACAGGATCTCTCACAGCCTATGAATTCAGTCTCATTCCCACACTTTTCACTGTTCCTCCAGGTATGTCAGGATTCTCCAGAGAAACAGAACCAATAAGATAAATAAAGATATATGAGAGGAAAGTTATTAAAGAAATTTGCTCATGCAACTATGGAAGCCAAGGAGTCCCATAATATGCTGTCTGCAAACTGGAGAACCAGTGAAGAAGGTGATATAATTTAGTCTGATTCCAAGTCCAAAGTCCTGAGAATCAGGAAAGCCAACAATATAACTCTCAGTTCAAGGCCACGACAAACTTATGGGTCACTGTTGCCAAGTCCAAGACTCAAGACCTGAGAGCCTGGCGTTCTGATGTCCAAGAGTAGGAGAAAATGGATGCCTCGTCTCCAAAAGAAAGAGAACAAATGTACTCTTCCTCCACTTTTTTGTTCTATCGGGGGCCTCAATAGATTAGATGGTACTCACCCACATTACTGAGAGTGACCTTTACTTCATCTACTGATTCAAATGCTAATCTCTTCTAGAAACACTTTCACAGACACACCTAGCAATAATATTTTACCACCTATCTGGGCATCCCTTAGTCCAGTTAAACCGACACCTAAAATTAACCACCACAAGACCCACCTGAAAAGACATTTTCCTTTGTCTTAAATTTTTTTGTCTTTTATTTTACTATGTTATATTTCTTTGCTATCACATCTCCTCCAGGAACCAAAAGAACAGATACTTTTCACATCTGTTATTGCACTTGGCATTTTGTATCAAGTATTTGTTTTCTATCTTACATGTATATTCCCCTACCCTCATCAATCATACTAAAAACTGCAAGCAAGAATTATACTTTATTTACATCCAGAACCTTAGTGACTAGGCAAATTATACTTTATTTACATCCAGAACCTTAGTGACTAGGCACAGATGGTGTTCAGCAAATGCTTATTGGATGAAAGAAACAAGTATTATAACATTTCTTCTATGCACCAATCCAATTCTTCTTTGCACACTCTGACTTAAAAGATATTATCCAAAAACAAAGAAAAAATCAACTTCTCCAATGAGTGTTAGCTACATCCCTATTCTCTGACATACGGATCATTTTTGACATTTTTTTAAGTTATAAATTTTTTTAAATGTTGAAAATGATACATATGTCAAAGAATAGGGATATGGCTAACACACACACACACCATGGAATACTAGAGAATTATTAAAAATAAGTATTTCAGGGGATTTGCAGAGCAGTGAAGTTATTCTAACATGACATTATAATGCTGAATGCATGTCATTATACATTTGTCAAAACCTATATGGTGGCTCACGCCTGTAATCCCAGCACTTTGGAACGTCAAGGTGGGCAGATCATGAGGTCAGGAGATCAAGACCATCCTGGCCAACATGGTGAAACCCCATCTCTACTAAACATACAAAAACTGGCCGAGCTTGGCAGCACATGCCTGTAGTCCCAGCTACTCAGGAGGCTGAGGCAGGAAATTTGCTTGAACTCAGGAGGCAGAGGCTACAGTAAGCCAACATTGTGCCACTGCACTCCAGCCTGGGTGACAGAGTGAGACTTCATCTTAAAAAAAAAAAAAAAAAAAGCCTATAGAATTACAACATCAAGAGTGAACCAATATAAACAATGGGTTTTGGGTGATAATTTATTCTGGTGTGAGATGTTGATAGTGAAAGGGATTGTGCAAGCGTGGAGGCAGAGGTATGTAGGAACTCTCTGTGCTTTCTCCTCAATGTTGATGTGAACTTAAAACTGCTCTGAAAATAGTCTTTTTAAAAAATAAATAAATAAACCTTTTAAATATGTATGTCAGAAGCATGTGTGTACAAATGACACTAATTTTATAGGATACAAATTGGATCTTACACTGGAATTCATATACCATATAGTTACTTAGAAAATGAACTAATGTAAACTAAGGAAAATAAAGTTTAAATTTTACTTTTTACATTTTCATCAAAGTTGCTTAACCTCACTAAAGGCAGGGAAAGAAAGGAGGAATATAGGACAGAGGAGGGGAGGAGGATGGAAAAGCAATTATGCCACATTTCTACATGTGAGAAATTCACATCAAAACTCTAAGAATCACTCTTTCAGGGAGCAGTTCTCAACCTTCATTCCATTGCTAATATGATGAAAGGTTGAAATATACTTTTTGGAGAATGTTCTAATTATTTTTGTCCATAAGGAGGGCTGTGTTTGGGGCCTAATTAGAAAAGTCACCCTTCTCAAGTAAAGAAATACAAACTTCAATATTCATTTCAATCTGGTGCTCATAGAAACCACCCATGTCCATTACATGAATAAAAGCCAAGAAAACAGTTATAAGCTGGGTTGAGCCAGCTCTAAAATGCAATTGCAAAATTCACAATCTGCTCTGCAGGCCTCCAATCCTACTTAAGTAACAATTTTACGTTCATAGCAGTTTTTCAGTATATTCAGAGACAATTAACAGAAATGTTACTAACATGGGCTTGATAAAACATTTTAAAGATGCAAAAAGCAAAGAGTTGTCTAGATTTAACATTGAAAAAGTGACTCTTATCCAAGATCAAACTACAGAAAGGATGAATATTAGAAACTAGGTGAGTGGATATGTTAGATCTTAATTTTTCTTAACATGCCATACCGGTATAAGCTACTTTTCATTTTTGGTTTACTTTTTTCTCAAAACAATATTGATATTGTTAGTAGCATTTTTAATTAATCATGGTCTCAAATATCTATATAATATATGATAGAGAGAATCCACAAATCTGTTTATTTCCAGTTTCCTTTCCTACTTGGAATGAATGAGAGAAACTATAATATTTCAAAGAGAAATAGTAATATACATGTGGACACCATTTAGAATGTACATTATAAGTGACTACATTTTCTTTCTTGCACCAATTTATAATCGCCAGTGTTTAAAATCATTTCTGTGTAGTATAGAACTGTGATAAAGCACAAGGGGTTAGTATTTGAACTGACTTTTACTATGAGGATTTCTAAACTAGCCATTTGCTTCAAAACACAGACTGACAAACAGATTGACAAGCTTTCATCATGTCCCTCTACAAGATTTTGGCCAATGGTCTGACTGACACAGCTGTCCCACCTGGGGCAAGAGGACAAAGAAATGACCTCTCTACATGGATCTTCTTCACCCACAATGCTACAAGCAAGCTAAAATCATGAGAGAAAATGATAAAAAGTCAAGATTAAAACTTTTGGAAGATACATTAGCTTATAAAAATAAAATCCAAAACTGTTTAAACCAAAATTGATATTTTAGTGAAGAAATTTTAAAAATTAGAAATGTAAGACTAAAAATACCTATTCTCAAGAAATCAATCACATTGCCTCTTATGCCACACATATAAAAATAAAGACAAAATCATTCAGGTTATTTGTTTGCAGATATGTACAAAATAATGCCTTCAAAGAATAATTATCTAAGCTTAGGAATAGATCCTGGAAACAGCACCTTAAATGACACCATCTGGGATATCACTACATAGTCCACACGTGGCTCTTTGCCTCCCCTCAAAACCTCGGTCACCTGCCCCAAAATTTCCTCTATTAGTCTTCCCACCATAGATAGCATGTTCTTGCAACATACTAATACTGGGTTGACTACCTACAAGGTTCCAAGTGATGTGCAAAGTACTAGTAATTCAAAACAAAGAGAATATGGTCCTTCTCTGAAGGAGCTTCAAGAATGGTGGGAACATAGAGTAGACAGTTCAGTGTGTACAATATCAGATCCAAATGTGTAAAGCCCTGTGATAGAAGAGTGTGCATGGTTCTCTGCCACATAAATCACATATAACTGACCCAGCACAGTGTCAGGAAAGATGTGTAGGCTAGGTACTGACAATTAGACCAGGACAAGAAATGTGTTCCTGATAGATAGAGCGGAAAGCAAAAACAAAGACTGGCAGAGAAAGTTAGTGCCCACAGAGAGCCACCTGTGTGGCTACCAGGATATGAAAACTTTTTATGAACTGCTCTTCCCCTGAGACACCAGTAGGGGCTTAAAGCCACCTTGAGGCCACTTCTTAGCAACAGGCGAGCATGGTAAGTTAGATTTTAGTCCTCTCTGATAATATGCTAATACACATAGTCCATGAACTTGTCTGACATTTTTCAACAGGGCTTAGGAGGGGGTCTTAGCACAAAAAGGTTCAGTGGAGTGAGCAGCGGGCCTGCAGCTCAGAAGGGTGCCAGACATTGAGTCAGAGCATTGTGAGATGGATCTTAACTGCCAGGCTGGGATGGGGTGTGGTGGCAAAGGTCTAAACAGCCAGAGTCAGATAGCAGCTCAGTAGGCCCACTGCGAACCAGGGAAAGCAGGTCAGGTAAATGGTCTCCCAGCATGAAAAATAAATTGTCCTGTGATGCAGAAAGTCTGAACTCTAGGAGTGCAACAGTAATGTATCAGCTAAATAAATATAAAAATATAAAATAAGGACACAAACAGGGGAGAAGCTCTTCCAGAGATTTTTATCTCCGTTTTTTCTGATCTCATTCTGTCCCTTTTCTTCTATGCTCTTGATGAAAAGAAAAAGAAAAGAGACAAAAATCAACCTACTTATAGTGAATTATAATACACAAATCATCACAAACAAGTAGAAGATTAAACATGTTTATGTCCAAGAAATGCACAGCAAAAGCCAGAGTTGAGGATTCAGTGCATAAGCCAGATATATTTAATGTGTCTCTTAGGACCACCTCTCCCTATTTGCTACATTTTCCTCTTTTTCTTCTCTCTCCTTACTTCTGGCCCAAGCTAACATTTCCCATTTCTCTCTTCAATACAAAGAAAAGATAGGCAGGATTCAGAGAAAGGAAGACACAGATTAAGATGATGAGAAAGTATAGAGATCTAAGAAGGCAGCTGAGGAGCAAGGGCAAAGAGGAAAGGTTTGAGGAAGGAATAAAAAGGAGGACAGTAAATAGGGAAGGGAGGTAGGATCAACAAATCTCACCTTTGGTTATTTTATCTAAGCCTAAATTCAAAGAAATCACAGCCTCTTGTGGGATCAACACTCATATCCTACAGTAAGACAGAAAATAAGGAACAAGTATAAGTCTCCTCTACATACCAATCCTGAACAAAGCTTCACCTTTCCTGATTCACTGAACTTGAGTTTGTAAAATTAGCAAGGCATAATCTGAATGCTTTTATTTCTCAAAATATTTTAAGGCGGGGCAGGGCGGGGGGGACATTAACTACAGCTTCTACAGAAAATGAAGCAATAGCAGCACTACCAGCCTTTCATCTGACCACTATTAAGTTTATGTCAGCTCTCAAGACTGTAAGAGAGACCTCTTTCTCCTCCCTGGTTTATTATACCAGATTTACACTGTACTAGTGCATGCACCTGAGCAGACACAGAAAGTCTAAGGTCTTTTTGCAGTTAATGTTTACTTTTTGCTTACTATATGCCAGGCACTCCTCTAAGTGCATCACATATTATCTTATTTAATCCTCATCACTGACTCCATGAAGTAGATATAATATTTATCCCTTTCAAACAAAAAGGATTCAAGCTTCTTGCCCATGGGCATATAGCCAGTAATTGGAGGAGCCAAGATAGGACCCCCAGCAATCTATGGTCAGAGTCTTTTTCTAACTTGTAAGCTATATTGCCTCTGTCTCTGCCTAGCCTGTGAGAAGCAGTTTGTAAAAGTAATACAGCAGGAAGCATAATGGAAATTTAATCACAATTCTTTGACAATAAACTGAAGTTTATATAGCATGAAATGTTTTTCAGTTTTTTAAAAGAGAACATATTCTACTTTCTTACATATTTTAAAATAGTCCTGCCCAAAAGTAGACTAAACTCTGTAGGTAAAAAGTGGCAGATTTGGTCTGAGGCAAACACCATTTAGCCTGCCTGTTTTTTCTGCAAATTTAAGTCTGTGGGCTAATTAGAATGTATACCTAAAAGTTCAAGTTTTGAAAATCCTGGTTCATATTTTGTGGTATCTTCACTGACTTCAATAAAAAAAACACAAAAAGATAATTCCCACTTCCCCTTATATAATTTCTTCTATTTTCATCTTTTCTTGGAAAGCTTTTTATATTTCATTCTTGTGAAACAGCCCAATTTAAATTCTAGTTTTTCATGATTCTTTGGAAGCAAGCAAATTTTCATGATCTTCAATGTTTGGCATAAG
This sequence comes from Trachypithecus francoisi, assembly GCF_009764315.1. NCBI lineage: Eukaryota > Metazoa > Chordata > Mammalia > Primates > Cercopithecidae > Trachypithecus > Trachypithecus francoisi. The sequence goes on from NW_022681468.1 coordinate 59,779,709, forward strand.
AGAAGAAAAGGCAGTGAAAACAATGATTTTTTTTTTTTTATTTTTCTCAATCTGTTAAGTAAAAAGAACCTAAAAAAATCTTAACAACAAATTTAATATCTGCAGAGAAAGAATCTCTGCATGTAGAGTGGTAAAGGTGGCAATACTTGACTTTTGGTGGCTCTCACTCACTGGCCTCTGCCTAGGATTTTTAGTTCCTTGACCTGATCCCACTTCCCTCCACTTCAAGGCCTTTCCTCAAGGGCTCCTCCCACTTAGCCCATTTTTCTTTTGTAATTATCTGCAGCTTTCTGCTTAAATGTAGCTTACACAAAGAAGATTTTTCTGGGTGCCCTCACCCGCTCAGGACCACACCAAATAAGACTAGTTCCCTTTCTTCATGTGCTCTTGTAAACTTGATACTGTATTTTAAATAATGAGTTAAGATTTCTTTCTCTCCACCCAGACTGAAAGTCTCATGAGCATAAATATCATTCCTGTCTTGATAAGCTCCTGACTGTGCTGTAGTGCCCAAGACAGCACCTGGCCTGTGATTGATGCTCACTACAAAGTCCCTCTGCATCTGCACCTATTTGAGACATGACTCCATATTAGAAACATGTGAATACCTAAATAATAAATTTATATGGGAAGTATAAAAAATAACAAATATTCAATGTGACTCCTACACTGGTAATGGGATATGTTACCATATGACTATCACAGTTTTTCAAAAAAGAGTATAATAAAAACCAGTTAAAAATAACCATATTATCACTACTTAAGCCTGGGCAATACGGGGATTTTTATTTAATATTATTAAGTTTGCAAATAAAATGCATTAAACCATTTTTAATGGCTGACTTTTCATCAGAAAATTGTATTTAAAAGTTTCAGTCACAAGTTTTACTTCCTTTGGTTGCTTGATCATCTTCTATCATTACTCCAATTACCAGAGTTAGCATATATTTCCCAGCAGCACCTATGGCAAACTAATCTGAAGTTTGAGAAATGAACCAGCCGATTTAGAGTTAAATAACTTTTAAAATTATTTTCAAACTCACAAGTTGAAATCTTTCAGAATATAATCAACCAAGAGGAAGAAAAATGAGGAAAATGCTGAATGAATAAACAAAGCTAATTCAATAATAATGAATTATTAGAAAAGAAAAAATCAAGTATATCTCGTCTTGGAGAAAGGATGGTGATAACTAAAATCAATCTCTTTCATTATCTAATGCACTCCATTATAAGTTAGGCATGTGTTACATTTGCTTCTAAATAAAATAATTGATCTTTCTTGATTTTGAAATATACGCATTCACAAAATATCAACTAATTAACTAATTTATTAAGCCTATTATTAACTTCACACATCAATATATTCTTTCCTAATATTCTCTCAGTTAATCTCTCTTCAGTTAAATATTTAGAAGTACAAAACCTTTAATTTAAAATGTCATTCCACTCTATTTTTTAAAAACCTGCCTCAAATACATATACATCTATAGTATATTAAATATCTAATTACTAAGCATCATCTGATCATCACTCTCATGAGCCTCTTTTCTGGACATTCCTGTTCTTTTTTCTGCTTCCCAGCTATAATAACTTTTTCTGTTTCTTAAATAAGCCATATTCCTTCAGACTTTGAGATCTTTGCCCTTTGTTGGAAAGGTCTTCCTCTGTTCTGTATCTCCTTATTTCCTACTACTTTCTCAGTTTGAGGTTAGCTCAAGCGCCACTTTGTGAAGGAAGCCAACTGTGGTTTTGCCCTCTCAAGGTGCTTCAGGATTCTCCTACAAAGTACACATAACTGTAACTTTTCAAATAATTATCAATGGTTGCTTAATAGCTAGCTCTAAGGAATCACTAAAGTCACTAATGAAGAATCACCATATTGCCTGTAATCCCAGCTACCTAGAAGGCTGACACTGGAGGAATGCTTGAGCCAGGAGTTTGAGGCTTCAGTGAGCTGCAGTCATGCCACTGCACTCCAGCCTGGGAAACAAAGCATGACCCCCTTTCAAAATATATATATTTAATTAATAAATCACTAAATTAAGATGTTCTGCCTTCTCCTGTAGTTGCTTACTCTTACCAACACTTAATTTTATGGAAAGGAAACAAGAGAAATGAAGCCTATATCAAAAGTTTCCAATGGAAATATTTCACTTAAATGTATAATGCTCTACAAAATAAAATTTAACATTTCAAACTCTTTAGTTCTTTCGGTATGAAGTTGATCTAGAACCAAGAAGCAGACCACTCCTAAATACCATGATTAGTTAAATATCCAGGCTAGCAGGCCTCTGCTGACCTCACTAATCCACTGCCCCAAGCTTTCCTTGTCCCTATTCTGCAATGGCCAGAAAGAACATGTTCCCAGGCAATCATCTGATTACCCTCCTGGAAAAGGGATAGTCCAATCCCGTTTCGGAAAGCATTTTCTTCTATCCCACCAAAATATTTTTATTTATATGAGAAGAGCATTCTACTGTTCATTTGGGTTAGTTTTGCCAGTGAAAAAAAAACTAGTTAACATTTCACCTTCATTTGAAGAACAAGGTACATGGTGATTGATATGGTTTGGATTTGTGTCCTCACCCAAATCTCATGTCAAACTAAATCCCCAATATTGGAGGAAGGGCCTGGTAAGAGGTGGTTGGATGATGGGGGTAGATTTCCCCCTTGCTGTTCTCGTGGTAGTGAGTTCTCACGAGATCTGGTTGTTTAAAAGTGTGTGGCACCTCTCCCCACACTTTCCTCCTCTTGCTCTCACCATGTAAGACATGACCCCTTCCTCTTCACCTTCCACCATGATTGTAAGTTTCCTGTGGCCTCACTAGCCATGTTTCCTGTACAGCCTGCAGAATCCTGAGCTAATTAAGCTACATTTTTTAAAATAAATTACCCAGTTTGAGATATTTCTTTATAGCAGAGTGAGAACAGACTGATACAATGATTAAGATTTTATAGGACAAGGAACAAGAGTTTCCCCAAAATAGAGAAACATGTGTTTTAGAACAACTATATTTACTTGGAGTTACTTTGTTGCTGAATGGGAACTGTCTAGTGAAAGAAATTCTGAACAGAAGTCAAGTCTCAAATTCTAGTTCTGGTTAGGCCATTAGCTGTGAAACCTCAAATAAGTCATTTAACCTACCTGTGCCTCTTCCTCTCTTCTCAAAAGTAAAAGGGATGAGCTAAATGACCATTTAGGCCCTTCTAGGTTTGTGGTTCTACTTTAATTCTTAAACTAAAATGCAAACAATTTGCTTCCTTATTCCCTACTCATTTAGCTAAGAAGGAAGTCAGTGTCTTCAACACCATTTCTTCAGCAGCCTGTTATATCTGCATTATTACATTTAGTTTGTTTGAGGTAGATTAATTTAACAGCACAGTTTGTCAGAAGCACTTGCATATTTACATTGTAACGGCCCTTCAGAGCAATTATGATATCAACAGAACTATTATAATTGCAATGCCGCCATAACATCTTACAGCGATAGTAGCACTAGAGATCAAATTTTTTATGGCACATACTCAAGCTACTGCACAAAGCAACAGTTTTTCCAACATAAATAGTTGAGTATTTTTTAAACATTTTGGATTTAAAAGACTAAGAGCCATTGACATACACCAGACCATATTGCCAGTGTGGAAAGAAGATATCTTACTTAATTTTTTTTAGCTGTGGGGGTGAAGCAAGATGGCTGAATAGAATCCTCCAACAGCTGTCTCCCAACAGGAACACCATATTGAACAATCATCCACACAAAAATACACCTTCATAAGAACCAAAAATCAGATGAGTTATCATAGTACCTGGTTTTAACATTATATCAAGGAAAGAGGCACTGAAGAGGGCAGGAACAAAAGTCTTGCATTACCTATACTACTTTTTCTACATCTCCCAACAGCACCACACTGCATGAAGAGAGAATCTGTGTGCATGTGCACAGGGGAAGTAGAGTGAAGTGATTCTGGGACTTTGCATCAGAACTCAGCATAGCCTTGTCATGGCAGAACACAATACAGGGAAGAATTCTGTCAGTGCCCACAGAGGGAGCATTTAAACTAGCCCCAGCTAAAAGGAATCCTCTGTCACAGCAGCAGGAACCCAAGTTCTGCCTAGCTCCAACACCAACTAATTAAAGAGCTCTGGGGTCCTGAATAAATTTGAAAGGCAGTGTAGCTACAAGGACTGCAATCTTGGGAAAGTCCAGTTGCTGCACTAGATTCAGAGCCAGTGGAATTGGAATGCATGCAATCCAGCGAGACACCAGTTGTGGTAGCCAAGGAAATGCTTGGATCACCTCTACCTCATCTCCAGGCAGTGCAGCTCAGGAGAGACTCCTTTCACTTCCAGAAAAGAGAGAGAAGAGTAAAGAGAACTTTGTCTTGCAACTTGGGTACCAGGTCGGCCACATTAAAGCACCAAGCAGATTCCTGAAGCCCCCATTTCCAAGCCCTAGCTCCTGGCTGGACAGCATTTCTAGACTCACCCTGGGCCAGAAGGGAACCTCCTGCATGGAAGGAAAGGACCCATTCCTGGCAGGATTTACCACTGGCTTAGTAAAGAGCTCTTAAGCCTTGAATAAAATCAGCAGTATCTAGGCAGTAGTCACCATGGGCCTTGGGCAGGACCTAGAAATGTGCAGGTTTCAGGTGTGACCCACTGCAGTCCCAGCTGTAGTGGCCACAAGGGTGCTTCAGTCACTTATCCCCCAACTTCAGGAACTCCAGCATGGAGAGAGAGACTCTTTCTCTTTGGGGGAAAGTGAAGGAAAAGAATGAAAGACTGTCTGGTAATGTGGGGAATTCTCCTCAATCATATCCAAGCAAACCAAGGTGTACGAGTCTGAAAGGGCCACAGTACTCCTGGCCTTGGAGCACTCCATACTGCAGATAGACCTGCAGTGACCAAAGACTTAGATCACAACACAAAATTCCCTTTGAATATCTGGAAAGCATTCTAAAGAAGGATGAGTACCAACAAGTCCAGACTTCAAAGATTAAATACCTAACTCTTATTACCCAGATACCAACAAATATCCAAAAGCATAAAAAAATCCAGGAAAACATGACTTCACCAAATGAACTAAATAAGGCACCAATAATCAATGATGGAGAGACAGAGATATGTGACCTTTCTGACAGATAATTCAAACTATCCATTTTGAGAAAGCTCAATGAGCTTCAAGAAAATGAAGAGAAGGAATTTATAATCCTATCAGAGGAATTTAACAAAGAGACTGAAATAACAAACAAAATTCAAGCAGAAATTCTGGAGCTGGAAGATTCAACTGACAAATTAAAAATGCATCAGGGTCTCTTGACAGCAGAAATGGTCAAGCAAAGGAAAGAATTAGTGATCTTGCAGGCAGTCTATGTGAAAATACACAGTCAGAGGACACAAAAGGAAAAAGAATAAAAAAGAATTAAACACATTTACAGGATTTAAAAAATAACTTCAAAAGGAAAATCCAATAGTTATTGGACTGAAAGAGAAAGTAGAGAGACAGATCAGGGTAGAAAATGTATTCAAATAAATAATAACAGAAAATTCTCCTGACTTAGAGAAAGATATTAATATCCAGGTATAAGAAGGTCATGGAACACCAAGCAATTTTAACCCAAAGAAGACTATTTCAAGGCATTTACTAATCAGATTCTCAAAGAGTCATGGATAAGAAAGGATCCTAAAAGTAGCAAGAGAAAAGAAACAAATAATGTACAAATGGGCTTCAATATATCTGACAGCAGACTTCTCAGCAGAAAACTTATGGTCCAGGAAAGAATGGCATGACATATTCAAAGTGCTAGAATATTCTATTTTTGTCTCCATAATTCTGATTACCAGTGAGCTTTGCACCTTCAGATAATTTTTTATTGCTCATTAACATAATTTTCTTTCAGACTGATAAGCTCTCTTTAGCATTTCTTACAGGACATGTCCTATAAGTTTGAGACATCAAAACATCCCACCTGAGAAAATCATCTTCACCTTTATAAAGACAAAAAGGAAGAGAAGACCACAAAACAACCAGAAAACAAATAACAAAATGAGAACAGTAATTCTTTACTTATCAATAATAACACTGAATGTAAATGGACTAAACTAACCAATCAAAAGACATGGAGTGGCTGGATGATTTTTTTTTTAAAAAAAGACCCAACAATCTATAGCCTACAAGAAACATAATTTGCCTACAAAGACACACAGATTGAAATAAAGAAATACAAAAAGATATTTCATGCCAATGGAAACCAAAAAAGAACAGAGTTAAATATGCTTATATCAGACAAAATAGATTTCACAAAGAAAACTGTGAGACAGAGAAGCTTATTATATAACAACAAAGCAGTCAGTTCAACAAAAGGTTGTAACAATTGCATATATATTTACACTCAACACTAGAGCACTAGGATATATTCAACAAATATTATTGAAGCTAAAGAGAGAGACACATTCCAATACAAAAATAGACCCCAACACTCCACTTTCAGCATCAGACAGATCATCCAGAATGAAAATCAACAAAGAAACTTCAGACTTAATCTGCACTATAGACCAAACGAACCTAATAGATATTTACAGAACATTTCATCCAACAGATACACAATACATATTCTCCTCACCACATGAATCATTCTCAAGGACAGACCATATATTTGAGCAAAAAAACAACTATTTAAAAATTCAATTAAAATTCACATCATATAAAATATCTTCTCTGACCACAATGGAATAAAACTAGAAATCAATAACAAGAGAAACTGTATTAGTCTGTTCTCACACTGCTATACATATACTACCAAAAACTAGGGTAATTTATAAAGAAAAGAGTTTTAATTGATTCACAGTTCCACATAGCTGGGGAGGCCTCAGGAAACTTACAATTATGGCAGAAGGGGAATTAGGCACCTTCTTCACAAGATGACAGAAGAGAGAGTGTCAGGCCGGGCGCGGTGGCTCAAGCCTGTAATCCCAGCACTTTGGGAGGCCGAGACGGGTGGATCACGAGGTCAGGAGATCGAGACCATCCTGGCTAACACGGTGAAACCCCGTCTCTACTAAAAAAAATACAAAAAAAAATTAGCCGGGCGATGTGGCGGGCGCCTGTAGTCCCAGCTACTCGGGAGGCTGAGGCGAGAGAATGGCATAAACCCAGGAGGCAGAGCGTGCAGTGAGCTGAGATCCGGCCACTGCACTCCAGCCTGGGCGACAGAGCGAGACTCCGTCTCAAAAAAAAAAAAAAAGAGAGAGTGTCAGTGAGTGAAGGGGGAACTGTCAAAGACTTATAAAACCATCGAATCTTCAAAACCAATAATCTCCCAAAGTATTAACTCATTCCAGCATTAACCCAAAAGTCCAAGTCTAAAGTCTCATATGAGACAAAGCAAGTCCCTTCTGCTTAGGAGCCTGTAAAATCAAAAGCAAAATAGTTACTTCCAAGATACAATGGGGGTACGGGCATTGGATAAATGCTTCCATTCCAAGTAGGAGAAATTTGCCAAAATAAAGGGGCTACAGGCCCCATGTAAGTTCAAAATCCAGCAGGGGAGTCGTTAAATCTTAAAGCTTCAAAATAATCTCCTTTGACTCCATGTCTCACATCCAGGAAATCCTGATGCAAAATGTAGGCCACTAAGGCCTTGGGCAACTCTGCCCCTGTGACTTTGCAGGGTTCAGCCCCTGCAGCTGTTCTCATGGGCAGGTGTTGAATGTCTGTGCATTTCTTAGGTGCATGGTACAAGCTCTTTGTGGATCTACCATTCTGGGAGCTGGTGGATGGTGGCCATCTTCTCACAGCTCCACTAGGCAGTGCCCCAGAAGGGACTCTGTGTGAGGCCTCCAAACTCATATTTATCCTTTGCACTGCAGTAGGATGAGGCCCCACCCCTGCAGCAGACTTCTGCCTATACATCCAGGTTTTTCCATACATCCTCTGAAATCCTTCCAAGGCTTGGGGCTTGCACCCTCTGAAGCAACAGCCAGAGTAGTACCTTGGCCTCTCTTAGCCATGGCTGGGATGATGGGCACCAAGCCCCAGATTGCACTACGCATCAAGGTCCTAGGCCCAGATTATGAAACAGTTTTTCCTCCTATGCCTCCAGGTCAGTTTTTTCCTCCTGTGCCTCCAGGTCTCTGACATGGCCTGAAGACATTTTCCCCATTGTCTTGGCAATTAACATTCAGCTTCTCATTACTTATGCAAATTTCTGCAGCTGGCTTAAATTTCTCCCCAGAATATAGGTTTTTCTTTCCTATCTCATCATCAGGCTGCAAATTTTCCAAACTTTTATGCTCTGCTTCCTTTTTAAACATAAGTTCCAATTTCAAACTATTTCTTTGTGAACGTGTACAACTGAATGCTTTCAGAGTAATACAGATCATGTCTTGAATGCTTTGCTGCTTAGAAATGTCTTCCTCCAGATACTCTAAATCATCTCTCTCAAGTTCAAAGTTCCACAGAGTTCTACAGCAGGGGAAAAATGCCACAGGTCACTCTACTATAGCATACCATAAGTGACTTTCACTCTAGTTTCCAAGAAATTCCTAATCTCCATCTGAGACCACTCAGCCTGGACTTCATTGTTCATATCACTATCAGCATTTTGGTCAAAACCATTCAACAGGTCTTTAAGAAGCTCCAAATTTTCCCACATCTTTCTGTCTTCTTCTGAGCCCTCTAAACTGTTCCAACCTCTGCCCACTACCCAGTTCCAAAGTCACTTCCACATTTTCAAGTATCTTCATAGCAGTGCCCACTACCACAGTACCAATTTACTGTATTGGTCCATTCTCATACTGCTATAAAGATACTATCCAGGACTAGGTAATTTATAAAGAAAGGATATTTAATTGATTTACAGTTTTGTCAATTGCTAGTGACAAATTTTCTTTATAAATTAGGAAACACAATCATGACAAAAGGGAAAGCAAGCATCTTCTTCAAAGGCAGCAGGAGAGAGTGTGAGTAAGTGAATAAGGAACAGTCACACACTTATAAAACCAATCAGATCTTGTGAGAACTCACTACCACAAGAACAGCATAGGGGAAACTGCCCCCAAGATCCAATCACTTCCCACCAGGTCCCTCCCTTGACATGTGGGGATTATAGGTGTCTCCCCTTGACACATGGGGATTATAATTCAAGATGAGATTTGGATGGGGACACAAAGCCAAGCCATATCAGGATTATGGAAACTACACAAACACATGGAAATTAAACAATATGCTCTTGAATGACCAGTGGGTCAATGAAGAAATTAAGAAGAAAATTTAAAAATTTCTTGGAGCAAATGAAAATAAAATGCAGCATACCAAAACCTATAAGATACAGCAGAAGCAGTAGTAAGAGGACAGTTTATATCAATAAACACCCACATTAAAAAGTAGGAAACATCAAATAAACAACCTAACAATGTATCTTGAAGAAATAAAAAAAAGCAAAGCAAACTCAAAATTAGTAGAAAAAAAGAAATAACAAACATCAGAGCAGAAATAAATGATATTGAAACAAAAAAATACAAAAGATCAATGAAACAAAAAGTTGATTTTAAAAAAGATAAACAAAACACTTTAGCCAGTCTTAGAAAAAAAGACCCAAGTAAATGAAATCAAAGATGAAAAAGAAGACACATATATGTTGTATATGTCTATGTCTATGTATATGTATTGAACCATACTAAGATTGAACCATAAAGAAATCCAATACCTGAACAGGCTAATAACAAGTAATGAGACTGAAGTCATAATAAATGTTTTGCCAAACATTTATTGGAAACACTAATACAAATTCTACTCAAACTATTCCAAAATACTGAAGAGAAGGTAATTGCTCCAAACTTATTCAATGAGGCTAGTATTACCCTGATACCAAAACCAGACAAGGACACATTTTAAAAAACAAAAACTATAGATCAATATCCCTGATGAATATAGATGCAAATATTCTCAACAAAATACTAGTAAACCAAATTCATCAACACAGTAAAAGGACCAGTCATCATAACTAAGTGGGATTTATTCCAGGAATGCAAAAATGGTTCAACATACACAAATCAACAAATGTGGTACTTCACATGAGCAGAATGAAGGACAAAAACCATATGATTATCTTAATTAATGCTGCAAAGCATTTGATAAAATCCAACAATCCTTCGTGATAAAAACTGTCAAAAAACTTGTTATAAAAGAAATATACCTCAACACAATAAAAGCCATATATGACAGACCCACATACTGAATGGGGAAAAACTAAAAGCCTTTTTTCAAAGATCTGGAACAAGATAAGGATGCCCTCTATCACCACTGTTATTCAGCATTGTAATGAAAGTTCTAGCTATAGCAATGGGAGAGGAGAAAGAAAGAAAAGACATCCAAATTGAAACAGAAGAAGTGAAATTATCCTTGTTTTCAGCTGATAGGATCTTTATCTGCAAAAACCTAAAGACCACCAAAAAACTATCAGAAGTGATAAACAAATCCAGTAAAGTTGGAGAATACAAAATCAACATACAAAAATCAGTAGCATTTCTATATGGCAACAGTGAACTATTAAAAAAAGAAATCCAAAAAGTAATGACATTTATATTAGCTACAAATAAAATCAAATTCTTAAGAATAAACTTAACCAAGGAAGTGAAAAATCTCTACAATGAAAACTATAAAACTTGAATAAAGAAATTAAATACACAAAAATATGCAAAGATATTCCATGTTCATAGATTAGAAAAATTAATATTGTTAAAATATCCATACTTCCCAAAGCAATCTATAGATTCACTGCAATCTCTATCAAAATACCAATGAAATTCCTAACAGAAATAGATAAAATAAAACTAAAATTTCTATGAAACCACAAAAGGCCCAGAATAGCCAAAGCCATTCTGAGTAAAAAGTACAAAATTGGATGAATCACATTACCTGACTTCAAATTATACTACAGAGCCACAGTAGTCAAAACAGCATGGTATTGGTGTTTTGTGATAGACAAATGGAACAGAATAGAGAGCCTAGAAATAAATCCACACATTTACAGTGTGCTCATTTTCAACAAAAGTGCCAAGAACATATACTGGGGTAAAACAGTGTCTTCTATCAATGGTCCTTGGAACACTGAATATCTATATGGAGAATAATGAAACTAGACCCCTATGTCTTGCCATATACCAAAATCAAATTGAAATAGATTAAAGAGAAACTATAAAGCTACTAGAATAAAACATTGGGAAATTTATCTAGGACATTTGACTGGGCAAAAACTTCTTGAGTAATACCTCAGAAGTACAGGCAACCAAAGCAAAAATGGACGAATGAGATCACATCAAGCTAAAAAGCTTCTGCACTACAAAGGAAAAATATCAACAAAGTGAAGAAACAACACACAGAATGAGAGAAAGTATTTTCAAACTACTCATCTGACACAGGATCAGTAACTAGAATACATAAAGAGCGCAAACAACTCTATAGGAAAAAAACTAATTATCTGATTTTAAAATGGGCAAAGATATAAATAGAAATTTCTTACAAGAAGACATATAAATGGCAACCAGGTATATATTTTTACATTTTTAATTTCCATAGGTTTTTGGGGAACAGATGAGTAAGTTCTTTGGCAGTGATTTGTGAGATTTTTGGTGCACCCATCTCCTCAGCAGTATACACTGAACCCTATTTGTAGTCTTTTATCCCTAACCCCCTTTTCACGCTTTTATCCCGAATTCCCAAAGTTCATTATGTCATTCTTATGCCTTTGCATCCACTTATATCATTATAATTATGATCATTATATCATTATAACTATTATATCATTATATCACCCACTTATATCATTCTTATACCTTAGTTCCCACTTATAAGTGAGAACATATGATGTTTGATTTACCATTCCTGAGTTACTTCACTTAGAATAATAGTCTCCAACCTCATCCAGATTGCTGCAAATGTCATTAATTCATTCCATCTTGTGGCTGAGTAGTATGCCATCATATATATATATATAGATATATATAGATATATATATACACACACACACCACAGTTTATTCATTCACAACCAGGTATATTTTTTTAAATTCTCAACATCATTGATCATCAGTGATCAATGATCAGTCTTCAGAAATGCAGATCAGAACTAAAATAAGAGATTATCTTACCCTAGTTAAAATTACTTTCATCCAAAAGACAGCCAATAATGAATGCTGAAAAGGATGTGGAGAAAGGGGAATGCTTGTACACTACTGGTGGAAATGGAAAAGTACAGCTACTATGGAGAACAGTACAGAGGTTCCTCAAGAAAACTGTGAATAGTATTAACATTTCCAGCAAGCTCACTGCTAAGTATATATTAAAAAGAAAGGAGGCCAGGCATGGTGGTGTATGCCTGTAATCCCACCACTTTTGGAGGCTGAGGCAGGAATTCGAGACCAGCTTGACCAACATAGTGAAACCCCGTCTCTACTAAAAAATACAAAAATTAGCCAGGCATGGTAGCAGGTGCCTGCAATCCCAGCTACTTGGGAGGCTGAGGCAGGAGAATTGCTTGAACCCGGGAGGCAGAGGTTGCAGTGAGCCAAGATGTGCCACTGCACTCCAACCTGGGTGGCAGATAAGACTGTCTCAAAAAAAAAAAAAAAAAAAGAAGAAGAAAAAAAGAAAAGAAAAGAAAGAAGGAAAGAAAAACGAAAAGATAAGAAAAGAAAAGAAAGAAGGAAAGAAAAACGAAAAGATAAGAAAAGAAATAAGGATGTCAAAGAGATATCTGCACCCCCATGTTTTTTGTAGCACTATTCGCAATAGCCAGGTTTTTGGAATCAAACTACGTGTACATCAGCAGATGAATGGGTAAAGAAAATATAGTACATATACACAATGGAATACTATTCAGCCATTAAATAAAATATAATACTGTCATTTGCAACAACATGGTAGAACTGGAGAACATTATGTTAAGTAAAATAAATAAGGCAAAGAAAGACAAATTTCTCATGTTCTCACTCATATGTGGAAGATAAAAATTACAACAATTGATCTCATGCAGAGAGAGACTAGAATGACGCTTACTAGTGGCTAGGAATAGTAGAGGGAGGCAGGAGAAAAAAAAAGTGGGGATGGTTAATGGGTCCAAAACTATAGTTAAATAGAATGAATAAGATCTAGTGTTTGATAGCATAACAAGGTGACTATAGTCAACAATAATTATTGGATGTTTTTTAATAACTGGAAGAGTAAAATTGGAATGTCCCTAATACAAAGAAATGATAAATGCTTGAGATGATGTATACCCCAATTACCCTGATGCGATTATTATACATGATATGCCCTTATCAGAATACATGTACCCCATGCATATATAAACCTATTACATACTCATAGTAATTAAAAATATAAGTTATTTACAAATAAGTTTGTTTATGAAACAATAATAATACATGTATCATAGCCTACTTGGCTGTTCCATAACTGCAAAATGGTTTAGCCTAGGCATGCTGCTTTGGGCCAAGGTTATGAAGGTCTAAACCAAAAGAAAATTATTATATTCCATTCATTAATATTAAGTGACTGGAACAATAAACTAATCGATGTTTTAGATTTGACAATATATTTTTCTCAGATTTTCAGATATCCTACAAATCTAACTCAAATACTCTTTCATAAGTTTCATGCTACAGAAAACAAAGTACACAGGGAGGTGATGGTATGGGAGAAAAAGGATGTGTGTGTCCCTCACTGAAGGAAAATTCTATTTCTATGACATGTCCTTTTTTGGCCCAAGTCAATGGAGTCAGCAAGGGAAGAACTGAAGAACTCTGACAAGTCAGAGTTACTGGGTACAAGAATATGGAGATATGGAAGGGAGAAATCAAGAACTGAAGAGATTTTTAGGGCATTCAGAGGGAGGGAGCTCAGAGATTTAAGGGACAGAGTTCATTTGTGTGAGAAGTGGTGGGAGTGGGAGATTTAGCTGAGCTTTATTATTTCAATCCCACTTGGCATGCTTCAAGAGACTCAAGTGAATATTTTACTGCTTTTCAGAATATTTGGCAATTGATCTGGTTTTGTTCTTCATGGCTAACATCTCAAGTGTGAGCCTTAAAACTGCTTAGATTTATCTGTATTATATTTATATTTTACAAAGTAATAAAACCAGTTACTAAAAGACTAAGAGTTCTACAATACAGCAAGTTTCTGGAGGGATGGTATTATTCATCTCACCACACATTCCCAGTTCTTAGCCAGACAAGGTGTTCAATAAATATCTGTAGAATAGACGATGGATGAGTGGATGGTTTCCTTATACACACAGCAGACAAAGTAATTGAACAGAAAATGTATGCAAAACAAAATGTTCACATAATATTTTTCTCCATTATTTCAAAATTTAGGTGAAAGTTACTCTAGGTCTGAATTAATGCAGATAATTTTCTCACTTCTTTATTCCACTTTTTGTGACTTAAGTAAATGTTTTATTTCATTAATTAATTTCTCTGTATGCTAAATTGTATTAGATAATAGAATTCATTCACAAATAACAACCTTGTTTGTCAAGTGGGACTAAATTAGTCTGATTCTTCAGTAAATTATGAATAGAAAGAATGGGTTTAATTAAGACACCCAGTGGGTCTGTGGCAAAATAAGGATCCAAAGGATGAACTTTGATTACATCTAATCCTGGTTTACACCTGAGACACAATTTTCTGCAAAAGGCAGCAGATGTTTTGTATCTTTATCATAATTTCAGGAATCAATACATGACATGGAATTAGTATTAAGCAGTCACTTAAAAGAAAAATATTCTTGATGGCAGCAATACAACACTGGTAGATTTGAAAGTTATAATTTGGAGGGGGTCAAAATAGCCAAGTGGAAGCAGTGGTGTGTGACTCTCACAGAAACAAAAGAGGTGAGTGAATACAGCACCTTCAACTGAGATATCCAGGTATTCACATTGGGACTGATCAGGAAAACAACTCAACCCATGGAGAATGAAGAAAAACAGCCCAACTGGGAGTGACACAGAGCCAAGGGAACCCTCACTCCCAGCGAATAGAAGCTGTGAGAGAATGTGCAAGCCTGGGAAACCACAATTCTCCCATGGATCTTTGCAACCCTCAGATCAGGAGATACCCTCATGAGTCCATGCCACCAGGGCCTTGAATCCAACACACAGAGCTGTGTGGAGTCTCAGCAAATCAGCCGCTCAGGTATGCACAGAGAGCCAGGGGCTTTATATACTCTGGCCCCAGGATCCCTGGCAAAGTGGGAGGTCCATACATGCCCCTAGGAAAGAGACTGAATCCAGGAGGCCAAGCAGCAATCAGTCTACAGGCCTCATTTCTACCACACCTCACATTATAAGACCCACTGGCTTGGAATTCCAGCCAGCCACAGGCAACAGGGTGGGGCCTGCCTGAGGTGGGACAGGGTGCCTGGGGGTAGAGGCAGGCCACCATCTCTGCTGTTTTGCCAACTCAGCCATTCTAGCCTGTGGGCTTTGGAGAGTTCGAATGGTCCAGATGAGACAGGGTCCCCCCAGCACAGCACACCTGCTTTGCCAGAACATGACTAGACTGCTTCTTTGAGTGGATCGCTGATCCATTCTTCCTACTGGGTGGGACCTCCCAGTCACAGCCTTCAGTTACCCCACCTGCCCATATTCTATAGATGGAGCTCTGATCTCTCCCTGAATGAAGTGCCCAGGGGGAGGGGTGGGCCACCACCTTGGTTGTTTGGACCACTCAGCCATTCTAGTCTGTGGGCTTTGCAGAGTCCAAGCCAACCAGGGCAGAAGCAGTTACCCAGCACAGCACAACTGCTTTGTCAAGGCATGGCCAGACTGCTTCTTTAAATGGGACCCCAATCCACTCTTCCTTATGGGGTGGGTCCTCCCAGCTGGGGCCTCCAGCTGTCCCCACCTGTATTCTACAGACACAGTTCTGATTTCTCCCTGGTACCAAGTGCCTGAGGGGAGAAGCTAGTGGCCATCTTTGGCAGCTCTGCCGTTTCAGCCTGCAGACTTTGGAAAGTTCAAGCCGACCTGGGGCAGAGGTGGTTCATCAGCTGTTTTGTTAAGGTGTGGCCAGACTGCTTCTATAAATGCTACCCAGATCCATTCCTCCTGAGTCCTCCAAGTCGAGGCCCCCAGACACCCCAGCCCATGTTCTACAGCTAACAGAGACCTAATTTCTCCTTGGGACAGAGTGTCCAGGGAGTGCAGGGCTGGCCACCTCCTTTGTTGTTTCAGCATCTCAGCCAGTCCATCATGTGGCCTTGGAGAGCCCAAACTGATCAGAAGCTGAAGGGATCCTCAACACTGCACAGTTGCTCTACCAAAATGCAGACTGCTCCTTTAAGCAGGTCCCTAATCCTGTTCCTCCTGACTGGATGAGAGCTTCCAACTGGGATCTCCAGCCACCTACAGGCATGTTCAGGCCAGCAGTAGGTCAATACTCCTATGGAACAGAGCTTCCAGTGGAAGGGGCAGGCTGCCAACTTTGCTGTTTCACAGCCTTCACTGATGATACCTCCAGGTAATGAAAAAACTGAGGTGACTAGGGTCCGGAGAGGACTCTCAGAAAACCAGAGCAGCCCTACAGAAGACTGTTACAACAAAAACAAACAAACAACAACAAACACAAAAAACTCACCCAAAGGTCAGCAATCTCAAAGATTGAAGGCAGATAAGCCAAAAAGATGAGAAAGGATCAGGCAAAATGCTGAAAACTCGAAAAGCCAGAGTGCTCCTTTTCCTCTAAATGACCACAACACCTCTCCAGCAAGGGTTCAGAAATGGGTTGAGGCTGAGACAGCTAAAAAGGTAGAAGTAGGCCTCAGAATGTGGACCAGGAAAAACTTTGCTGAGCTAAAGGACCATATTGTAACCCAATGCAAAGAAGCTAAGAAACATGACTAAACAATGCAGGAGCTACCAATCAAAATAGCCAGTAGAGAGAGGAACATAATCTACCTGGATAGAGCTAAGAAACACACTATAAGAACTTCACAATGTAATCACAAATATTAGTAGCAGAAAAGACCAAGTAGAGGAAAGAATATCAGAGCTTGAAGACTATATTTCTGAAATAAGACAGGAAGACAAGAATGAAGAAAAAAAATGAAAAGGAATAAATAAAACCTACAAGAAATATAGAATTATGTAAAGAAATTGAATCTACAACTGATTAGGGTACATGAAAGAGAGGGGGAAAGTGGAACAAATTTGGAAACATATTTCAGTACATCATCCAGCAGAATCTCCTCAACCTAGCTAGACAGGCCAACATTCAAAATCAGGAAATACAGAGAACCCCAGTAAGATACTCCATGAGATCATCCCCAAGACACACAATCATCAGATTCTCTGAGGTCAAAATAGAAGAAAAAAATGTTAGGGATAGTCAGAAAGAAAAGCCAGTACACCTAAAAAGGGACGCCCATCAGACTCACTGTGGTCCTTTCAGTGAAAACCCTACAAGCCAGAAGAGATTGGGGGCCAATAATAAACATTCTTAAAGAAAAGAATTTCCAACCCAGAATTTTATATCTGGCCAAACTAAGCTTCATAAATAAACGAGAAATAAGATCCCTTTCAGACAAGCAAATGCTGAGGGAATTTGTTACCACCAGACCTGCATTATAAGAGCTCCTGAAGGAAGCACTAACTATGGAAAGGAAACACCTTTACCAACCACTACAAAAACACATTGAGGTACACAGACATGTGATGCTATGGAGCAAGCATATAAGCCAGTCTGCAAAATAACCAATTAGCATCACGATGACAGGATCAAATCCACATATAACAATATTAACCTTAAATGTAAATGAGCTAAATATCCCAATTAAAAGACACAGAACTGAAAGCTGAATAACGAACCAACACCCAGTGGTATGCTGTCTTCTAGAGACCCATCTCACATGCTAGGACACACTTAGGCTCAAAATAAAGGGATGGAAAAATATTTCCAGAGCAAAAAGAAAACCAGCAAAAAGCAGGGGTTGCAGTCCTAGTTTTTGACAAACAGACTTTAAACCAACAAAGATCAAAAAAACACAAAGAAATGCATTACATAATAGTAAAGGGTTCAATTCAACAACAAAAAAATGCTGACTATCCTAAATGTATATGCACCCAATACAGGAGCAACCAGATTCATAAAGCAAGCTCTTAGAAACCTTCCAAGAGAAACAGACTAACACAAAATAATAGTGGGAGACTTTAGCACCCCACTGACATAAACAAAGAAATTTAGGACCTGAACTCAGCTCTGGATCAAGTGGACTTGATAGATGATATGGTTTGGCTTTGTGTCTCCACCCAAATCTCATCTTGAATTATAATCCCCAGGCATTGAGGAAAGAACCTGGTGGGAGTTGGTTGGATCATAGGGGGTGGTTTCTCCCATGCTGTTTTCATGATAGTGAGTTTTCATGAGATCTGATAGTTTTATAAGTGTTTGGTGAGTTTCTTCTTTGCTCGTTCTTCTTCTCTCTCTTGTTGCCATATGAAAAATGTCCTTCCTTCCCCTTTATTTTCTTCCATGATTGTAAGTTTCCTGAGGCCTCCCCAACCATGCAGATCTGTGAGTCAATTAAACCTCCTTTGTTTATAAATTACTCAGTCTCAGATAGCATGTTTAGAGCAGTTTTAAGAATGGACTAATAAAATATATATCTACAGAAATCTCCACCTGAAAAAACAGAATATACATTGTTTTCATTGCCACATGGCCCCTACTCTAAAATTAATCACATAATCAGAAGAAAGACACTCCTCAGCAAATGCAAAAGAACTGAAGTCTCTCAGACCACAGTGCAATCAAATTAGAAATCAAGATTAAGAAAGTCGCTCAAAACCATACAACTACATGGAAATTGAACAACCTGCTCTTGAATGACTTTGGGGTAAAAAATGAAATTAAGGAAGAAATCAATATGTTCTTTGAAACTAATGAGAACAAAGATATAACATACCAGAATCTCTGGGATGCAGCTAATGCAGTGCTAAGAGAGGAATTTATAGCACTAAATGCCTACATCGAAAAGCAAGAAAGATCTCAAGTTAACAACCGAACATCACAACTAAAGGAACTGGAGAACCAAGAGTAAACAAACCCCAAAGCTAGCTGGAGACAAGAAATAACCATTATGAGAACTGAACTGAAGGAGATAGAGACTACAGAAAACCCTTCAAAAATCAACAAATCCAGGAACTGATTTTTTTTTTAGAAAGAATAGACTGCTAGCTAGACTAATAAAGAAGAAAAGAGAGAAGATTCAAATAAACACAATTGGAAGTGACAAGGGGGATATCACCACTGACCACACAGAAACACAAATAAACATCAGAGAGTATTATGAACACTTCAATTCACTTAACTAAAAAATCTAGAAGAAATGAATAAATTACTGGACACATACACCCTCCCAAGATGCAACCAGGAAGAAATTGAATCCCATCCCTGAATAGACCAATAATAAGTTCTGAAATTAAGGCAGTATCAATAGCTTACCAACAACAAAAAGCCCAGGACCAGATGGATTCAGAGTTGAATCCTACCAGAGGTACAGTGAAAAGCTTGTACCATTTCTACTGAAACTATTCCAAAAAATTAAAAAGAAGGGACTCCTCCCTAACTCATTCTATGAGGCCAGCATCACCCTAACAACAAAACCTTGCAGAGTATAACTTTATTCCACCTTCTACCACATCTCTCACGTAATCAACACACACAAACTTTCAGCCAAAATGCAAAACTTTACCTTCAATGTCCTCCCTTGGTGAACCTTGTATTCGCCTGTTCTTTTTCCTACTTCTCTAGAGATTAGTGCCTTTCTTATTACCTGAATGCCTCCCTCTAGGTAGTATGCTCTCCCCATTTTGATGGCAATATGAGAGTAAACAAACACATGGATTGAGACATTCATTCCAGTTAACATCATTGGCTAAGAGTAGTTTGATACAGTTGGGATTATCAGAGGTATTTTGTATTTTAACCTAAAGTGGTAACGTATTACGGAGATCAACATGTTGGCAGCTGGGATGCATTTTGACACCTTCATGTCACATTATCCTTCATTTACTTATGTCTAGGGTATTTCTATATATGTCCTATCCATCTCTCTGCAACCAACAAAGGATTATAGGAAGTTATTTGTTCATTTAAAACAGTCAATATATCTCAAGTGTAATTACATGACTTAGCATAACCTCATAATTCAGACTGAGAGAAAGAACAATAAGAATTACTAAAATTTATTTTTAAAAATATGTTAAGTACTTGAAAGCTTATTAATATCCAGTAAAAACATAAATGTTACCACATCCAGATCTTTTACTAAAAAGTTGAAAATGATTTCTAATTCTAAAAATTATTGATATATAATTTATGCTTAAAAATTTGGAAAAAATTAGTAACTTCACTGTGCTCATTAACAATTTCTCTAAGAAACATACTTTAGATTTAAGGACACACATGGGCTGAAAGTGGAAGGATGGAAAAAGATATTCCATGCAAATGGTAATGAAAAGGAAGCAAGAGTGGCTATACTTATATCAGACCAAGTAGACTTTAAGTCAAAAACTGTAGAGTCAAAGAAGATATAATGATAATTACATAATGATTACATACTGATAAAAGAGTCAATTCAATAGGAAGACATGGTGATTATAAATACATGTGCACCCAACATCAGAGCACCTAAGTTTATAAAACAAGTATTGACAAATCTGAAAGGAGAAATTGACAGCAATACAATGATAGCTGGCTACTCCAGTGCCCTACTTTCAATAATAGACAGAACAACCAGACAACATCAATTTAAAAAACAGCAGGCTTAACACTATAGACTAAACATATTTAACAGACATATACAGAACTTTTCACAAAAAGCAAAACAGTAAACATTCTTCTCCAGCACACATAGAAAATTATCCAGGATATATCACATGCTAGAACACAATACAAGCCTTAATAAATTTTTTATTTCAACGTTTATTTTAAATACAGGGGTTACATGTGCAGATTTGTTACATCAGACTATTGCAAAATGCTGAGGTTTGGAGGACAAATCCCAACACTCTGGTGGTGAGCAAAGTGCCCAATAAGTAGTTTTTAAACCCACCCTCTAGTAGTGCATAGTGTCTACTGTTCTCATATTTATGTCCATGTGTGCTGAATGCTTCACTCCTACTTACGAGTAAGAACATGTAGCATTTTGGTTGTCTGTTTCTGCATTAATTTGCTTATGATTTACGGACCCCAGCTCCATCTATGCTGCTGAAAAGGACATGATTTATTCTTTGCTATGGCTACATAGTAGTCCATAGTATATATCTACCACATTTCCTTTATCCAATCTACCATTGATTGATAGGTGCCTGGGTTGGTTTCATGTCCTTGCTATTGTGATTAGTGTAGAAATAAGCATATGAGTGCATGTATCTTTTTAATAGAATAATTTATTTTCTCTTAGATATATACCCAGTAATGGGATTGTTGGGTCAAATGGTGACTATTTTCACTTCTTTGAGGAATCTTCAGACTGCTTTCCACAGTGAAAGAACTAATTCATATTCCTACTAACCGTGTGTCAGTGTTCCCCTTTCTCCACAACCTCTCTAGGATCTGTTATTTTTTGACTTTTTAATAGTCGCCTTCCTGACTAGTGTGAGATGGCATCTCATTGTGGTTTTGATTTGCATTTCTCTGATGATGAGTGATGCTGAGCATTTTTTCATATGTTTGTTGGCCACATGTATGTCTTCTTTTGGGAAGCGTCTCTTGATATCCTTTGCTCACTTTTTAATGGGGTTGTTTTCTGTTTCTTGATTTGTTTAAGTTCCTTATAGATTCTGGATATTAGGCCTTTGTCAGATGCATAGTTTGCAAATATCTTCTTTCATTCTGTAGATCATCTGGTTTTTTTTTGCTGTGCAGAAGCAATTTTGTTTAATTAGGTTCTACTTGTCTACTTTTGGTTTTGTTGCAATTGCCTTTGTGAACTTAGTCAAAAATTCCTTGCCAAGGCTGACGTCAAGAAGAGTATTTCCTAAATTTTTTTCTAGGATTTTTATAGTTTGAGGTCTTACACTTACAACTTTAATCCATTTGAGTTAATTTTTGTATATGTTGAAATGTAGGTATACAGCTTCAAAATTCTAAATATGGCTAGCCAGTTATCCCAATACTATTTGTTGAATAGGGATTCCTTTTCTCCTTGCTTGGTTTTGTCAACTGTGTTAAAGATCAGATTGTTGTAGGTGTGTGGCTTTATTTCTGAGTTTTCTATTCTGTTGCATTTGTCTATGCATCTGTATTTGTACCTGCACCAAGCTGTTTTGGTTTCTGTAACTTTATGGTATGGATTAAAATCAGGTAGTGTGATGCCTCCAGCTTTGTTCCTTTTGCTTAGGATTGCTTTGGCTGTTCTATTTTTTTTGTTCTATGTGAATTTTACAATAGTTTTTTTTTTTTAATTCTGTGAAGAATGACATTGGTAGATTGGCAGGAATAACACTGAATCTGTAAATTGCTTTGGGGAGTATGACAATTTTTACAATGTAAATTCTTCCAATCAATGAGCATGGAATGTTTTCTCATTTATTTTCATCATCTCTGATTTCTTTCAACAGTGTTTTGTAGTGGTCTTTGTACAGCTCTTTTACCTTCTAGGTTAGTTGTATTCCTAGGAATTTGATTTTCTTAGTGACAGTTGTGAGTGGGATTGGGTTCTTGATTCATTCTCAGCTTGGATGTTTATAGTGTATAGATATGCTACTGAATTTTGTACATTGATTTTGTATCCCAAAACTCTATTGAAATGATGCATTTAAATGATTACATAATCATTAAATCTTCTTGGAGCCTCTTGACTGAGTCTATGGGGTTTTCTAGGTATAGAATTCTATCATCTGTGAATACAGATCTTTTAACTTCCCCATTCCTATTTGGATGTCTTTCATTTCTTTTCCTTGCCAGATTGTTCTGGCTAAAATTTTCAGTGCTATGTTGAATAGAAATGGTGAAAGTGGGCATTCTTGTCTCGTTCCAGTTCTCAAGGAAAATAGTTCAAGCTTTTGCCCATTCAGTGTGATACTGGTTGGCTCTGGATTTGTCATAGATAGCTCTTATTATTTTGAGGTATTTTCCTTTGATGCCTAGTTTGTTGAGGGTTTTTATCATGGAGGAATGTT
Source organism: Trachypithecus francoisi (assembly GCF_009764315.1). Taxonomy (NCBI): domain Eukaryota; kingdom Metazoa; phylum Chordata; class Mammalia; order Primates; family Cercopithecidae; genus Trachypithecus; species Trachypithecus francoisi. The sequence continues at coordinate 59,802,898 of NW_022681468.1, forward strand.
GGATTTTATCAAAGGCTTTTTCTACATCTACTGATATGATAATATGATTTTTGCTCTTTATGTGGTGATGTTGACCCAGCCTTACATTTCAGGAATAAAGCCTGCTTGATTGTGGTGTATTAACTTTTTAATGTGCTGCTGGATTTGATTTGCCAGTATTTAGCTAAGGATTTCTGCATCTATGTTCATGAGGCAAATGAGTCTGAAGTTTTCTTTCTTCATTGTGTCTCTGCCAGACTTTGGTATCAAGCTGATGCTGGCTTCATAGAATGAGTTAGGAGGGAACTGCTCAGTTTTAATTTTTTGAATAGTTTCAGCAGGATCAGTATCAGTTCTTTGTAGGTGTGGTAGAATTTAACTGTGAATCCATCCATCTGGTCCAGGGCTTTTTTTGGTTGGTACATTCTTTGTTGCTGATTCAATTTCAAAAATAGATATTGGTCTATTCAGATTTCAATCCCTTCCTGATTCGATTTTGGGATATTGTCCACTTCCAGGAATTTACCCATTTCTTCTAGATTTTCTGTTAATGATTCATGTGCATAAACTTGTTCATAGTAGTCTCTGAGGATCTTTCGTATTTCTGTGGGATCAGTTGTAATATCATCTTTGTCATTTCTCATTGTGCTTATTTGGATTTACTCTTTCTTTTTCTCTGTTAATCTAGCTAGGGGTCTACCAATTTGAATCATTTTTCCAAAGAACCAATCTTGGTTTCATTGATCTTTTCTATGGATTTTTGCATCTCAATTTCATTAAGGTCTTCTCTAATTTTAGTTATTTCTTTTCTTCTGCTGGCTTTGGAGTTCGTTTGTTCTTTTTTTTTTTTTTTTTTTCATAGTTCTTTTAGGTGAAAAGTTAGACTGTTAATTTGAGGTGTTTCTAATGTCTTTATGAAGGCATTTAGGGCTATAAACGTTTCCCTTAACACTGCTTTGGCTCCACCTCAGAGATTCTGGTTCTCTGTATTTCTTGGATATGCATGTTGACCTCTCTTACAAGATTAGGAAAATTTTCATCAACCATATTCTCAAATATATTTTCCAAGTTGCTTATTATCTCTCCTTCTGCCTCAGGAATGCCAATGAGTTGCTGATTTGGTCTCTTTACATAATTTCAAATTTCATGGAGGTTTTATTTATTTTTCTTAATTTTATTTTAATTTTTGTCTGAGTTGATTCGAAGAACGGGTCTTTGAGCTCTGAGATTCTTTCCGCAGCTTGGTCTATTCTGCTGATACTTCTTACTGTATTATGAAAATTTTCCACTCAGGAAGTTCAGTTGGGTCTTTCTGTCTTTTGTGTGTGTGTGTGTGTGTGTGTGACGGAGTCTTGCTCTGTCGCCTAGGCTGGAGGGCAGTGGCATGATCTCAGCTCACTGCAACCTCCGCCTCCCAGGTTCTAGCAATTCTCCTGCCTCAGCCTCCTGACTAGCTGAGATTACAGGTGCATGTACCACACCTGGCTAATTTTTTGTATTTTAGTAGAAAAGGGGTTTCGCCATGCTGCCCAGGTGGGTCTCCAACTCCTGAGCTCAGGCAATCCACCCGCCTCGGCCTCCCAAAGGTCTTTCTTAAAATGGGAATTTCGCTTTTCAGCTCTTGAATTGTTTTATTGGATTGCTTGGTTTCCTTGGATTGACTTTCAACTTTCACCTTGATCTCAATGAAATTCTTTGCCATCCAGGTTCTGAATTACATGTCTGTCATTTCAGACAATTTAGTCTGGTTAAGAACTACTGCTTGAGAGCTAATGGGTTCCTTTGGAGATAAGGGGATATTCTGGCTTTATAAGTTGCTGAAGTGCCTTTTTTTTTTTTTTGAAACGGAGTTTCACTCTTGTCACTGGGGCTGGAGTGCAATAACGCGATCTTGGCTCACTGCAACCTCCGACTACCGGGTTCAAGCGATGCTCCTGCCTCAGCCTCCTGAGTAGCTGGGGTTACAGGCACCCGCCACAAAGCCCAGCTAATTTTTTGTATTTTTAGTAGAGACGGAGTTTCACCATGTTGGCCAGGCCGGGCCTCGAATTCCTTACCTCGGGTGATCCAACCGCCTCGGCCTCCCAAAGTGCTGGGATTACAGGCGTGAGCCACTGCGCCCTGCCATTGCTAAAGTTCTTATGCTGATTATTTCTCATTTGGAGGGCTGGTATTCTTTTAATTGTGGTGTAAATTGCGTATAGTCTGTTGGCTTCATTTGTGGACGTTTTCAGGGAACTAAGACTCTGCACAGGGTCCTTGTGGTAGAATTCATGTTCTTGGTTTTGTAGGAGGCAGAATTAGTAAAGTGATTTTTTTGTGTTGTAGTTTGGGCTGCAATCCAGTAGATGATGCTTGAGAGCAATGGACAATAGACTCCTATTTGACGACTCTTGTGTTTGTAGCTGTGCTGTGTGGTTTGAAGGGGAGAGAGATGACACCCTAGCCAGGTCTACTCTGGGACTTAAGGCAGCCACCTCCAATCACTGGCACTATGCCCGTGATGTTGCTGCTGTTGTTCTTATGTCTTTGGGGCCGCTGGTCTCCCTTGGGCAGAGGTCTGGTAGGGAAATAGGCCACACCCTTACCATACCGACTCTGTGGAGGGAGGCATGGCTAGGTCCCACACCAGTTTGCAAACCTGTGTGACTCAGCCATCTCATATTTCTGAAAGTGTGATCTCCCCCATTCAACTGCCAAGTGCAGATCCCAGCTTGGCACTCCTGAACCACAGGCTGCAGTCCTGAGGCTACAGGACCCACTTGGGCTCCTTCCTCCAGATGTACTGGGTTGAGTTTCAGGTGCAGTGTAGGATCTGAAGGGCTCCCATGCTGCCAGAATGCACTCAGGTGGTGCAAAGTACTGAGGTTGGGCAGGAGGTTGCACTGTATACATGCTCCTACCCCACAGCAAGGCAGGAGCCCTGGGAAAGGCTGGCAGGCCATCATTGGGCCTGCAGGACAGATGTGCTCCAATTCTGCAGGGAAGTAGGTTCTGCTTTGTCCTGAGCAGTTAGCTGGAGCCATAGCCTGTCTGAGGGAGGCTGGTAGCCCTGGGGTTGGGCACTTATGTCCAGGTTTTACCAGAGCTGACCCATGTTCCAATATTCCCGGCTCTGTGCCTGCTACAGCTTCATCTGTGTCTAATCTCCAGGGAGATGCCCCTGCCAGCTCACAAGTCAGTGTGGGTGTGGAGTCCAGTGGTCAATGATGGGAATGAGCAGACCCCCAGTCCCTTCACTTACCCCTTCTCCCAGGTTTCATTCAGGACAGGGGACTGGCCATAGCATTCAGGCACTCCACCTGGGATTCCCAATTTCCTCCCTCTTCAGCCTTAACAGCTGCATATTTTTCTCCATCCACATTCAGTGTTATGTCTCCAAAGATCTGTTAAAATTATGTTGATGTAGTTGAAATTGTGTTCTCTCTCTATAGGAGCAGCACTTCCTAGTTGCGTATAGTTGGCCATTTTGGAAACAGTCAATTCAATCACTCTTAAACCTAGAAACATTTCCCAGCTTCTGAGGTATCCTGACTTCATAGTATGAATCTCCCTGTACCATTTCCCAGCTTCCAGGTGTCTTATCATTCTCCCTATGGATCTTCCAGTACCTGCAGGTCACAGGGCAACAGAGGCTGCAGGAGAGTTACCTAAGGCCTCCTGGATCAGAGGACATGGAACAGTCTTAACAAATCTAAGATCAAAATTATACCAAGTATCTTTTCCAACCACAATGGAATGAAACTAGAAATTGTAACAGCAAGAAAATTGACAAATATATGAAAATTAAATAAGACATTCAAACAACCATTGGGTCAATTAGAAAATCAACTGAGATATTTTAAAAATATCTGTAGTCAAACCAAAACAAAAATGCAACTTTCCACAATTTTGGGGATGCAGCAAAAGCAGCTATTAGAGAAAGATTTATAACAATGAATGCCTACATCTAAAAAGAAAAACATCTCAAAGAAACAACTAATTTTATACCCCAAGGAACTAAAAATCAAACAAAACATTAAACCCAAAGTAAGCAAAAGGAAGGAAATAAGTATAATCAGAGAAGAAACAAAACAAATAGAGAAAACAAAGACTACAGAAAAAATTCAACAAAAGTGAGTTTAAAATATATATGTATCTATGTATATATATATATGCACTAAATCAACAAACCCTTAGGTAGAAGAAAGAAAAAAGAGAGAAGACTCAAATAAGTAAAATCACAATGAGAGAGGAGACATTACAACAGATGCCTTAGAAATAAAAAGGATCATAAGGGACTGTTATGAACAATTATATTCCAACACATTGGGTAACCTATAGGAAATAGATAAATTCCTAGAAGCATACAACCCATTAAGACTAAATCAAGGAGAAACAGAAAGCCTGAACAGACCAATAACAAATAGAGATGAAGTAGTAATCAAAAGCCTCTCAACAAAGAAAAGCCCAGGGCCAGATGGCTTCACAGCTGAATTCTACCAAAATTCAAGGAACAATTCATACCAATACTTCTTAACCTCTTCAAAAAATAGAATTGGAGGGTATACTTCCAAACTCATTTTATGAAGGCAGCGTCACCCTAAAACCAAAGCCAAAGATACCACAAGAAAAAAACCTTCAGTCAAGTATCTCTAATGAACATTAACGCAAAAATCCTCAATAAAATACAAGCCAACTAAATTCAACAACACATCAAAAAGATTATATAAATGATCAAATGAGATTTATCCATGGGATGCAAGGTTGGTTTAACATATGCAAATCAATCAATGTGATATACCACATTAACAAAAAGAAAGACAAAAACCACATGATCATCTGAGTAGATGCAGAAAAAGCACTGGACAAAGTTCAACAAAACTTTATGATAAAAACCCTCAACAAAATAGGTATAGAAGGAGTTTGCTTCAACCTAATAAAAGTCATTAATAAGAAGCTTACACCTAACATCATAATCAATGGGAAAAACTGAAAAGTTTTTCTCTAAGACCCAGTACAAGGCAAGAAATGTCCCTCTTGCCACTTCTACTCAATATAGTGCTGGAAGAACTAGCAAGAACATTAGACAAGAAAAAGAAATAATATAAATCCAAATCAGAAAGGAGTAAACTTATCCCTATTTGCAGGTGATATGATCCTATATGTAGAAAACCCTAAAGATGCCACCCACAGTAAAACTTTTGGAATAAATGAATTCAGTAGAGGGGCAGGTTACAAAATTAACACCAAAACATTTTTACATTTCTTTACACCAATATTATTCTACCCGAGAAAGCAATCAAGAAAACAATCCTAATTACAATAGCATCAAAAAGATTAAATAATTTAAGAAATAAGTTTAAGCAAGGAAGTGAAAGATCTGTGTAATTAAAACTATAAAACACTAATAAAAGAAATTGAAGAAGAAACAAATAAATGGAAAGCTATCTCATGTGTATAGATTGGAATAATTAATTTTGTCAAAATGTTCATATTACCAGAAGCAATCTATAGATTCAATGCAATCCCGATACCACATCAAAATTTCAATAACCTTTTCACAGAAATAGAAAAAAATCCTAAAACTTGTATGGAACCATAAAAGACCACAAATATCCAGAACAATCTTAAGAAAAACAAAGTTGGAGGTGTCGCACTTCCTAATTCAAATCATATTACAAAACTATAGTAATTAAAACATTACGGTGCTGGCTTAAAAACAAACACATAGATCGATGGAATAGGATAGAGTTCAGAAATGAACCCAGGCACATACAGTCAACTAATTTTTGACAAGGCCACCAAGAAGACACAATGGGGAAAGAACAGCCTCTTCAGTAAATGATACTGGAGAAACTGGATTTCCACATGCATAAGAATGAAAGTGGACCTTATCTTATGCTATACACAAAAATCAACTGAAAAACAGATTAAAGACCTAAACATAAGACCTGAAGCCCTAAAACTCCCAGAAGAAAACACAATGGAAAAAGCTCCTCGATATTGGCCTTGGCAATGATTTTTTGGAAATCACACCAAAATTCCAGGCAATCATAACAAAAATAAACAAGTGAGATTGTATCAAACTAAAAAGCTTCTGCAAGCAAAGGAAACAATAAAATGAAATGGCAGCTTTCAGATTGTGAGAAAATATTTGCAAACCATTTATCTAATAAGGGGTGAATATCCAAATTATATAAAGAATTCACACAACAGCAAAAAAAACAATTAATTCTATTTAAAAATGGGCTAAGGACCCAAATAGACATATCTCCAAGGAGATACACAAATAGCCCACAGGTTTATAAAAAGTGCTCAACATCACTAATCATCAGGGAAATGTGAATAAAAACCACAGCGATATATTACCTCACACCTGTTAGAATGGGTATCACTAAAAAGACAAGATAAGCATCAGCAAAGGTGTGGAGAAGGTGGAACCCTTGTGCCCTATTGGTGAGAATGTAAATTATTACAGCCATTATAGAAAACAGTATGGAGTGTCTCCAAAAAAACTAAAAATAGAACTATCATATGACCCCACAATCCCTCTGCTGGGTGCATACCCAAGAAAATGAAATCAGCATGCCATAGAGATATCTGCACTCCCATCTTTATTGCAGTGTTACTCACAATAGCTAAGATATGGAAATAACCTAAGTGTCCACCAATGAAATGGATAAATGGATAAAGAAGTTGCGATAAATGAACTGTTATTCAGCTTTTAAAAAGAAGAAGATACTGCCATATGCTAAGCGAAATAAGCCACATACAGAAAGAAAACGACTGCATGATCTCATTTATGTGTAGAATTTTTAAAAAGCTGAACATATAAAAACAGAGTAGAATGGTGGTTACTATGGTATGGAAAAGGAGGAAATAGGGATAAATAGGTCAAAGGTACAAGTTTTCAATTATGTAGGACAAGTAAGTCTAGAGATTTAAGGGACAGCATGAGGACTATAGTTAATATTCTATTATATACTGAAAATTTGCTAAGAGAGTAGATTTTATATGCTCTTACCACACACACAATAGGTAACTATAGAAGGTGATGGATTGATTAGTTTGCTCAACAATAGCATTATTTCACTATGCATATCAAAACCACATGTGTGTATCTTAAAATATATAATAGAAAATTCCCTACAACTTTACTTATATTATTAATTTGTTTATTCCAACTTTCATAGATAATCAAAAAATAAATTTCAGTTAGGTTTATGTCTGAATATTCCAAATTTTTTAAGCTTACAATAACTTGTTAGTTATTAATGTGCATCTTTTTCACCGAGCAAAGTTTATATCAAAAGTGCTTATACCTTGAAACCAAATGAAATGTTTTACTGAAACTGCCTAACTTGACTCTTAACAGGAGATTAAACATTGAGTTTTCACATTCAGACTGAACTACAGCTACGTAGACTATCTACCCAGAAAAGATAATCCAATTTCTGAGGGGGTGTCATAGAGTCTGAGCAAGAAGGTCAGACATTAAATAACCTTGCTAAGGTTTCTTTAATTTTTTCCTTGGCTCTCCTTACACCTGCCAGATTGAGGAGGGGGGAATAGTTGTATGGTTACAAGATGATTGCCAAATTATTTGAGCTGCTCTGATAATTACGTAGCTTGACATGTCTTTTAATTTTTTATCTTGTAGAATTAATATTTATGTTGCATTCTTCTGAAGCCACAATCCTTTTAACTGGGGTTGGCAATGAGAGTTTTCTTGCCAGAAAACTAAATACAGATATCAAACTAATTGACCTAGATGACTGTTTCTGAAACTTTATCCCAGTCAACTTCTAAGTGAATGAATTATGATCAAATCTTCCGGCCAAGTTCTCTTCATTTTAAAATCCTCTATTCCCCACTATCTCACATTTAAGCCTATTGCTTTATCCCACAACTATGAAGGAAAATTTTATTCAACTCCCAAATAAGCACTCCACTTTGAAAAAAAAAAAAGAAGAAGAAGAAGAAGAAGGAAGGCAATGCAGTGAGAAGGGAAAATTTTGGATCCTCTGGTTAGATCCAGCTTTAATACAAGATTTTAGGATTATAGCTCATTGGGGCAACATCTCTACTAGGTGAAAACTAGTATCCTATTTTGGGAATAGGTGTTATCTGTGTTATTTTGTACAAATTCCTTAAGTGCACATAAATATTTAATCATGTCATCTTTCTATCATTTGAACTGGCATAGTGATACCAGCCAATTTTTTATCTATCTTATCATCTCATGGAGATATGTATAAATATTCACAGAGACAGAGAGACAGAGAGCCTTAATGCCATTTCAAAAAGCTCTAAGAATATTCCATTCCATAGCAGTGTTCAGAAGTAATAAAGTCATACTGCGGTACTAAATGAGACTCAAAATGCCAGATGAGTTGCATAATACCTCTTGCTGCTAACCTTTGCTAGCCTAGTAAATATCCCTAAAAAGAAGATAAGTGAAAAAGTAATGTCCTTCAAACCTAGCAAATACCGTAGTAGACAGATTTAATGCAAGGAAATAATCTCAAAAGCAAAATTTCTATTTGAAGCAATAAATTAAATAAATTATTATCATTAAATTGAATAGCTATAAATTAGCTAAAATTTCAAAATAAGGTTCTCGTTTTTTAAAATGAAGCGATTAGAATATATCATTGAGAAGATTTTATCCAGTTTTTAGATTCAATGATGATGTCAGGTGTCCCACAAGACAGTATAATAAGAGTAAAAGGTAAAATTTTAAATTCTACATTTATATATGGCCCGAAAAATGGTTACAGAGTACTTTTAAAATATCACAACTATGCGGTGGCTCACGTCTGTAATCCCAACACTTTGGGAGGCTGAGGTGGGCAGATCACGAGGTCAACAGATCAAGATCATCCTGGCCAATACGGTGAAACCCCGTCTCTACTAAAAATATAAAAATTAGCTGGGTGTGGTGGCATGCGCCTGTAATCCCAGCTACTCAGGAGGCTGAGGCAGGAGAATTGCTTGAACCAGGGAGGTGGAAGTTGCAGTGAGCCAAGATCGTGCCACTGCACTCCAGCCTTGTGACAAGAGCAAGACTCCGTCTCAAAAAAAAAAAAAAAAAAAAAATCACAACCATGAAGTCTCCAAAGCCAGTCATATTTCTATCAGCATGGCAGTCATTTATATGATTGTCCTAATGCATGACCCAGTTCAATTAACATGTCACTCAATCCTTATTTCCACTATAAAAAATATAAGTTGATACTTAATATATGCATGTGGTGTCTCTGGGAAATTTAGTAAAACATAAAATCCCACATTCAAAAACAGCGTAGAATATGCTCTATGCTTCAGTGTTTGTGCATGTAAAGAAATAATGGTCTGGTCTAGTTTTTAATTTAAAATTAGTAGAGTACCTAGTGATTTAGAATGCACTTCTCCTTGTGCCTTTCACTAAGTAATTATTTAGCTGATACCTACTTTGGGTAAATTACCCTTTATATTTATACCAGAGCTTCAGAATAAATGTTTTAATCTTCAAAGAACTTTATAAAGTGAACAAAATACCTATATCAACATCCTCAAAAAGAAAGGCTTCTGTGCATAATGATTTTCATGCATCTTGCCTATCATTTTGAAGTCATAACAGCAATATTTATAGATTCAAAGCCATTCAAAGCCATTCTCTTTCAAGAATTAAATGGAGACTTCAATTCCAATGGAAAACTGCTGAGGAATTTAACTTTGTTTCACTAATATTCCCTCTTAACAGAAATTCTAATTCACAGCAGAGGGCCAAGCTAAGGTCAGCAATTATGACGGCAGAGTAACAGAGACTATTAAGGACAAGCAATATTGTAGCTGCCTTAATACCCAGTGACAGCAATTCATGTTGAGCTGTTAAAGAGATATAAAAGCACATAGTCTGTGGCAAGCAGCTTTCTAAAAGCATCTGCTTGAAGATTCTATTTCATAGTGTAAAGAGCTCTTGATAAGCTATGCAAAGGCCTGATGAATGGAGAAAATTTATCCTGGCTAATAAATAAACAAATAAATAAAACCCTCAAATTGCTAGGCAGTTCATTGGGATATTTTGGTTTTGAAGTGAAGAGGATATATGGTACAAAATCCAGGTAAAATGATTAAGAGACTAAGAGGAATAGAGGTTGGGTGGAATCATTGGTATCTGAATCCACAGAGACAGTCTTAAAAGCTTTTCCAGAAGGAGTCAAATGCATATTCAACTTCATACCATTCACCATCATTAGTTTGGGGGAGTCTGTTTAATACAAAAGAGACACTGCCACATTTCTCACTTAGCAAAAAGTGAACCAGATTCATGTCATATTTTGGACTTCAGTTTCCTCATCCACAAATGAAAACACTTCCTACCGTAACAAAGTAAAAGTTAATTAAAGTAATAAACAAATATATGATATAGTAGCATCTCAATTTTCCAAAGTATTCTATAACATTTTTACAAAACATGAACTCAGAAATATTTCCCAAAGTGTCCAAGCATAAGAAGCAACAAAAACAAATAAGAATAAGTAAAAATGAAATAATTTAAGTAAGATGCCTGACAATTTCACCAATCAGGAAAAAAAAAAATCACTCCATAGCACATTGTGATCATTTCATTAATTTAAAATTAAGTCAACCAGCAAAGGAACAAGGTGTAGAAGGAGGAGAAACAGGATGAGGAGAAGAGAAAGAAGAAGGTAATAAGGAAAAGAAGGAGAGAATAAAGAAAAAGAAAATACAGTATATAAGTCTTAGGCTGAATAAATGTAAAAAACAAATGAAGTTGAAGCCTGCATTATTTTCCAGCCTTAGACTGTGTCCTTAGGTTTTGTCCCCCAACATATAGGTAGGTGTGTGCTCTAGAACATGGTGGTGTGACTCAGCAAGAGAATGAGGACAGTCTAGTACAGTGAGTTTCAAATTCTTTTGATCATGAAGCATAGTTTTTTTATTTTTTAATCTAGAATAAAACAAGAGTTTAACAAAGCAATATTAAGCCTTATCATATGTGATGGTCTCCAATATTATGTATTAACTTGACTAATGTGAAATTCTTGTTATTTGGTCAAATATGGTAAAATATTGGCAATTTCACATGATTCAAGTAGCTAATACTTTAAATTACTGTGTTTTTCCCTTTTTTTAAAAATTCATGTAATTAATTTTATTTCTAGAATGTACAAGTGAAAAGGTTATCCCTCGATTTGTTTTTCTTTTTTATTTATTTATTTATTATTTTCTTTTTATTATTATACTTTAAGTTCTAGGGTACATGTGCATAATGTGCAGGTTTGTTACATATGTATACTTGTGCCATGTTGGTGTGCTGCACCCATCAACTCGTCAGCACCCATCAATTCATCATTTATATCAGGTATAACTCCCAATGCAATCCCTCTCCCCTTCCCCCTCCCCATGATAGGCCCTGATGTGTGATGTTCCCCTTCCCGAGTCCAAGTGATCTCATTGTTCAGTTCCCACCTATGAGTGAGAACATGCGGTGTTTGGTTTTCTGTTCTTGTGATAGTTTGCTAAGAATGATGGTTTCCAGCTGCATCCATGTCCCTACAAAGGATGCAAACTCATCCTTTTTGATGGCTGCATAGTATTCCATGGTGTATATGTGCCACATTTTCTTAATCCAGTCTGTCACAGATGGACATTTGGGTTGATTCCAAGTCTTTGCTATTGTGAATAGTGCCGCAATAAACATACGTGTGCATGTGTCTTTATAGCAGCATGATTTATAATCCTTTGGGTATATACCCAGTAGTGGGATGGCTGGGTCATATGGTACTTCTAGTTCTAGATCCTTGAGAAATTGCCATACTGTTTTCCATAATGGTTGAACTAGTTTACAATCCCACCAACAGTGTAAAAGTGTTCCTATTTCTCCACATCCTCTCCAGCACCTGTTGTTTCCTGACTTTTTAATGATTGCCATTCTAACTGGTGTGAGATGGTATCTCATTGTGGTTTTGATTTGCATTTCTCTGATGGCCAGTGATGATGTGCATTTTTCCATGTATCTGTTGGCTGTACGTATGTCTTCTTTTGAGAAATGTCTGTTCATATCCTTTGCCCACTTTTTGATGGGGTTGTTTGTTTTTTTCTTGTATATTTGTTTGAGTTCTTTGTAGATTCTGGATATTAGCCCTTTGTCAGATGAGTAGATTGCAAAAATTTTCTCCCATTCTGTAGGTTGCCTTTTCACTCTGATGGTAGTTTCTTTTGTTGTGCAGAAGCTCTTTAGTTTAATTAGATCCCATTTGTCAATTTTGGCTTTTGCTGCTGTTGCTTTTGGTGTTTTAGACATGAAGTCCTTGCCCATGCCTATGTCCTGAATGGTATTACCTAGGTTTTCTTCTAGGGTTTTTATGGTATTAGGTCTAACATTTAAGTCTCTAATCCACCTTGAATTAATCTTCGTATAAGGAGTAAGGAAAGGATCCAGTTTCAGCTTTCTACTTATGGCTAGCCAATTTTCCAGCACCATTTATTAAATAGGGAATCCTTTCCCCATTTCTTGTTTCTCTCAGGTTTGTCAAAGATCAGATGGCTGTAGATGTGTGGTATTATTTCTGAGGACTCTGTTCTGTTCCACTGGTCTATATCTCTGTTTTGGTACCAGTACCATGCTGTTTTGGTTACTGTAGCCTTGTAGTATAGTTTGAAGTCAGGTAGCGTGACGCCTCCGGCTTTGTCCTTTTGACTTAGGATTGTCTTGGCAATGCGGGCTCTTTTTTGGTTCCATATGAACTTTAAAGCAGTTTTTTTCAATTCTGTGAAGAAACTCATTGGTAGCTTGATGGGGATGGCATTGAATCTATAAATAACCTTGGGCAGTATGGCCATTTTCACGATATTGATTCTTCCTATCCATGAGCATGGTATGTTCTTCCATTTGTTTATGTCCTCTTTTATTTCGCTGAGCAGTGGTTTGTAGTTCTCCTTGAAGAGGTCCTTTACATCCCTCGTAAGTTGGATTCCTAGGTATTTTATTCTCTTTGAAGCAATTGTGAATGGAAGTTCATTCATGATTTAGCTCTCTGTTTGTCTGTTACTGGTGTATAAGAATGCTTGTGATTTTTGCACATTAATTTTGTAACCTGAGACTTTGCTGAAGTTGCTTATCAGCTTAAGGAGATTTTGGGCTGAGACAATGGGGTTTTCTAAATATACAATCATGTCATTTGCAAACACGGACAATTTGACTTCTTCTTTTCCTAACTGAATACCCTTTATTTCTTTCTCTTGCCTGATTGCCCTAGCCAGAACTTCCAACACTATGTTGAATAGGAGTGGTGAGAGAGGACATCCCTGTCTTGTGCCAGTTTTCAAAGGGAATTTTTCCAGTTTTTGCCCATTCAGTATGATATTGGCTGTGGGTTTGTCATAAATAGCTCTTATTATTTTGAGGTACGTTCCATCAATACCGAATTTATTGAGGGTTTTTAGCACGAAGGGCTGTTGAATTTTGTCAAAAGCCCTTTCTGCATCAATCGAGATAATCATGTGGTTCTTGTCTTTGGTTCTGTTTATATGCTGGATTACGTTTATTGATTTGCGAATGTTGAACCAGCCTTACATCCCAGAGATGAAGCCCACTTGATCATGGTGGATAAGCTTTTTGATGTGCTGCTGAATCCGGTTTGCCAGTATTTTATTGAGGATTTTTGCATCGATGTTCATCAGGGATATTGGTCTAAAATTCTCTTTTTTTGTTGTGTCTCTGCCAGCCTTTGGTATCAGAATGATGTTGGCCTCATAAAAAGAGTTAGGGAGGATTCCCTCTTTTTCTATTGATCGGAATAGTTTCAGAAGGAATGGTACCAGCTCCTCCTTGTACCTCTGGTAGAATTCAGCTGTGAATCCATCTGGTCCTGGACTTTTTTTGGTGGGTAGGCTATTAATTATTGCCTCAATTTCAGAGCCTGCTATTGATCTATTCAGGGATTCAACTTCTTCCTGGTTTAGTCTTGGAAGAGTGTAAGTGTCCAGGAAATTATCCATTTCTTCTAGATTTTCTAGTTGATTTGCGTAGTGGTGTTTATAGCATTCTCTGATGGTAGTTTGTATTTCTGTGGGGTCGGTGGTGATATCCCCTTTATCATTTTTTATTGCGTCTATTTGATTCCTCTCTCTTTTCTTCTTTATTAGTCTTGCTAGCGGTCTGTCAATTTTGTTGATCTTTTCAAAAAACCAACTCCTGGATTCATTGATTTTTTGGAGGGCTTTTTGTGTCTCTATCTCCTTCAGTTCTGCGCTGATCTTAGTTATTTCTTGCCTTCTGCTGGCTTTTGAATGTGTTTGCTCTTGCCTCTCTAGTTCTTTTAATTGTGATGTTAGAGTGTCCATTTTAGATCTTTCCTGCTTTCTCTTGTGGACATTTAGTGCTATAAATTTCCCTCTACACACTGCTTTAAATGTGTCCCAGAGATTCTGGTATGTTGTATCTTTGTTCTCATTGGTTTCAAAGAACATCTTTCTTTCTGCCTTCATTTCGTTATGTACCCAGTAGTCATTCAGGAGCAGGTTGTTCAGTTTCCATGTAGATCTTAAACTTTACTTCTGAGGACTTTACTTTTAAAGCCATGTAGATGAATTTATCTAATTCTAAATATTTTTATTAAAACTCTGAGCCTTTAAATTATATTTTGCTGTTGTCAATTTATAATTACAAACATAACACACTAATTATAAAAATAAACTATTATAAAAATCTATAGTGTAGAATATTAAAAGTCTCCTATAATTTTCCACACATACCCCCACAGAAAATCACTATTTACAGATTGATGAATATTCTTTTGGTATTTTCTTTTCTGTGTAACAGGTTTGGTTGAAAAGTCTCAGTTCAGTGACAAGGGTGAGGTTGGCTTCATGTTTTTTGACAAGCTCTTCAATCTCATTCGCATCAGGAAGACTGCACTCATCAGCCCATTGAGTTTCCCTATGATATTTGTCTGAGTTGCTTCACTTACTTAAGATAATGGCCTTCAGTTTCATCCATGTCTCTGCGAAGGAGCAAAGGATACGATTTCATTTTTATGTCTAAATAGTACTTCATTGTATATATCTGCCACATTTTCTTTACACATTCATCCATTGATGGACACTTAGGTTGATTCCCTTTCTTTGTCATAGTGAATAGGTGCTTCAGTAATAAGCAAGGACGGATTGCTGGACCATATGGTAGCTCTATTTTTAGTTATTTTTAGGAACCTCCAAACTGTTCTCCATAGCAGCTGTACTAATTTACATTCCTACCAACAGTGTATGAGGGTTACATTTGCTCCACATCCTCTCCAGCATTTTTTATTGCCTGTCTTTGAATATAAGCCATTTTAACCGGGGTAAGAGTATATCTCATTGTAGTTTTGATATACATTTCTCTGATGTTCAGTGATTTCATATATCTTTTTATATACCTGTTTGTCATTTGTATGTCTTCTTTTGAGAAATGTCTATTCATATCCTCTGTCCATTTTTTAATTGAATTATTAGATTTTTTCCTATAGAGTTGGTTTGTGCTTCTTATATATTCTGCTTATTAATCCCTTGTCAGATGGGTAGTTCTCAAATATTTTCTCCAATTCTTCAGGTTGTCTCTTTACTTTGTTAATTATTTGTGTTGCTGCACGCAAGCTTTTTAGCTTGGTGTGACTCCACTTGTCAATTTTTGCTTTGGTTGCTTGTGTTTGTGGGGTATTACTCAATAAATCTTTGCCCCATCCAATTTCCTGGAGAGTTTCCTCAATGTTTTCATTTAGACATTTCATAGCTGGAGGTCTTAGATTTAAGTCTTTAATGTATTTTGATTTGATTTTTGTATATGGTGAGCAACAGCAGTCTAGTTTTATTCTTCTCATATGGATATCCAGCTTCTCCAGCACTATTTATTTAAGAGACTGTCCTTTCCCCAATGTGTATTCTTGGCCCTTTATCAAAAATGAGTTCACTGTAGGTCTATGAATTTATCTCTGGGTTCTCTATTTTGTTCAACTGATCTATGTGTCTGTTTTTATGCAAGTATAGTGCCATTTCAGTTACTATAGCTCTGTAGTATAATTTAAAGTCAGGTAATGTAATTCTTCTAGTTTTAATCCTTTTGCTCAAGATTACCTTTGGCTATTCTGGAGCTTTTGTGGTTCCATGTACATTTTAGGATTAATTTTTCTATTTTTGTGAAGAATGTCATTGCTATTTTCATATGCATTGCATTAAATTTGTAGATTGCTTTAGATAGTATGGACATTTTAACAATATTGATTTCTCCAATCCATGAACACGGAATATCTTTCCATTTTATTCTGTGTCCTCTTCAATTTCTTGCATCAATGTTTTATAGTTTTTATTATAGAGATCTCTTACTTCTTTGGGTAAGTTTACTCTTCGGTATTTTATTTTACTTTATTTTATTTGATGCTATTGTAAATGCGATTACTTTCTTGATTTTTTTTTTTCAGGTTGGTCACTGTTGGAGTATGGACATGTTACTGTTTTTTGTATGTTGATTTTGTATCCTGCAACTTTACTGAATTTTTTTTATCAGTTCTAGTAGATTTTTTGGTGGAGTCTTTAGATTTTTTCCAAATGTAAGACCATATTGCCTGAAAGCAAGGATAATTTGACTTCTTTCATTCCTATTTGGATACCCTTTATTTCCTTATCTTGTCTGATTGCTCTAGCTAGAATGTCCAGTACTATGCTGAATAACAGCAGTGAAAATGGGCATCCTTGTTGTGGTCCTAATCTTAGAGGAAAGGCTTTCAGTTTCTCCTCATTCAATTTAATACTAGCTCTTGGTCTGTCACATATGGCTTTTATTGTGTTGAGGTATGTTCCTTCTACATCCAGTTTTTTAAGGTTTTTTTTTTTTTATCCTGAAGGGATATTGTATTTCATCAAATGCTTTCTCAGCAGCAACTGAAATGATCATATGGTTTTTGTCCTTCATTCTGCTGATATAATGTATTACATTAATTCATTTGTGAATGTTGAACCATGCTTGCATCCCTAGGACAAATCCCATGTGGCCATGATGAATAATCTTTTTAATGTGCTGTTAAATTCAGTTTACTAGTATTTGGTTGAGAATTTTACATTAATATTCACAAGGAATATTGGCCTATAGTGTTTTTTTGTTTTGTTTTTGTTTTTTGTTTTTTGTTTTTTGATGTGTCTTTGTCTGGTTTTGGTATCAGAGTAATACTGGCCTTGTAGAATGAGGTTGGACATATTCCCTCCTCCTTTATCTTTCAGAATATTAATTCTTTAATTCTTTTTATAAAATAAATGATTGAAACTTGAAGCTACTAAAAGAAATTAAGAGTTCCCAAATTAGCAAAAATAAAGGATAATTTTAAAAGATACTTTTTTCTTATTCTCAATCACTTTAATGGATAATAGTATTTTTTGCTTCAGACAATATATTCTGAATTTATAACATATGTAAAATAAAATATATGACAACTATAGTACAAAGAATGAGATAAACAAATGGGAAGTACACAGTTCTAAGATTCTTATACTCCTCATGAAATGGTAGATTAGTCTATGATAAACTGAAAATGTGATAAATTAACAATGTTTATTTTAAACCCTGGGACATCCAACTAAAAATTAAGAATAGAGGTATAACTAGTAAGTCAATAATGGAGATAAAATAGAAGCATAAAAGGTACTCAAATAATCCATGAGTAGACAGTAAAGGAGGGTGAATAAAAGGAACAGTTGGAACAAACAGAAAACAACTAGCAAGCTCTTAGACATCATACCAAAACCACAATTCACAGAAAAAAAAGTAAAAATTTTTATCTGCAAAAGACACAATTAAGGCAATGAAAAGATAAGCAAAAGACTAGAGAATGTATTTGCAAATCATATATCCAACAAGGGATATATATTATATATATATATATGTATATTTCAGAACATATATTAAAAATTCTTACAGCTCCACTGTAAGAAAACAAATAATCTAGTCTTTAAAATGGGCAAAAAAATCTTGAACAGGCATGTCATGGAAAAGGACACACACAGCAAATAAACGCATGAAAAAATGTTCAACATCATTAGCCATTTGGAAAATGAAAACCATGCTAAGATATCACTACTCATGTATTAGAATGACTAAAATAAAAATTATTGACAATACCAAGTGCTGAGATGGATCCAAAAACAATTGGAATTCTCATACGTAGCTTTTGAGGACATTAAATGGTATAGATACTCTTGAAACAGTTTTGCAGCTTCTAATAAATAAACATTTGTCATGTGCCCAACAATACTTCTCTTGAGTATTTACCTTAGAAAAATGAAAACTTATTTTCACACAAAAACCTGTACCACTGGAATGCTTACAGCAACTCTATTTATAATCACAAAAATCTGGGAGCAAACCAAATGCCCATCAACAGGTGACTGGATTAAAGAAACAAACAAAACACCTGTGACGTATCCATACCATGGAATACTATTCTGCGATTTAAAAACTACTGATTCACAGAATAACTTGACTGAACCACAAAGGCATAAGCCTAAGTGGAAGAAACCAAAGATTTCTCACAAGGTTACACGCTGCATTCTTCCATTTACGTGACATTCTCAGGAAGACAGATAGTGACCATAAATAAATCAGTGATTAGCCAGAGATTAGGGGTAGAAGGAAGATATGACTACAAACGGATTACTCAGGAAAATTTTTTGTAGTGATGAAACTGTTCTATATCATGAAAATACTGGTAGTTTTTAGTTTTAATTTTTATTTTTTATTTCAGCAGTTTTAAAAATTGCTTTTAAAAATACTAGCTCGCCGGACATGGTGGCTCACACCTGTAATCCCAGCACTTTGGGAGGCCAAAAGGTGAATCCTCTGAGGTCAGCAGTTCGAGACCAGCCTGTCCAGCATGGTGAAACCCTGTCTCTACTAAAAATACAAAAATTAGCTGGGTGTGGTGGTGCATGCCTGTAATCCCAGCTACTCGGGAGGCTGAGGCAGGAGAATTGCTTGACTCTGGGAGGTGGAGGTTGCAGGGAGACATGATCGTGCCATTGCACTCCAGCCTGGGAAACAAGAGCAAAACTCCATCTCAAATAAATAAATAAATAAATACAATAAAAATACTAGCCCTAGAGCAGTGGTTTGAAAAGTGTGATCTTCAGAGCAGCAACATCAGGGTTTCTAGGATGTGTTATATTTTCAGGTCCCATCTAGACATCCTCAATTAGAAACTAATTCTAACTCTAGACCCCCACATAGGAATACGTTTTAACAAACACTCCAGGTGATTCTGATGCTCACCAAAATGTAAGAAGCTCCACCTTGGTACTATTAACGTTTTGGACCAGATAGCTATTTGTCTTGGAGAGCTATCTTGTGCATTGCAGAAGGGTTAATAGCATCCCCAGCTCTACCTACTAGATGACAGTAGAAATCCATCACCTGTCATGACAATCAAAAATATCTCCACATATTGTCAAATGTGCCCTAGACAGCACAGTCTCCCCTGGTTAAAAACCATGGCCCTAAATTAAAACCCTATTTACAAAAGTGAGCATTTTCTTTCTACCTTGATGCACATCCATTTTCTTCATTAACTTCCCACTTCCAAGTTTCTTCTCCTCTGAGCTAAAATACATATGAGACATTAATTGTTCTATACCATAGTAAATTTCAGTTTCATGAGCAAATAATAAGCTCTGTTAGGAGTGGATGTTAATTAAATGGAAGCTATAATCAGAGTTTATCTCCCAGTTATTTATAGTAGGTGTTCTGTCAGTGAAAAATTTAAGAGTTAGATCCATGATGGCAGAGGATGACTTTTAAAAGCCTGGAAATACAACTCTTGGGTTTGGGGATTTTTCCTGTGCTTTCAGGGAGAAAAGCATGCTGCATAAACTCTATGTATCCCAAAATATTGCTGGTTACTCTCACTTTGCAGGATACAATTATTCACTAAGATAAATTCAGGTATATATTTCCCAAGCCTGCTCTACTTAAAAGTTGTATTCAAATTGACACCACTCTGGCTAACCAATCTTCTGAGGACAAGCTTTCAGCTGCCTCTTAATCTTGTCCTCTCATTCAGCCTACATTTTGCCATTTTATTGGCACAAAGATCATAAGATACTTTGTCAAGTGCCCTAGTAACATAAAGGTACAGTACATCTATTGTTAGGCATTCTTTATCAATATCATAAGCATATTAATAGTGAAAAGAGAATAGTTTGATGTGACTTACCCTGCACTTACATCTATTCATCCTCTAATTCCTAACAGAAAAGCCTCATTTTTAATGTGCCTCATAATTAATGCGCATTCTCATAAAGTCAAAAATTTTATAAGTTCATGGCAATGTTTCCCCCAAAGGACTTAAAAACATGTGCTTCCCTACCTGCAATTACTTTAGTCACCCTGAAACTCATCAAATAATGTCCAAGGTTGGTGCTGAAATTTCCAGCTTAGCCATCTCAAGCCTGTCCAAATTTTCTATAATCACTAGTGAAGCCTTTCTGGTCACCAAAAGAAGACTCCCCAAATGCTCTTGTATTGACTCGCTATCTGCAACTTTCAAAAGATATTCCTTTATTTTTTCATGGTCCTAGGCAAACTCTGGGTCTAAGGGTGATATATTTTCTTTACCCTATGAACCTATGTACATGGACATATATCTTAATCATTCTCCCCAAAAGAATTCCTTTCTTCGGCTGGGCGCGGTGGCTCAAGCCTGTAATCCCAGCACTTTGGGAGGCCGAGACGGGCGGATCACAAGGTCAGGAGATGGAGACCATCCTGGCTAACATGGTGAAACCCCGTCTCTACTAAAAAATACAAAAAAAATAGCCGGGCGAGGTGGCGGGCGCCTGTAGTCCCAGCTACTCAGGAGGCTGAGGCAGGAGAATGGCGTGAACCCGGGAGGCGGAGCTTGCAGTGAGCTGAGATTCGGCCACTGCACTCCAGCCCGGGCAACAGAGCGAGACTCCGTCTCAAAAAAAAAAAAAAAAAAAGAATTCCTTTCTTCCTTCAGCTAAAGGACATGTCATCCTTCCTTTTCTTTCCATATTTCTTTGTTTCTCTTATGATTGCCAGATTTATAATTATTTTTTAGCTTATTCTACTCTTCCCACGTTTCTAAGCAAATCTAAGTCTTGCAGTCACTGTGTCCCGCATGTATTTCAGATAACCTTTTTAACTTCTAATTCATAAAAATTCCATGGGGTTACTTCTCTCTACCTCAATCTAAGAAATTGACCTAGACTCTATATAATTAAGGCTAGTATTCTTTATATGTTCCTTGATATATTACATTAAAGTCTTGGTCCCTGAAATGCCCAACTATTAAGTCCATTGGAGCAAAAAAAGGTAACAACTCCTTTTAAAGAAACATGGAAACAAACATATTAGTTTTAATAATTTTATAAAAATATTTGACATTAACATTTGAATTTTGTCTGAAGATATACTCAAAAATGTTTACAGCAATACGGCAATTTCTTTTTTTCAGATGGGATTGAAAGTTTGTTCATTCATCTAGCAAATCTTTATTTGCATTCCTCCTAAGGTGTACTAAGCACAGCATTAAGTGATTGTAATATAACAATGCACAAGGCACTGGCGCAGCCCTTGGGATACAGAGAAATAAATAGGCAGAAGCAATTTGCTGTGGCAAATGTTATTAAAGATAAAGTGCAGGATGCCAAAGAAGCACAGAGGAAGCACATCTCATTTGAATGAAGGTGATGGTGTTGCAGGCAAAATAAACATTGAGCAGGAAAGTGTCTTAGAGGAGTAGAATCTCTAGAATAAGGGCTAAGACGATGAGCAGGTATCAGAAACATGAGATAACAACAGGAAGGCAGGCAGGCAAAATGTTCCACGGCCACATAAAACACACGCAGTCCTAGAAAGAAGGGAGGAGGGAGGAGAGCAAGAAAGCTCAGGAGAACAGAATATCCTATCTGACTGGAGGACTGAGTAAACTGCAGAACAGTGACTCATGAAGAGGGAAGAAAAGAAAGATTCAGATAAGGAAGGAATTTTTATTTTATCCTGAGAACATATTTTTAGAGGGACAGTGACACAATTACACAAAGATTCCTCTCATTGCAAGAGGAATGATAGAAATCAAACTGAATTGTAGGTAGGCTGGACGCAAGGAGGCCTGTTAGGAAACTGTGGCAGGAACCCAGGTAAGCAATGAAAGCAGCCTGGACTAATTGAGCAGCCACATTAACAGGGACAAGGGGATGGATTCTATTGTGAGGTAGGTATGTCAATGGGACTTTGTGAGGGGCTATAGGTGGGGAGAGACAAGACTGGCAGTCACTAATGGCACCTTAGTTCCTGACTGAAACAACCTGGTGAAGACAGATGCCATTCACTAAGAATGAAAATACCAAAGAGAAAGAGATAAGTCACAGAAGATCATTATTAGTTTCTAAAGAGGTAAAGAGGGACATTATTTTTCACTCAGTATCTATTTCTATAAACATGATAATTATATTGGCAAGGTTGTTGTAAGAACCAAAATGAGAATACATTTAGGAAAATCACATGACACAGTGCCTTAATGGTGTACATAAACTTCTTGTTAATGTCTTAAAATAA
Organism: Trachypithecus francoisi; assembly: GCF_009764315.1. Taxonomy (NCBI): domain Eukaryota; kingdom Metazoa; phylum Chordata; class Mammalia; order Primates; family Cercopithecidae; genus Trachypithecus; species Trachypithecus francoisi. Next base: position 59,825,468 of record NW_022681468.1, read on the forward strand.
TTACTTTGATATCTGTAAAAAACATACTTTGGCCAAATGTTTGTTTTGTAATGCTTAGCATTTTTTAAGATTTCAGGACTATTTCAAATACATCTAAACAATTTGAATTTAAGTATCTACAAAAGAAAGTATTTTCCCACCTATAAACCTTTTTAGAATACAAAATTTCTTATCAAGGATCTTTAAAATAAAGGTATGGAGTTATCTACTTTGTTCCAGGAGATGCATGGGGATATTATAAATCAGAGGTGAATAAAAGAATCCTGTTGTCAAATAAAAGACAGATGTCAAATAAAAAACAAACAGATAAAAAATAAATGCGATTATAGGCATATGCACTGGTTGGTGCAGAAGCACAGAAAAGGACCACCTATTCCTATCTGGGAAGGGTGTGGGTGGTCAGCCAGGACCTACCAGGGAACGTGGCATTTACCTGAGTTGAGTCATGAAGGACAAGCAGAGGTTTGCTGGATGAGGAAGAAGGGAATGGGTATACCAGTGAAACAAAAGATCATCGCAAAAGTGAGACAAAACGAAATAACCTTTACTTTGGTGGAGATGAAAAATGGTGAGAGAAATAGAAAAAATTAATAAATAAAAAGGTGTTATTAAGAATTCCAAGTACAAATAATGAAACATGAAATCCACTTGTGGAAAATTAAATGTGTAAAAATAATTCGAGCTTGATATACATAAAACATAAGGAAAACAGTAAAGAACGTCAAAGTGTACCAGATTTTAAAAATTGTGAGAAAATAAAAATTACTTTTGAAAAAAACAACAATACACTGGTCAAATAGAAACAGAAGACTAAGGAAATACCTAAGCAATAATATAGAAAAAGATTGAAGAACCAGATATATCCATAGACCTATAGAGAAGAAAATAAATATATATATATATATGCTCATACACTTACACATATACATTCACTTAGAGACTTTATTTTTGTATCAGCTTTTATTCTGTCCTAGAGTTTATTCAAATCTCAGCAGAGAGTTAAGAAAGGATTTTTATTTGCAATTCCATTTATCATATTCCTTATTTTATTTGGATTAGTATAGGCTACACTGAGTTTTCAAGTGAATATCGAATCTCTGTAATTTTTAAAAGAATGTACTCTCTGTTTGTAAATACAATGTTGTAGGATAAATATACTAATGCTGGTCCTTCAGAAAGAAATTTAAAATGTACCAAAATCTAAAAATACACTTACTTGAAAACCAAATGAATCCACTAAGTGTATTTACTCTCCCACCAACCCACTCCCATTTGTCTCACATAAAGCCCTTTTTTATCATATAAAATAGCATGGTTGCATTATATATATTCTACTATATCCCATAAAATGGTGCATGTGAAATTATTTTAAAAGAACACCTCTGAGCTGCTGTATTCAAGAAAGCCAAGAAATAATAGTATTTATATTTCTTTCCAGCCTAGGAAATCTATTTCCAACCTAGAATGTATTTATTATAGGAAGCAATTACTTTTCCCTCCAAAAGTAAAATTAACGTTTATATGTCACTTAGTATGTACCAAGATTGTCCTAGGTACATTATATCTAACAACTCACAAAATACTCACAAATAGCCCTGTACCATAGTTATTAAAAGAATTTAAAATACTTCCATGAACTATAGCACTACAGAAAATGCAGCACATGAAAATACAGTAAGAGCACTGCATAACACATCATACACAGTAAAATACTTTGGAATAAACGAATGAATCCATTAGAAAATATTTGAAGACTTTCTACAGGCCAGACACTGTTCTATTAAACAAGACATACAAATGTTGCTACATTTATAATGCTTGTGAGGGGTGAGGGGAAATACATAGTACTTAAAAGTAAATAAATTATTTGGTATATTAGAAGATAATTTTGCTATGAAAAATAAACAGGGGAAGATAAAGGGAGGTGGAACAAGATGGTGAAATAGAAGGGTCTGCCAATCATCCCTCCTGCAAGGACACCAATTTAACAACTATCTATGCGCATATACACACACAAAGCACCTTCATAAGAGTCAAAAACCAGGGGACCACTCACAGTACCTGTTTTTTGTTTGTTTGTTTGTTTTTGTTTTTCTTGAGACAGTCTTGCTCTGTCACCCAGGCTGGAGTGCAGTGGTGCGATCTCGGCTCACTGCAAGCTCTGCCTCCCAGGTTCACGCCATTCTCCTGCCTCAGTCTCCCGAGTAGCTGGGACGACAGGCACCTGCCACCACGCCCAGCTAATTTTTTTTATTTTTAATAGAGATGAGGTTTCACCGTATTATCCAGGCCTGATCTCGTGATCTGCCCGCCTTGGCCTCCCAAAGTGCTGGGATTACAGGCGTGAGCCACCACGCCCAGCCACAGTATCTGATTTTAACTTCATATTGCTGAAACAGACACTGAAAAGGTAGAAAAACAGTCTTGAATCACTGACACTACCCTTCTCCCATCCCCTGATAGCAGTGCCAGAGTGGTCCAGAGAGGTTTCTGTGCACCGAGGCAGGGAAAGCACAGCAATTTGAGGGATTGAACTCAGTAAAATGTCCTGTTAAAACAGAAATGAAAAGTGGACCAAACTCAGCTTATGCCCACCTATGGAAGGAGCCCTAGCTGGGGTGAAATTTTTAATCCCAGTGGCGAGTACTTGAGTTTCCACAAGCATCACCACCATGCGCTAATGTGCTCTGGAGCTCTAAATAAACTTGAAAGGCAGTCTAGGCTGCAACACCTAGATGAGTCCTAGTGATAAATTGGGCCAAGAGCCAGAGGACAGGAGGACACGTGACATTCTGAGACATCAGTCAGGGAGGCTGAGGGAATGTTAGCACCACCCCTCTCCTAACCCCAGGCTGAACAGCTCATGGCTCCAAAAGAGACCCATTCCTTCTGCTTGTAGAGAGGAGTGGGAATAGTGGGGAGGACTTTGCCTTGTATCCCGAAATACCAGCTCAGCCACAGCAGGATAGGGTACCAGTCAGAGTCAAGAGGCCTCCTCTCCATGCCCAAACTGCTAGATAATACTCCTAGACACACCCTGGGCCAGAAGGAAACCTGCTACCTTAAACGGAAGGACTGAGTCTTGACACCATTCATTGCCTGCTAACTGAAGAGCCCTTGGGCCCTGAATAACCAGCAGCAATACCCAGGTATTATGTTGAGGGACTTGAGTGAGATTCTGAGATTTACTGACCTCAGGTGAGACTCATCACATTCCCAGCTATGGTGGCTATGGGAAAAGACCCCTTCTACTTAATAAAAGTGGAGGGAAAAATAAAGGGAACTTTGTCTTGAACCTTAGGTACCAGCTTGGCCATAGGGCGGTAGAGCACCAAGTGGATTCTTGGGATCTCCAATTTTAAGACTTCGCATTTGCATGACATTTCTGGACCTGCCCTGGGCCAGAGGAGTACCCACTGCCCTGAAGGGTGTGTCCCAGGCCAGGCAACATTCACCAAAAGCAGACTAAAGAGCCCTTGGGCCTTAAAAGAACATCAGTGGTAGTCTGGCAGTATTCCCTATGGGCCTGTGGAAGTGGTGGCCGCAGGCTGAGGTTCCTCCGTCTTTGCAAAGGGGAGGGAAGAGTGGGAAAGACTGCATCTGGTGGTTTGACCGCCAGCCCAGCTGCAGTGCAGTAGAACACCAGACAGGTTTCTAAGGTTTTTTATTCTACTCCCTGTCTCCCGGACAGTACCTCTGGACTCACCCAGGACCTGGGTGAATTTGTGACCCTGAAGGAAAGGACACAAGCCTGGCTGGCTTTGTCACCTGCTGATTGTAAAATCTCATACCCCTGAGCAAACATAGGCAGCAGCCAGGGAGTTGGTTTGAGCAAGGCTTGGGCAAGACCCAATGCTGTGCTGGCTTCAGGTCTAATCTAGCACAGTCACAATGGTGGTGGTCACAAGGTTGCTTGTGACACTACACCCCCAGCTTCAGGTAGCTCAAAGCAAAGAAAGAAACTCCATTTGTTCGGGAGAAAGTAAGGGAAGAGAACAAGAGTCTGTGGCTGTTAATTCTGAGAATTCTCCCAGATCTTGTCCAAGACCATCAAGGTGGTACTTCTATGCATCTGCAAGAACCACAGGTTTACCAGTTTTGGGGTGACCCTTAAAGTAGATACAGCTTAGATTACAATACCCAAGTCCTTTTGAATATCTGGGAAAGTCTTCCCAAGAAGGGCAGGCACAAACAAGCCCGGACAGTGACGACTATAATAAATACTTAACTCTTCAATGTCCAGACACAGACAAACATCTACAAGCATTAAGATACTCCAGGAAAACATGACCTCACCAAATAAGGCAACAGGGACTAATTTTGGAGACACAGAGATACGTGACTTTTCAGACAGAATTCCAAATAGCTATTTTGAGATGAATTCAGAATAACATGGAGAAGGAATGCCTCAAGCTTTGTTCACTTTGCTTAGGATTGTCTTGGCTATTTGGGCTCTTTTTGGTTTCATATAAATTTTAAAATAGTTTTTTTCTAGTAGTGTGAAGAATGTCAATGGTAGTTTGCTAAAAACAGAATTGAATCTATAAATTCCTTTGGGCAGTATGGCCATTTTAACAATATTGATTCTTCCTATCTATGAGCATGTAATGTTTTTCTATTTGTTTGTGTCATCTCTGATTTCTTTGAATAGTGTTCTATAGTTCTCATGGTAAAGATCTTTCACCTCCCTGATTAGCTGTATTCCTACGTATTTTATTATTTTTGTGCAAACTGTAAACAGGATTGCATTCCTGATTTGGCTCTTGGATTCACTGTTGTTGGTGTATAGAAATGCTAGTGATTTTTCTAGGTTGATTTTGTAAGGGATGTTCACTTTTACCACTGTTATTCAGCATAGTAGTGGAAGTCCTAGCTAGAGCAATCAGACAAAGAAATAATAAAGTGTATCCAAATTGGAAAGAAAGAAATCAAATTATCCTTATTTGCAGATGATATGATACTATATTTGGAAAAACCTGAAGACTCCACCAGAAAACTGACACAAGTATCAGTTTATGAGAATTAGTCAACAAATTCAGGAAAGTTGCAGGATACAAAATGAACATATAAAAATCAGTAGCATTTCTATACAGCAACAGCAAACAATCTGAAAAAGAAATCCTAAAAGTAGTCTCATTTAAAATGCCACAAATAAAATTAAATACTTAGGAATTAAGCAAAGAAGTGAATGATATCTACAGGCAAAACTAAAAATCACTGTTAAAAGAAATTGAAGAGGATACCAAAAACTGAAAATATATTCCATGTTCATGAATTGGGAGAATTGATATTGTTAAAATTTCCATACTACCCAATGCAATCTACAGATTTAATTCAATCCCTGTCAAAATACCAAGGACTTTCTTCACAGAAATAGGGGGAAAAAATCCTAAAATTTATATGAAACCACAAAAGGCCCAGAATAGCCAAAACTATCCTGAGTAAAAGAATAAAACTGGAGGAATCACATTACCTAACTTCAAATTATACTACAGAGCTATATTAAATAAAAAACCATGGTTCTGGCATAAAAACAGACACACAGACCAATGGAATAGAATAGAGAGCTCAGAAACAGATCCATACACCTATAGTAAATTCATTTTCTTTTTCTTTTAAGTTCTGGGGTACATGTACAGGATGTGTAGGTTTGTGTGCCATGGAGGTTTGCTGCACCTATCGACCCACCACCTAGGTATTAAGCCCAACATGCATTAGCTATTTTTCCTGATGCCTTCTCTCCTCCTACCCTAGCCCCAACAGGCCCTTGTATGTGTAGTTTCCCTCCCTGTGCCCATGTATTCTCATTGTTCAGCTCCCACTTATAAGTGAGAACATATGGTGTTTGGGGTTTTTTTTTTTTTCTGCATTAGTTTGTTGACGATAATGGCTTCCAGCTCCATTCATGTCCCTGCAAAAGACATGATCTTGTCACTTTTTGTGGCTGCATAGTATTCCATGGTGTGGTGTATATGTACCACATTTTCTTTATCCAGTCTATCGTTGATAGGCATTTGGGTTGATCCCATGTCTTTGCCATTGTAAATAGTGCTGCAATGAATATCCGAGTGTGTGTTTCTTTGTAATGGAATGATTTATATTCCTTTGGGTACATCCCTAGTAATGGGATTGCTGGGTCAAATGGTATTTCTGGTTTAGATCTCTGAGGAATCACCACACCGCCTTCCACAATGGTTGAACTAATTTACATTCTCACCAACAATGTAAAAGCATTCCTATTTCTCCGCAACCTTGCAAACATCTGTTGTTTAGTAAATTCATTTTCAACAAAGGTGCCAAGAATGTGCATTGGGGAAAAGAGTGTCTCTTCAATAAATGGTGATTGGAAAACTGGATATCTCTATGCAGAAGAATGGAACTAGACCCTTGTCTCTCACCATATACAAAAATTAAATTAAATGGACTACAAATTTAAATCTAAGACCTTGAACTATAAAACTACTACAAGAAAACATTAGTGGAAATCTCCAGGACATTGGTCTGGGCAAAAATGTCTTGGGTAATACTCCATAAGCACAGGCAACCAAAGCAAAAATTAACAAATGGGATTACATGAAGTTAAAAAGCTTCTGCACAGCACAGAAAACAATCAACAAAGAGAAGAGATAACCCACAGAATGAGGGACAATATTTGCAAACTACCAATCTAACAAAGGATTCCTATTCAAAATCTATAAAGAGCTCTAACAACTCTATAGGAAAGAAATCAAATAATTTTAAAATGGGCAAAAGACCTGACTAGACATTTCTCAAAAGAAGACATACAAATGGCAAACAGGCATATGATCAACATCAACATCACTGATCATAAGAGAACTGCAAAGCAAAACCACAATGAGATATTGTCTTACTCCAGTTAAAATGGCTTATATCCAATGACAGGCAATAACAAAGGCTGGTAAGGATGTGGAGAACAAAGGCTGAAGGGATGTGAGGATGTGTATGCTCTTGGTGGGAGTGTAAATTAGTACAACCACTATGGAGAACAATTTGGAGGTTTCTCAAAAAACTAAAAATAGTGTTACCATATAATCTAGTAATCCCACTGCTGGATATATACCCAACATAAAGGAAATCGGTACGTATATCAAAGAGATATCTCCATTCTCATGTTTGTTCCAGCACTGTTCACAATAGCCAAAATTTGGAAGCAACCTAAGTGCTCATCAACATGTGACTGGATAAAGAAAATATGGTACATATATACAATTGAGTACGATTCAGCCATAAAAATGAATGAGATTCTGTCATTTGCAACAACATGGATGGAACTGGAGATCATTATATTAACCGAAATAAGCCAAGCACACAAAGACAAAAATCACATGTTCTCACTTACATGTGTGATTTAAAAATCAAAATAATTGAAGTCATAGAGATAGCTGAAGGAGAAGGATGGTTACCAGAGGCTGGGAAGGGTAGCGGGCAGTTGAATCAGGGGAAGGTGGGGATGGTTAATGGGTACCAAAAAAAATAGTTGGAAAGGATGAATAAGATCTACTATTTGATAATACAACAGGGTGACTATAGTCAATAATAATTTAATTGAACATTTTTAAATAACTAAAAGAGTATAATTGAATTTTTTTAACAAAAGATAAATACTTGAGGGATGGATACTTCATATTCCACGATGTGATTATTACACATTGCATGCCTGTACCAAAACATCTCATGTACTATGTAACCACAGAAATTAAAAATAAATGTACTACTATGTAGCCACAGAAATTAAAAATAAATAACTTTTGGCCTGGCACAGCGGCTCACACCTGTAATCCCAGAACTTTGGGAGGCCAAGGTGGGTGGATTACGAGGTTAGACCATCCTGGCTAACACAGTGAAACCCTGTCTGTACTAAAAATACAAAAAATTAGCCAGGCGTGGTGGTGAGTGCCAGTAGTCCCAGCTACTTGGAAGGCTGAGGCAGGAGAATGGTGTGAACCCGGGAAGTGGAGCTTGCAGTGAGCTGAGATGGCACCATTGCACTCCAGCCTGGGCTACAGTGTGAGACTCTGTCTCAAAATAAATAAATAAATAAATAAATAACTTTTTAAAAAAGATCAGGAGTGGGGTCAGTGCAGGGAGCAGGTTATGATTTTAAATATGGTGGTCAGGCTGGGCCTCATTAAGAAGGTCACATTCGTGCAATCACGGTAAAGGAATGAGAGAGATAACTCTTCAGCCATCTGGCTGCTCTATTGAAAATCAATGACAGTGAGTGTATTAATCTCCTAGGGCTTTCATAATAAAGTAACACAAACTGGGCGGCTTAAAACAATAGAAATTCATTCTCTCATAGTTCTGGAAACTAGAAGTACAAAATCAGTGTTGGTAAGGACACTCTCTCTGCAAACTCAAGAAGATTTATCCTTGACTCTTCTAGCTAATGGTGGCTAGTGGCAGTCCTTGGCAGTCCTTCGCTTATAGTAGATAGAGGTTCGTTTCACTTCCATTCTCCCACAGCTTTCTCACCCTCTGTGTGTCTCTGTGTCTCTGCTTACTCATCTTATAAGGACACCAGCCATTGGATTATAACCCATTTTAATCCAGTAAGACCTCATCTTAATTAATTATCTTGGCAAAGACTCTATTTCCAAATAAGGTCACATTCTGAGGTTCCAGGTGGATATGAACTTTTTTTCCAGGGGGGAACACGATTCAGCCCAGTATAGTAAGTCAGGGATATAAGCAAGAAGACCTGTTAGGAAGTGATTACAATAATTCATTAGTAAAAATTAATGGTGCTTGAAAATGGTTAGCAGTAGAGGTGGTAAGAAATGTTAGATTTTTATTCTATCTTAAAGGTAAACTAACAAGATTTATGAGTAGATTAAAAGTAAAATGTGGAAGAGAAAAGTCAATGATCAGTTCAAACTTTTGGCCTGAAAAATCTAGAAGGAATGAATTGCCATCAACTGAGCAAAACACACAAACAAACAAAACTGCTAACAAATCATGTTTCAGTATCTCTGTTGTAAGAATTAGAAGGGGGAGGTTCCAAGATGGCCAAATAGGAACAGCTCTAGTCAGCAGCTCCCAGAGTGAGTGACGCAGAAGACACGGCAATTTCTGCATTTCCAATTGAGGTACCAGGCTCATCTCACTGGGGCTTGTCAGACAGTTGGTGCAGGACAGTGGGTGCAGCCCACGGACCGTGAGCCAAAGCAGGGCAAGGCATCGCCTCACCTGGGAAGCACAAGGGGTAAGGGAATTCCCTTTCCTAGCCAAGGGAAGTCGTGGAAGATGGCACCTGGAAAATTGGGTCACTCCCACCCTAGTACTGTGCTTTTCCAACGGTCTTTGCAAACAACACACCAGGAGATTATATCCCGTGCCTGGGTAGGAGGGTCCCACGTCCATGGAGCCTCACTCACTGGTAGCACAGCAGTCTGAGATTGAACTGCAAGGTGGAAGTGAGGCTGGAGGAGGGGCGTCCGCCATTGCTGAAGCTTGAGTAGGTAAACAAAGTGGCCAGAAAGCTCAAACTAGGCGGAGCCCACCACAGCTCAAGGAGGCCTGCCTGCCTCTGTAGATTCCACCTCTGGGGGCAGGGAATAGCTGAACAAAAGGCAGCAGAAACTTCTGCACACTTAAACATTCCTGTCTGCCAGCTTTGAAGAGAGTAGTGGTTCTCCCAGCACGGAGTTTGAGATCTGAGAACGGACAGACTGCCTCCTCAAGTGGGTCCCTGACCCCTGAGTAGCCTAACTGGGAGGCACCTCTCAGTAGAGGCCGACCGACACCTCATATGGCCGGGTGCCCCTCTGAGATGAAGCTTCCAGAGGAATGATCAGGCAGCAACATTGGCCATTCTGCAATATCTGCAGTTCTGCAACCTGCGCTGGTGATACCCAGGCAAACAGGGTCTGGAGTGGACCTCCAGCAAACTCCAACAGACCTACAGCTGAGGGACATGACTGTTAGAAGGAAAACTAACAAATAAAAAGGACATCCACAGCAAAACCCAATCTGTATGTCACCATCAGCAAAGACCAAAGGTAGATAAAACCACAAAGATGGAGAGAAACCAGAGCAGAAAAGAAGAAAATTCTAAAAATCGGAGTGCCTCTTCTCCTCCAAAGGAACACAGCTCCTCGCCAGCAACGGAGCAAAGCTAAATGAAGAATGACTTTGACGAGTTGACAGAAGAAGGCTTCAGAAGATTGGTAATAACAAATTTCTCCAAGCTAAAGGAGGATGTTCGATCCCATCGCAAAGAAGCTAAAAACCTTCAGACAAGATCAGATGAATGACTAACTAGAATAAACAGTGTAGAGAAGACACTGAGTGACCTGATGGAGCTGAAAACCATGGCACGAGAACTACATGACACATGCACAAGCTTCAGTAGCCAATTGGATCAACTGGAAGAAAGGGTATCAGTGATTGAAGATCAAATGAATGAAATGAAGTGAGAAGAGAAGTTTAGAGAAAAAAGAGTAACAAAAAATGAACAAAGCCTCCAAGAAATATGGGACTATGTGAAAAGACCAAATCTACGTCTGGCTGGTGTACCTGAAAGTGACAGGGAGAAAGGAACCAAGTTGGAAAACACTCTGCAGGATATTATCCAGGAGAACTTCCCCAACCTATCAAGGCAGGCCAACATTCAAATTCAGGAAATACAGAGAATGTCACAAAGATATTCCTCGAGAAGAGCAACTGCAAGACACATAAGTTCAGATTCACCAAAGTTGAAATGAAGGAAAAAATGTTAAGGGCAGCCAGAGAGAAAGGTCGGCTTACCCACAAAGGGAAGCCCATCAGACTATCAGTGGATCTCTCAGCAGAAACTCTACAAGCCAGAATAGAGCGGGGGCCAATATTCAACATTCTTAAAGAAAAGAATTTTCAATCCAGAATTTCATATCCCGTCAAACTAAGTTTCATAAGTGAAGGAGAAATAAAATCCTTTACAAACAAGCAAATGCTGAGATATTTTGTCACCACAAGGCCTGCCTTACAAGAGCTCCTGAAGGAAGCACTAAACATGGAAAGGAACAACTGGTACCAGCCACTGCAAAAACATGCCAAGTTGTAAAGACTATCGATGCTAGGAAGAAACTGCATCAACTAACGAGCAAAATAACCAGCTAACATCATAATGACAGGATCAAATTCACACATAACAATATTAACCTTAAATGTAATTGGGCCAAATGCTCCAATCAAAAGACAAAGACTGGCAAATTGGATAAGGAGACAAGACTTATCAGTGTCCTGTATTCAGGAGACCCATCTCACATGCAGTCACATATAGGCTCAAAATAAAGGGATACAGGAAGATCTACCAAGGAAATGGAAAACAAAAAAAAAGCAGGGTATGCAATCCTAGTCTCTGATAAAACAGACTTTAAACCATCAAAGATCAAAAGAGACAAAGAAGGTCATTACATAATGGTAAAGGGATCAATTCAACAAGAAGAGCTAACTATCGTAAATATATGTGCACCCAATACAGGAGCACCCAGATTCATAAAGCAAGTCCTTAGAGACTTACAAAGAGATTTAGACTCCCACACAACAATAATGGAAGACTTTAACACCCCACTGTCAACATTAGACAGATCCACGAGACAGAAAGTTAACAAGGATATCCGGGAATTGAACTCAGCTCTACACTAAGCGGACGTAATAGACATCTACAGAACTCTCCACCCCAAATTAACAGAATATACATTCCTCTTAGCACCACATTGCCTTATTCCAAAATTGACCACACAGTTGTAAGTAAAGCACTTCTCAGCAAATGTGAAAAAACAGAAATCATAACAAACTGTCTCTCAGACCACAGCACAATCAAATTAGAACTCAGGATTAAGAAACTCACTCTAAACCAGTCAACTACATGGAAACTGGACAATCTGCTCCTGAAAGACTACTGGGTACATAACAAAACAAAGGCAGAAATAAAGATGTTCTTTGAAACCAATGACAACAAAGACACAACACACCAGAATCTCTGGGACACATTTAAAGCAGTGTGTAGAGGGAAATTCATAGCACTAAATGCCCACAAGAGAAAGAAGGAAAGATCTAAAATTACCCTAACATCACAATTAAAAGAACTAGAGAAGCAAGAGCAAACACATTCAAAAGCTAGCAGAAGGCAAGAAATAACTAAGATCAGAGCAGAACTGAGAGATAGAGACACAAAAAACCCTTCAAAAAATCAATGAATCCAGGAGCTGGTTTTTTGAAAAGATCAACAAAGTTGATAGACCACTAGCAAAACTAATAAAGAAGAAAGAAGAATCAAGTAGAAACAATAAAAAACGATAAAGAGGATATCACCACTGATCCCACGGAGATACAAACTACCATCAGAGAATAACTATAAATACCTCTATGCAAACAAACTAGAAAATCTAGAAGAAATGGATAAATTCCTGGACACATACACCCTCCCAAGACTAAACCAGGAAGAAGTGGAATTTCTGAATAGACCAATAACAGGCTCTGAAATTGAGGCAAAAATTAAGAGCCTACCAACCAAAAAATGTCCAGGACCAGACGGATTCACAGCCGAATTCTACCAGAGGTACAAAGAGAAGCTGGTACCATTCCTTCTGAAACTATTCCAATCAATAGAAAAAGAGGGAATTCTCCCTAACTCATTTCATGAGGCCAGCATCATCCTGATACCAAAGCCTGGCAGAGACACAACAAAAAAAGAGAATTTTACACCAATATCCCTGATGAACATCGATGCAAAAAACCTCCATAAAATACTGGCAAACTGAATCCAGCAGCACATCGAAAAGCTTATCCACCATGATCAAGTGGGCTTCATCCCTGGGATGCAAGGCTGGTTCAACATATACAAATCAATAAACTTAATCTATCATATAAACAGAACCAAAGACAAAAACCACATGATTATCTCAATAGACGAAGAAAAGGCATTCAACAAAATTGAACAGCCCTTCACGCTAAAAACTCTCAATAAATTAGGTATTGATGGGACATATCTCAAAATAGTAAGAACTATATATGACAAACCCACAGCCAATATCATACTAAATGGGCAAAAACTGGAACCATTCCCTCTGAAAACCAGCACAAGACAAGTATGCCCTCTCTCACCACTCCTATTCAACATAGTTTGGAAGTTCTAGCCAGGGCAATCAGGCAGGAGAAAGAAATAAAGGGTATTCAATTAGGAAAAGAGGAAGTCAAATTGTCCCTGTTTGCAAATGACATGATTGTATATTTAGAAAACCCCATCATTTCAGTCCAAAATCTCCTTAAGACTTCAGCAAAGTCTCAGGATACAAAATCAATGTGCAAAAATCACAAGCATTCCTATACACCAATAACAGACAAACAGAGAGCCAAATCATCAGTGAACTCCCATTCACAATTGCTTCAAAGAGAATAAAATACCTAGGAATCCAACTTACAAGGGATATGAAGGACCTCTTCAAGGAGCATTACAAACCACTGCTCAACGAAATAAAACAGGACACAAACAAATGGAAGAACATACCATGTTCATGGATAGGAAGAATCAATATCATGAAAATGGCCATACTGCCCAAGGTAATTTAGAGATTCAATGCCATCCCCATCAAGCTACCAATGACTTTCTTCACAGAATTGGAAAAAACTGCTTTAAAGTTCATATGGAACCAAAAAAGAGTCCATATTGCCAAGACAATCCTAAGTCAAACGAACTAAGCTGGAGGCATCATGCTACCTGACTTCAAACTATACTACAAGGCTACAGTAACCAAAACAGCATGGTACTGGTACCAAAACAGGTATGCAGACCAATGGAACAGAACAGAGCCCTCAGAAATAATACCACACATCTACAACCATCTGATCTTTGACAAACCTGACAAAAACAAGAAATGGGGAAAGGATTCCCTGTTTAATAAATTGTCTAGGAAAACTGGCTAGCCATATGCAAAAAGCTGAAACTGGATCCCGTCCTTATATCTTATGCAAAAATTAATTCAAGATGGACTAAAGACTTAAATGTCAGACCTAAAACCATAAAAACCCTAGAAGAAAACCTAGGGAATACCATTCAGGACATAGGCATGGGCAAGGACTTCATGACTAAAACACCAAAAGCAATGGCAACAAAAGCCAAAATTGACAAATGGGATCTAATTAAACTAAAGAGCTTCTGCACAGCAAAAGAAACTACCATCAGAGTGAATACACAACCTACAGAATGGGAGAAAATTTTTGCAATTTACTCATCTGACAAAGGGCTAATATCCAGAATCTACAAAGAACTTAAACAAATTTACAAGAAAAAAATCAAACAACCCCATCAAAAAGTGGCGAAGGATATGAACAGATACTTCGCAAAAGAAGACATTTATGCAGCCAACAGACACATGAAAAAATGCTCATCATCACTGGCCATCAGAGAAATGCAAATTAAAACCACGATGAGATACCATCTCACACCAGTTAGAATGGCGATCATTAAAGTCAGGAAACAACAGTTGCTGGAGAGGATGTGGAGAAACAGGAACACTTTTACACTGTTGGTGGGACTGTAAACTAGTTCAACCATTATGGAAGAGAGTGTGCCAATTCCTCAAGGATCTAGAACTAGAAATGTCATTTGACTCAGCCATCCCATTACTGGGTATATACCCAAAGGATTATAAATCATGCTGCTATAAAGACACATGCACATGTGTGTTCATTGTGGCACTATTCACAATAGCAAAGACTTGGAACCAACCCAAAAGTCCATCAATGATAGACTAGATTAAGAAAATATGGCACATATACACCATAGAAAACTATGCAGCCATAAAAAAGGATGAGTTCACGTCCTTTATAGGGTCATGGATGAAACTGGAGACCATCATTCTGAGCAAACGGCCACAAGGACAGAAAATCAAACACTGCATGTTCTCACTCATAGGTGAGAATTGAACAATGAGAACACCTGGACAGGGGGTGGGGAAAATCACACACCGGGGCCTGTTGTGCATTGGGAGGCTAGGGGATGGATAGCATTAGGTGATATACCTAATGTAAATGACGAGTTAATGGGTGCAGCACACCAACATGACACATGTATACATAGGTAACAAACCTGCACATTGTGCATGTGTACCCTAGAACTTAAAGTATAATAATTAAAAAAAGAATTAGGAACAGGGAGGTTAGAAGTTGGGTTTTACATATATAAAGTTTAAGATGCTTATTCAACATCTCAGTGAAAACATCAATTAGGCAGCTGGATATACAAATATGAAGTGGGGAGTGGGCAAATCTGGAGTTGGGGAAGACCTGGGACGGAGTTGAAAATTTGGGAGTTACTGGCTAGCATTTAAATAAATGAGACATTTAAAACAATAAATAGAGATCACCATTCAGAATGTGAGCAGGTGAGTTACTGGGCAATAAGAAAATGAATAAGACAGAGAGAGCAGGAAGAAGCAATTCTCAAGCAATGAGTAAAGCATGCTACCAAAAACCTAATGGCAAAAGCAACACTTCTTAACTAATGTATCAACAGACATCTATGACGTTAAGAAATTTTTGGTATTTAGAAGTAATGAAAACAATAAATTCTTGCAAATAGTAAGAAGAACCCTTCAATAATAAAAGGACCAACTGCTGAGAGGGAGTTAGGAAAGAGGATGGAACATGCAAAAGAGTATTTTGGTCTTTAGACAGGGGAATATTAGAGAGAGCTCACACTGAAAGAGCAACCATTCTTTTGGCATAATAAACAAAGGATGCTTTCTGATTTCTTAGTAACAACTGGAAATGGATATTATAACAATATTCATAGTATTCATGGTTTTTATATTTAATATATGCTTACACTAATTACAGAGTAAATGTACTATCACTCATTTGTCCGTTGGGAAGTGCAGTATTTCTTGTTTCATCATAAAGCTTCAAATTAAAAATATCTCATAGACAGATAATCATAAATATACATTAAAGTACACTTATATCTAATAGATGCTTCCTAACAAACATAGTCACAATCTTGACATCACTACCAGTAATTGCCTCATACTTATACCATATGCTGCCACAATGGAAAGCACTTTGGAAATACATATTAAGAACTTTAAAATGCTCATTCAAAAAAAATTTTTTGAGATGGGGTCTTGGGGGTCCTGTTATGTTTCCCAGGCTGGTCTCAAACTAAGCTCAAGCAATTCTTCCACCTCAGTCTCTTGAATAAATGGGATTACAGGCATCTGCCACTTCACCCAGCTCTGACAAATTTTATTTCAGGAAATATATCCTAAGAATGAATGCCAACACACATCCAAAAAAAAAAAAATTCAAGGATGCTCACATTACATAATATCAGAAAATTATAGTATCTTCATACACTGGAATATATTAGGTAATGTGTTAAATGGTATTGATCAGAGATATCAATACTGGAGGATAAATTGTTATTAAGTATTGTTAGAAACAAAAGAAGTCATCAGTCAGTAAATTCACAGTAGAATATAGTAATAAGTGTAACCCTATGCAAAATCAGATGAAACAGGAAAAACTCAACAGAAAATTTACAGTGTTATAATTATAGAAGTGAGGTTTGCCAATACCTCTGTGGGAGTTTAACCTAGCAGGGCTAAGATGTAAGCAAAAATTGAGTTGAAAATGTACCTTTTTCTGTTGTCCTAAGATCAGTTCCTTCTCTTTATGCCATCTCTATTTTGATAAAATTCCATATGTAAATGTGGTAATTGTTAACTAGAAGTAAAGCAAAATGTCCTGGTTAGTTTCATCTTAGGGAAAGTTCTGAGAGGGGCCCACTGAATTAGTCAAGTAAAAGGTTCTAAATGACAAAGAGAATAAATTTGGGTTTTATATTTCAGGAATTTCACTGCAGCTGGATGCTTGGGAATGTCTTAGGTATGGTAGACCCGTTGTTCCTATTGCTGAATTTGGTGATAACCTGTATAAACAAAAGGAGTTTTGTGCATTCATAAAATGTATTATACTCTTCTGCATCATTACCAGAAAGAGACTTTTAGCTGGAAAAACACAAAGCTCATTTTCCTGGATGGCCTGGGTAAATTGGCTTGGGATTGGATCAAGTGCAGCGGCCTGCCATTTAGATTGCTCACTCTGTTGCTTGCTAATACTCAGAAGGGTCAACTCTGCTCAAAGTAGGTTGTGCGCATTAAATCAGGAACCAACAGATTATGTAAGCGTTAAACATGTTCATGAAGAATTTGCAATAAACCTGGAAAAATGCTTATATTAAAAGCAGGAAAATTTTATATATTCAGTAGTATCTCAATAATGTATAAAATTATGAATGAGAAAAAACGTTAAGAGTAGTTCTATCTAGAGCAGCCATGTAAGGATTTTTGTTTTCTTACTTTATATTTAAAATATATATATTAAGAGTGCATAGTACTTGTAAGAATAGGGAGTATGGAGAGTTTCTGGGACTCAGAGTGAATAATAGCCAGTAAGTTGTTTCCCTTAACAAGGTTCATTTCTTTCTGACTGTGCTTTATCACTATTAAACACTAAACTAATTGAGGTCCACAACAAAGAAAATGAATAACAAATTAGTGAATTGTTCTTCTGCTTATATTTCATTCCCCAAATGCCTAATCAACCTTACTAAAAGCAGTTTTTTTATTAAAAGTAAGCAAAAAGCTAATTTGTAAATTTTATTATTGTCCTTCCTTGATACAAATGTTTCCTGCCCCATGGGAAACTATGACTTGAGTTTTTCTTCTTCCTTTCTTAATCTTTGCTCACTGTGAACCTCTCATTTCAAGTAGAAGACATGATATAGAACTCTCTAAAATTTCATTCAGAACGTAGAAAGATACTACCACCTGCCTTTCCCTATGTTCATAGATACCCAGCCAACAAAGAAGCAGAGGATGACCACCACTGACACTATCAACCACAACATACATGTGTGCTCCAGAATCCACTCGATCTCTAATGACTTGGAGCTGCATACTTTTGAAATGTATATGATTCTCAAAGATACACTGTTGTATCTCCACTGTTTCTTTCATAAACCAAGAGACATTTAATTATAAACAAGAGTCAACAGACCCAATTCACTTTCCTTTGAGCAACCAAGTCCTCAGATGTAGAAGCCACAGGGCATGTTGTGCCAACCTCTTTCTGCTCATATCTCGACACTTTAGAATTAAGCTATGTATCCATTATCAATTGCCCTGTGGGCATTCACTGACTGATATTTTGAAATGTTTTCTAAATCACCTGATTAAAATTGGTTTCTGAGCCCATCAGCATATATCATTAGGTTCCTGAACTTATTCCAAGAACAGTTGTGGCACAGACATCCTGAACAGTCTTCCTGTGTGGGGTCTAAAAAGAGAACACTTTCTGAGTCACCCATTACTTCTAGTGCTCAAAGGTAAGGTTAATTAGGAGCCACAGAACTGGTAAAGTCAAAGGTCCTTTAAAAAGGTGATTAACTACTAAAAACTCTCGAACCCTTTATCACATCCTCAAAGTAGTAGAATGTGAAAATTTTTTATAGGAATAAAGATATTATGTTGACCTGGAGACCTGGAAGAAGGCAACTTCTGAGATAGAATAAAATCCTGAGAAGCAGAAACTGAAGGATCATCATGTATAATCAAAAATCTACAGCAAATTAAAACTTACATTTGGGCTTTTACTCTTTCTTAAAACTACTAAGCAAGAGAGCACTCTCAGATGACTAGTTCTGTGTAAGGTGTCTTCATTATTTCTTTATTTGAATATTCTCTGACAACATTTATCTACAGTTTCACATATTTTTTCCATATTCAAATCTTCCTTGCTACTTTATACTACTCCCAAAAGATGAAATGGAGAACTTAGAAACTTTTACTCCAATCTTCTACTGTAGATTTCAGCATTGAGTAAGGATGAGGAAGAGGAAATAAATGGTATTATTGTCAGCCCAGAAGACACCACAGGAGTATCACATTTTATCAAGACTACCTTATCTTTATAGTCCTGGAACCTGGAAATCCACCTAGGCAATTAACCTTACAATGTTCTTCTGCATCTCCTTAGCATATTTCTAATTCTTTAAGAATTTCTTTTTATCCATTGCTAAGGAATCTCCCTTAAAGCTTTCTTTATTTGAACATGGTCATGGATTTAGGAAAAATAAAAGCATCAACTCATTTATGGGAAAGATTTTAGACTTTGCTTTTCCCTGAAGAAACTTTATTAGCCATAAAACATGATCAAAAGCTTTAAAAATATCTAAGTCTACCTAATAATAAAGAATTTTGTATTGGCACACTCTGAGAGCCTTGTTTATCCCACAAATAAAGCTATTCATTTTGTGCTTTTGTTTCCCAGTATCTCATTAACTTATCTTGCACAAGCACATCTAAAATAATCTCTTCTGCTCTTTCTTTACAATTCAAAATTATTCCTGATAATGGCTTTTAAATGCCCATATCAGGGATCCACCATACTTTGTGATCAAAGGGAAATATTGAAAATATAAATTGGTCTCAGGAAGTACCAGGAAAATAATCTCTCCCCTGTGTTTACCATTATGCTACACAATATAAAATGCACAGCATGCCTCCTATCCTCAAGGAACTTGTATTACCACCTAACTGAGGAGAAAAGATACATATAAAACAACGGTGAGCAATACAAATAGCATAGACTAAAATTCTGTTGATACACTATTGATATTATACTGGATAATATCATGATTCAGAGAAGAAAGCCAGTGTGTATCAGAGTCCACAATAAATTTCAAGAAACTAAATGTGCCTCAAGAGAGCTAATATGTGGACAGAGTGACTCAAGACATAGGGACCCATCTCAGAGAGGACCAACAGTGTGTTTGTAGAACACACTGTTGTATCTCCGCTGTTTATTTCATAAGCCAAGAGATGTTTAATTTAAAACAAGAGTCTTTGAATTAGATGAAATAGGATGATCATAAAACTTATCATTCAACAGAACACTTTTGAGAGTGAAAGGGAAAGCTATTAATAATTACACTGGGATAAAATGTATAATGTATAAACTGGGATTATTCCTGAGAGAACTGAGACGTGCTCATCTCAACATTGAACACTTATTTTCTACTCTTTTTTCTTTCATGGGTATTATGGGTATTTGTGAGATTGTGAAGTATTTTAATTGTTGTGGGAGAAAATAATCATCAAGAAAATATCTGAGATTTTTCTGCTCAGAGCCAAGGGTACTAGGGAAAGTCCAGGAGTACCTTGAAACAGATAAACGCAAAAATAGAAAGCTCAGTACTCCCATTACTATTATTGTATAACAAATTTCCCTAAAACTTAATGGCTTTAAAAAAAAACATTTTATTATGCTCATGTATTTGATGGGTCAGAAAATTTAGAAAGGGTAACGGAAGGATGGCTCATCTCTGCTCCACAGTGACACTGGTCTCAACTGGGAAGATTTAAAGACTACATGTTGGGGTCATCTAAAGGCCTGTTCACTCACATACATCCCTACTCTGGGATGACATGAAGACTAGGACTGCTGACCAGAGCACCAGCATGTGACCTGCCTGTCATATCTGTGGCTTTGCTTCCTCATGGCATGATGGTCCCAGGGTAATTAGATTTCCTATGTGGCAGCTCAGGGCTCAAAACAGGAGTGCCCCAGAGAACAAGGCAAAAGCTACATCATCTATTGACTCACTCTTGTAAATCACACAGCTTCACCTGCATCATACTCTATTGTTCAAAGAAGCCATAGGCCCACTCAGATACAAGGGGTGATGTCATAGAGAAAATAATAACCCACCTCTCAATGGGTTAAGTGACAAAGAATTTTGAGGCCATATTTTAATATCAATGAACACAAGTTTGATGATTATTTTCTCCCACATTTAAAATATTTCACAATCTCACAAATACCCATAATACCCATGAAAGAAAAAAGAGTAGAAAATAAGTGTTCAATGTTGAGATGACTACATATCTCAGTTCCCTCAGGAATAATCCCAGTTTATACATTATACATTTTATCCCAATGTAATTATTAATAGCTTTCCCCTTCATTCTCAAAAGTGTCCTGTTGAATGATAAGTTTTATGATCATCCTATTTGATTTAATTCAAAGACCCATCTCTACATAAAAAGGGAAAGTAACACCCTCACCTCTCTCCAAAATAATTCATCTTAATCTAAAATATCCAAATTAATCAACTATATCACATATTCCAAATGCATTTGCTTTTTGAGCAACATGCCAGTTACCTTATAAGTATGTGAAGACACCAACCAGTAGTCAATAGTAAGAACAAGGCAGAACCGGGAAAACATGACTTCAAGATTCCCCCTTAATTTAGGTCCTATCTCTGGTAACAGGGCAGTGTATAAATCCAGTTTTGTTTGTTCATGTAAGAAGTCATTACCTTCAATGTCAGTTTTGTAGAGTTCTAAATGTAGCAGAGAAGCAGCTCTCCATGCTTTCATAAACCTTTTCGTGTCAAAACACCAAAAAGGGCTATATAAATAAACTGCATATTAAAAAAAAAAAAGCTTCAAAGGCATATTTTCCTACTTCAGTTTGAGAATGAATAGATAAAAGAAAAGTCAAACATGCTTTTAAATAGTCTTTGAAAAGACTGGAATTTTTTTGTTGCAACTTTTTTAAGCAAAGGGATTTATTTCCCCAAATGGAGCTTTTGTCCCACTTGGACACATTGTACAAGTCAGACTATGTCCTAAAACTAAATTGCATGCATTTACAATTCAGTTAGCACTTTCTGTTAGATGTAAGGGCATTTTCCTTGGATTTCTAACAGAGCTTGCTGTCAAACTCTAACATTTAAAAACGTTCAGCAAAGAAAGGTGAAAGGAACTTGGTTTGCATTTAACTAAGAAAAATTTATCATATTAACTATGGATGCTTAACATCAGGCCATAAAATTCTTGTCATGCTGTCAATGGGGCTTTCTCCCCTTATTTGTGCCTGCATTGCTAGAACTAGGAGTTTTCTACCAAAAGATCCATTTAGGGATTTTCCATTAGGAGATTATTAACTACTCTTCTAATAGATTAAATTCATAAGATTCCATTTATATTGAGAGCAGGGGAACATTATATGGGCTCTACTTCCCTTAATCTGATTTTATTGTTCTTATGTTAGAAGGACCTCAGTCCACACAAACTAATTTCTGGATATAGTTGTCAAGAGTTTAAATACTAGTAAGGAGTTATTTCAAACATCCTTAGTTAAAGTTCCAGAACGTACCATATCCCACATGACAACTTTAATTTCACCTGTAAGTCTATTCCAGTTATGGTTCTGTGCCTGGAGTCCCCAGGTCCATCCCCAGATTTGGTGATGTGCTAGGCAGACTCACAGAACTCACAGTTATGATGTACTACAACCAAAGGGTACAAGCAAAATCAGTAAAGGGAAAAAGTACATGGGACAGAGTCTAAGGAAAACCAAGTATACATTTCTAAGAATCTTGTCCCTGTAGACTTACATAAGGCAACTTAAATTTCTTCAGCATTGAACTGTGACACCTGTAAAATGTTGCCTCCTAGGACATCTCATTAGAGACTTAGTGCCCAAGGTTTTACTGGGTGCTGGCCATATAAGAATCTCTGCCTAAGATATACCTAAATTCCAGATTCTCAGAATGAAAGCAGGTGCTTAACATAAGCCACATTGTTTGCACAAATAGTTTAGGCACGATAAACTACTCTTATAAGTCAGAGAATGGTGGGAAACATGCCCAAAATCTAAGCACCCAGATGTCAGCCAAGCCAGCCCTGCAACTAGGCCTTTCTAAAAATGGTCTCAGCCCAGCTATGTTAGCTCTTTCCTGTGCAGGTTCCCTGCCACCTGAGATCTAGATGAGTTTGACTTGAACCCCTTTCCCAATCTCATACACTCTGGAGGATTAAGCCCTCTTAAATTTTTTTAAACTTCCTGGGGCCATGTCTTAAGGTCTTTAGCTGGATTTTTCAGGTTGGTTTTTTTTTTTTTTTTTTTGGCCTCAGCTGCCTGACCTCGCCTACTTGGTAAACAAAGAAAGGCAGTCTTGTGCACCTTCTTTTATCAGTATTCAAAGCACAATGATGGCAGTGACAAGTACACAAGAGCCTCCTCAGATTTGTGACAGTACTGTTCATTTCCACTAGCACTTTTCTAGAGCTACTGTCCCTCATCACTTTCTACTCTTGCTTCCAGCAGTGCTTTTCCCATTGAAATAGAGGTGCCAAGCCAGACAGGATGATTTTAAGATTCAAACCATGCCCAAGTGATTCCCATCAGTGAACCAATAACCATACTATATATACTGGTTTGTTTATGTAATTCCCTAAAATTATGTATCTAAAACAAGGAAACTTCACCTATTTAATGTTACTTATGAGCCCTTATGTATTGTCCTTCCCTTATAAGTTCTGATCAGCCTCTCAGAATGTGAAAAAAGATTGGAATATTTTAATACATTCTACATAAAATTATCCTTCAAGGAATTTCATAGATGCTCCTAAATTTGAAAGCAAGAAATGAACCTTTCATAGAACTCTGTGCCACTGTAAAGAAAAATTCAGCATTAAGTTTTCTGCCCTGTGAAGCACTATTTGACATTGTAATTTTGCAGAAATATAACATTTAGGAATATCTACATCAGTGTGGCTCAAAATTCCATCCTTGCCATGTTAGGTCTTTGTAACACATCTCTGATTCCTCTCATTTTCATGAAACTCTGGTTGTGCTTTAGAAACTGTTTCCCCCATAGATCATTTTTAATTCAATTTAAATTAAGCAAATGCTCACTTGAGCAGCTAAAGCTCTCTTAAGGACACTTAAATTAACGATAATTATTTAAACATTCATATTCTCATATGCAGTTCTCCTGATTTACTCTCTAATCAACATAATTCAAAATTATATCCATGGAGAGAGAGTTAATTCACATATTTTATAGGAGAAAAATGTATTTATTTTGAGGGTTATTATTTTAAAGGAAAATGAAGCAATTTTAATTGACTTGTGAATTCATCATCTCTCTATCATTCAGTTGCAAGATAGTCTGTGCAACCTTAGGTAAAATGTTAGAACCTAAGATCCTTGCTGAAACAAAGCATATTAATGTAGAGCCTCTTGGTAAAGTCTCATAAATGCCACATTCAAAGTCTTGGGTTTTTCTTTGAACTCTGTCTCCACATGTCCAGGCTTCACTGTCTTAATCTATAAAGAAGAAGCATAAATATTAAATAAGAATATCTATGTAAGCTGTGAATGCATTCTGCAAACTGTAGCAGTTTTCAGACTAGTCATCAGACTAATATTACAAGACAAAAATTTAAGGTCAACAAATCTTTATGATCCTTTCAGGTTTCCATTAGCTTTATCAGCATCTTGCATTAGATTAATCTTGCATTAGATAAGATAACCCTGTCTTATCTTTGCTGTTAGAACACGTTCCTTGAAGGTCAACTCATCTTCATGGCCATCACATTTGTCATGGTGACTTACATAAGTGCTCAATAAATAAGAATTGAATTAATATAGAAATTGAAGTGCTATTCACCCTTCTCTTCATAAAAACTCAGGCTCATAGTTTAAAAGAAAAGGTGCATATTCCTCAGTCAAATACATCATAGCACTACACAGATTTTAGTTTTAAACCCTCACTGGCCAGCAAATTTAAATGGGCAGTGGATATGCAATAACAAAAAGAAGAATTGAGTTAAAATGTGGGTAGGTCTCAAGGTGAGTGTAGGCAGGACAGGAGGAAACCAGTGAGGCAACTTGGATACCTAAAATCAAACATAGTAAGAGGATCAGTAATTGAAACCTGTAAAGCAAATTGAGGCCAAGCAACACATAACGAATATATGCTTTTTTTGTTTTAATAAAACCAACCACTTGCATCAAGAAAAAAAAAAAATCTTATAAGCTTCCTGGATCAATAGGAGGCAATTCACAAATTTGACCTACCTGAGGTTTACAGCAGATGATAAGTGGTGACACTTGATTAGAGTTGAGAATAAGCAGCCAAGAGAAAAACTATTTGAGATTCATCCATAAGATATAAAAGATAAACATGACATTTCTCCTTACTGTCTGTCTTTCTTTCTTTTGTAAAACTGAACCATGCTTGCTTACATAGAAACCCTTCTTAAAATTCAAGACAATGTACATGGGATGAAAGCATTTTTTCTCCTGCAAAGCACTGTATCTCATCCAGTTACAGGAGATACCATGGCAGCGTCATCTGAAACACGGTCAGTGAGATCAAGCATAAAATGGAAATGTACGTTTCCTACTATCATATACTTGCATGGTGTAACCAAGAAGAAACTTAAGATCATACCTTTCCCTAAAATCCTCTAGTCTTTATCAACTGATGTTCTCAACATTAAATTCTCTATTTTTGAATTAGGACAGTGACTGCTGGTAGCCATTATTAAAATGCACATATTTCCTAAGAGGCGTAAAATATCAACCCATTCAATGGTTAATCAAACTGTAGTACACCCATAAATAATATGGAATGGTACTCAGCAATAAAAAGGACTGGAGTATTGATAGATGCATCTTGAATGAATCTCTACAGAATTATGATGAATAGGGAGGGGGAAGATAATCCCAAAGATATATACTATATGATCCCACTTATACAATATTTTTGAAATGACAAAACTATAGAAATGGAGAACAGATTAGTGATTGCCAGGTGTTAAGAATGCAAGGCATTTGGAGGCAGGGAGAAATGAGTATAGTTGTAAAAAGGCAACGTGAAGGATTTTTGTGTGATGGGACTGTTCTGTATCTTGACTGTGGTGATATATACACAAACCTGTACATGTGATAAAATTGCACAAAACTAAACACATATACACATGTGCATGCACACACACACACACAAGTACAGGTAAAACAAAGGAAATCGGAACAAGATCAATGAATTGTGTCAATGTTAAATCCTTGTAGTATGTTATAGTTGTGTGCAATCGTTAGGACTTGCCTCAATTCTTCTCTTCCTAATTGTACCACAGTTTTTCAAGATGTTATCATTATGAAAAGTAGGATAAAGGATACACAAGATCTCCTCTGTATTTTTCCTTACAACCACATGTGAATCTACAATTATCTCAAAATAAAACATTTAAATTTTTAAAAATATCTATTAAATGATTTTGGCTATTAGATACACATGCTCTTACTTGAAAGCAAGGTTGTAGGACACAGATAAGCCAAATTAATATTTAGAAACCATGTAAAATGGAAAAAAAATGAGCTTCATAATTAAAAGCCTCCATTCAATGCCAAGATCTGCCACTGCTACCAAATTATGTGAACTCTTGGGCACTCCATTTTCTCATCTTCAAAATGGAGCTAGCAAAGCCTGTTTTGCATAGTTGTTGCGACCCAGCCATCCCACTACTGGGTATATACCCAAAGGATTATAAATTACTCTACTACAAAGACACATGCACATGTATGTTTATTGCGGCACTATTCACAATAGCAAAGACTTGGAATCAACCCAAATGTCCATCTGTGACAGACTGGATTAAGAAAATGTGGCACATATACACCATGGAATACTATGCAGCCATCAAAAAGGATGAGTTTGCGTCCTTTGTAGGGACATGGATGCAGCTGGAAACCATCATTCTTAGCAAACTATCACAAGAAGAGAAAACCAACACCGCATGTTCTCACTCATAGGTGGGAACTGAACAATGAGATCACTTGGACTCGGGAAGGGGAACATCACACACTGGGGCCTATCAGGGGGAGGGGGGAGGAGGGAGGGATTGCATTGGGGAGTTATACATGATATAAACATTATGCACATGTACCCTAGAACTTAAAGTATAATAAAAAATAAAAATAAAAAATAAAAAATAAAAAAAATAAAAATAAATTAAATAACCCATGTCTGGGGACTTGGTTGGAACTGAGTAAATGAGAGATATTATTCTTAACAGGTGAGCAATAAAGAGGAACATCACTGGAGTTTCTCCAAGAACACAGAAAAGTGGGATATATTGAAAAAGTCCTAGAAGCTCAAGGCAGCTTGCTGGCAAACAGATACTGAGGTACTATGGGGACCAAATCATTTGCAGCAGCCACCTCTTCATTTCCCTCTGGAATGCTCTCACCAGATATCTACTTGGCTGTGTTCCTCACTTCATCCAGTTCTCTGTTCAAATATAAGCCTATTTCAAGGTTTAACCTGACTATCATAGGTAGCCATTTTTCCTAGTATGTAGCAAGGTAGAAAGGGAGGTAATCTAAAAATGAGACAAAATGATTATGGCCACTGCCCTCTAAAACAAAATAATTTTGCGTTCATCTTCTTCTCCTAGCCTCTTCTTTCTACATACCATTTCATTCATTCATTCAACATAGTATCTACTATGTGAAAGGCACTCAGGATATGAAGTGTCTTTCATAAACATCTCAATGTTTAAAGCTGCCTCTTCTGATTGACTTTGGTCCTCAGTGGAATCTAGGATGTTACTCCTCATTTTCTGGTTCTTAGTGAAAGCAAACGGACAAGTCAAACACTTGTGCAAAATTATAAAGCAGGTCCTATTTATCTTTGATATTATTCTACCTCCATTCCCACTCCATCACTACAACATGATCATCAAACCATTCCTTGGCTGCCTAAACCAGTATAATATCTTATCCATACCCAATCATTCATAAAGGTTACCCCATAACTTTCCTAAATTTTACAATTACATTAATTTTAGTATCCTTCAAATTACACCAATAAGGAGGTCACATATTTTCCCCTTTTACATAATGTTAAGCCTCTTACTAAATCTTTTCTACTTAAGCTTACCTAAGTACAGCACAAATATTCCGACAAAAAGTTAACTCAGAATACTGTAAAAAAAAAAAAAATTACCATTTCAATTTCTGATTAACTTCCATTCTGATTTGCAACAACTGTATTTCTCTAGTAGAACATAGTAATTTTTAAAGCCTTTCACTGTTACTTTTATACCACAGTCTGTCTTGTAAAAATGCAAATATCAAATGAAACTTTCAACTCTCGTGAAACACTGTACCATCATTTTTGGAAAAACACACCTGATTCCATGTCAAAAAGTAAAATATTAGAGAAGTAACATCAAGTTGTAAATTATCTATAACAAACCCATGGATGCAATTTCTGTCAATTAATCCTGCCAATACTATTTTAGATGCTAGCTAAAGTTCTTAATAAGATAAGGCAACATCCACTAAAACAACCTCCTCAGCTAATTGAAGTGGGAAACAACTCTGGACATGTCACACAGAAAGCATGCTTTACTGTAACATTTATCTTTAACCATTTCTAAGAAAACAAAAGCCATTTTACAAATTTGCCAAGAATAGGAGTATGAGGAGTTGGTAAGGTTTTTGTTGTGCATTAAAGGTTGAAACTTGGTATGCTAAGGAAAGAGAAATATTAAGATCATAGACAGAAAAACAGTCAGGCATGCTATGTTTTTAAATTCATTCTTAGTGAACTGAATTCTTGAAAGCATTAAAAATGAGTAAGTCAGAGCCCAAAATGGAAAGCTGGAATTTTTCAGATCTGATTTGTTTTACAAAAATGCTATATCTCAACAGATTAGGTAACAGATTAGAATATTCAACAAAGTACTTGCTGCATAAACCATTAAAAAAGTAAGGGAAAGTAGGAGAACCACCCAATTAGCTCATCTGCTAAACAAAGGCACTTCATTTTCCTTGGAGAGCTTTGGCAGTTAATATTTGGGAGATTTAGAAGGTTGAGTTTGAATGGGCACAGTTTTTTTTTTCTTTTTTACATAGTCGTAAGTGAATTAAATGCTGGATTTAATGCTTCCAATGCTTTCTTTCGGTTTACTTAAAAATGACATAATAATGCAGCATGTACTCACTACTCATGAATATTCTATCTACAGGGGACCAACAGTAGCCCACTATGTTACTGCTTTCATCTAAAAGAGTCCTAAAGAACATTCTAGCACCCACTAATGGTCTTTATTTGAGAAGGTAGAATGAATTTTTGCAATTCATTCATTCCACCTTCTCAAATAAAGACTATTAATGGGTGCTAGAATGGGTTCCAATCTTAGCTCTGCTACTTACTAGCTGCATATCCATGATGCAAGTTACATAACTTCTCTGTGCTTCAAGTTTCATATTTGTACGGTAGGGATAGTAATGTTACCTACTTCATAAGATTGTTTTAAGAATTAAGTAAGTTAATATACCTGATATACTTACAACAATGAGTGGCACATAGTAGTAACTAGTAAGCTTTTCTTGTTTACCAGGCCCAGTACTAAGTGCTAAGAATATTATGGCAACCAAAAGCAGAAAAAAGTCTTGCTCACTTTGTATTTTCAACCATTAATTTAATACATATACAATTTGCAACTGAAATAACGGTTCATAAGGGTAAAAATTAAAATTCTATAAGAGTATATAACATAGGAATTTTACCCAGCTATAGAGAGAGTCACAGAAGTCTTCCTTGAAAAAAGGAGCCTGCAGTGAGACCTGATGGATGAGTACGAGTTAACCAGAACAATGCTGGAGGCATCATGCTTCCTGATTTCAAACTATACTACAAGGCTACAGTAACCAAAACAGCATGGTACCAGTACCAAAACAGATATATAGACCAATGGAACAGAACAGAGGCCTCAGAAATAACGTCAAACATCTACAACCATCTGATCTTTGACAAACCTGACAAAAACAAGAAATGGGGAAAGGATTCTCAATTTAATAAATGGTGTTGGGAAAACTGACTGGCCATACGCAGAAAACTGAAACTGGACCCCTTCCTAACACCCTATACAAAAATTAACTCAAGATGGATTAAAGACTTAAACATAAGACCTAAAAACCCTAGAAGAAAACCTAGGCAATACCATTCAGAACACAGGCATGGGCAAAGACTTCAGGACTAAAACACCAAAAGCAATGGCAACAAAAGCCAAAATTGACAAATGGGATCTAATTAAACTAAAGAGCTTCTGCACAGCAAAAGAAACTATCATCAGAGTGAACAGGCAACCTACAGAATGGGAGAAAATTTTTGCAATCTATCCATCTGACAAAGGTCTAATATCCAGAATCTACAAAGAACTTAAAACAAATTTATAAGAAAAAAACAAACAACCCCATCAAAAAGTGTACAAAGGATATGAACAGACACTTCTCAAAAGACGACAATTATGTAGCCAACAAACATATAAAAAAAGCTCATCACTGGTCATTAGAGAAATGCAAATCAAAACCACAATGAGATACCATCTCATGCCAGTTAGAATGGCAATCATTAAAAAGTCAGGAAACAATAGATGCTAGAGAGGATGTGGTGAGATAGGAATGCTTTTACACGTTGGTGGGAGTGTAAATTAGTTCAACCATTGTGGAAGACAGTGTGGTGATTCCACTAAGATCTAGAATTAGAAATACCATTTGACCCAGCCATCCCATTACTGGGTATATACCCAAAGGATTATAGATCATTCTACTATAAAGACACATGCACACATATGTTTATTGCAGCACTATTCACAATAGCAAAGACTTGGAACCAACCCACATGCCCATCAATGATACACTGGATAAAGAAAATGTGGCACATATATACCATGGAATACTATGAAGCCATCAAAACGAATGCAAGAACAAGGATGAAGCTGGAAGCCATCATTCTCAGGAAACTACCAAAGGAACAGAAAAATCAAACACCACATGTTCTCACTCATAAGTGGGAGTTGAACAAAGAGAACACATGGGCACAGGGAGGGGAACATAATACACCAGAGCCTGTTGGGGGATGGGGAACTAGGGGAGGAATAGTACTAGGAGAAATACCTAATGGAGATGATGGGTTGATGGCTGCAGCAAACTACCATGGCACGTGTATACCTATATAACAAACCTGTACGTTCTGCACATGTATCCCAGAACTTAAAGTATAATAAAAAATAAAATTTAATTTAATTTTTTAAAAAAGAGGCCGGGTGTGGAGGCTCACGCCTGTAATCCCAGCACTTTGGGAGGCTGAGGCAGGTGGATCACGAGGTCAGGAGTTCGAGACCAGCCCGACCAACATGGTGAAACCCCGTTTCTACTAAAAATAAAAAAAATTAGCCAGGCGTGGTGGTGGGCACCTGTAGTCCCAGCTGCCAGGGAGGCTGAGGCAGGAGAATGGAGTGAACCTCGGAGGCAGAGTTTGCAGTGAACCGAGATCGCGCCACTGCACTCCAGCCTGGGCAACAGAGTGAGACTCCATCTCAAAAAAAAAAAAGAAAGAAAGAAAGAAAGAAAGAAAGAAAACTTCCAAATTGAAGACAATCACATACAGAGACTTTGTAGTAAAAAGCTTCAGAATAAGTAAGTAACAAAACACATCACATCACAAAAAAGGATAATCAACTTGGCTAGTTGTGGTGGCTCACCCCTGTAATCCCAGAACTTTGGGAAGCCAAGGCAGGCAGATCATTTGAGGTCCGGAGTATGAGACCAGCCAGGCCAACATGACAAAATTCTGTCTCTATTTAAAAATTTAAAAATTAGCCAGGTGTGGTGGTGCATACCTGTAGTCCCAGCAACTAGGGAGCCTGAAGCATGAGCATGCTTGAACCCAGGAGCCAGAGGTTGCAGTGAGCCAAGATTGCACCACTGCACTCCAGCCTGGGTGACAGAGAGAGACTGTCTCAAAAAAAAAAAAGATAATTAATTCCAGGGAGAATGAAGTTATTTAAGAAAAAAATGTAATCATAGTACACTACTTGGCTCAGTTGTTAATAATATTTACAAAGTTATAATAATATAAACACTGAATACATGACCAAAGCTTATGTATATATAGTAAGAAAATCAAGGAGGAAAACTTGTTGTAGAAGAGGGGTGGTTGGGGAATATGTAAATAAGTTAAAACTTTATCTTCCATAATAGGATAACAGAGGTTAAATGTACAGTGAACAAAATCTAGAAATAGCAGCATATAAATGTCATTTAAAACTATGTAAATCCCAGAAGAATTAGCTAAAAGACTTAAAAGTGCTTGACTATGGGGAAAAGAATTAGATAACGGTAGGAATAGGCACAGGACACCTTTTTTATCGCAAGATCGTAGTACCATTTTATTTTTAAACTGTGTGCATGCATAAGCATGGCAGCCATGGAAGTGTACCACTGAGATATCTTTCAAGAGAATCTGCTGTAAAAAGTGTAGTTGACTGACATCACTAGCTGCTGCTCCCATGAGCCTAGTGGGGTTCTAGTGCCAGCCAATCCTGCCTGAAACACAACTCCTCTAATGGGCAGTTTTGACTCAGGGATTCCCACTGGCCTGGCTGAAACCACATAAGAATTGCGCTTAGCTCTGAGGCTCTTCCTACCCAATCTTTCCTTCCTTCTTTCCTTTTGCAGGTGTCCAATCTATATCATATTCTGACTGTCTTCCCTGTCTACTCCTGTTCCTTCCCCTTTATGCTTCACAGGAATCTCCCTGAAGAAATCTTTCGCTTATTGAATCCCATCTTGGTTCCTGCTTCTCAGAGAAGTAAAACTGGCAAAATAATTTTGATAAAATTGTTTAAACTTAAAAGTGGAAAAGAGACCTATGAAAAAATATTTAATGTTCAAATAGAGCTTTGCCACTAAAGAAAGAAAGAAGGAAGGAAGGAAGGAAGGACGGAAGGAAGGAAGGAAGGGAGGGAGGGAGGGAGGGAAAGAGGGAGGGAGGGAAAGAGGAGGGAGGGAGGGAGGGAAAGAGGGAGGGAGGGAGGAAGAAAGAAAGAAAGAAGAAGAAAGAAGAAGAAGGAAGGAAGGAAAGAAAGAAGAAAGAGAAAGAAAGAGAAAGAAAGAAAGAAAGAAAGAAAGAAAGAAAGAAAGAAAGAAAGAAAGAAAGAAAGAAAGAAAGAAAGAGAAAGAAAGAGAAAGAAGAGAAAGAAAGAGAAAGAAGGAAGAAGAAGGAAAGAAGGAAAGAAGGAAGGAAGGAAGAAGGAAAGGAGGAAGGAAGGAAGGAAGAAGGAAGAAAGAAAGAAAAAAGAAAGAAAGAAAGAAAGAAAGAAAGAAAGAAAGAAAGAAAGAAAGAGAAGGAAAGAAGGAAGGAAGGAAGGGAACTTGACAATATACCTGAGTTCAAAATCACTCCCAGTAGAGGAAACAGCATGAACTCTGGAGTCAGAGAGGCCAAGCTCAGATCAACTGTGTAAAACCCTGGTTTTTTAATTTATGTAGTCTATGATCTTGGGCACAATCAAGACTCTCATTATTTGTAAAAAGTACCACCTTCTTAAGTTGTTGTTGCATATTAAGTGAAACATTAACTCGGGACAAATGTTGCAAAATAACAGTAATAATAGCATGAACCACTTAAGGAACTGAAAATAGGCCAATATAAGTGAGAGTTAAATTGATAGTGCAGCTTTGTAATATATATATATAAAAAACCTCATTATGTTTAGAACTTTTGTCCCTGAAATTCCATTTATAGGTATTTAAACCAAGTATGTAAATAGAAATATAACAAAGTTTATAAACAAGTATGTTTAATATCAAATTATTACAATCTAAAAATATTAGAAACACTAAAATATACAAAAATAAGAGATAGGTTATATTCAAATATATGAGTGAAATATATTTCTTAACTATTAGAAAATAATTTATAATTTGGGAATGACAGGAAAGTGGTCACAACATAATACTAAATGAAAAAAGTTAGGTTTATAACTATACATTACATAATTACACAAATATTATGTTTATTTTATATATTATATAGCATGTCAAACAATATTAAATTATTTCTTGTTGGGATATATGTATAGGAGGGAGAAGGAGACAGAGATAGAGAAAAAGAATTTTTTAAATGGCAAATGTTAACAGTACATAACTGAGCAGTAAGATTATGGGTCATCTTTCTTTTCTTAAATGAGGAATTCTGAAAACCATCAGAATAGTATGACAATGCAATAATGCCATCATCTGAAAGCTTAGCACTGAGTAGACACTGAGCATACAAAGGGTGAATCTCACTGACAGTGATGAATACCTACTCTTGAATAAATCATTCAAAATTTAAAAAACAGAAAAACAAAAAACCTAGTTCTCCACCAGTGAATCTATCCTACAGAAGAAGCATACAAGTAGTTGTCAAGAGCATCAAATGTCATAATTGAAAATTGGAATTTACTATGATTGAGAACAAGAAAAGAGAAATTAAAGTAGAAAATGAGAGTTTTATAATCTGTCATAGGGTTAGAGAAAATTTAAAAAGAGTTTTAAGACAGTAGATTAAAGTGATGTACATGCATTCCCCCATAAACTCTACTTCTGCACTTAGCTAAGTAATTTACACTCCACTCAATATAGCATCAGAGTTAATTAAATTTCTGCCTCTCTGACAGTTAAATAGACATACTTAGTTTTCATCAAAGCTAACAAGTTAGAGCACTATAATTTTATTTAAATAATTAGCAACTGTCATAGATAATGTTTCCCAACCTTCTTTTTCTACCAGACATGAATTGAAAGTGGCAAGAATAAGAAGAGGTTAAAAAAAAAATTCTGAATGGAGTCCTTTAAAACCCAGCTCTCGGGCTGGGCGCGGTGGCTCACGCCTGTAATCCCAGCACTTTGGGAGGCCGAGGCGCGCAGATCACGAGGTCAGGAGATCCAGACCATCCTGGCTAACATGGTGAAACCCCGTCTCTACTAAAAATACAAAAAATTAGCCGGGCATGGTGGGGGGCACCTGTAGTCCCAGCTACTCAGGAGGCTGAGGCAGGAGAACGGCGTGAACCCAGGAGGCGGAGCTTGCAGTGAGCCGAGATGGTGCCACTGCACTCCAGCCTGGGCGACAGAGGGAAACTCCGTCTCAAAAAAAAAAAAAAAAAAAAAACCCGCTCATGGAGGCTATTATTCTTAACAAACTGACACAGGAACAGAAAACTAAATACCATATATATGCCTCACTTTTAAGCAGGAGCTAAATGATAAGAACTTATGAACACAAAGAAGGAAACAACAGACACTGGAGTCTACTTGAGGGGTTGTAGGGGAGCAGAGAGACAAGCAGAAAAGAAAACTACCAGGTATTGGGCTTAATACCTGGGCAATAAAATAGTATGTACAATAAACCCCCATGACACGCGTTGACATATGTAGAAACCTTTACAAGTACCCCCAAACCTAAAAGTTTTTTAAAAGTTCAAAATAGCTCATTCCTTTCAGCTATATGTACAGAGATTCTCCTGATTTGTTCTCTATCTCCCATTTTCAAATTTACAATCTATAGCTAGATTAAAGCATTCAAGCAACAACCCAGGATTCCAGTCGACAAAGAGTGTTAAAATGACACAGGTGTCCTTCCTATAAATTGAAGAGCAAATTTTCTGTCTTCACTACTTTCTTGTGTAAAGTTTCTTTATGTGGAGGTCTCAAAGAAGCAGATGAAAGGAAAGCAGGCATATGCATTAAAAATAAACAGCTATACAATACTTACTAAGTATATAAAATACGATTTTTAATTATGCATAATTTATAAAGACAACATGGGATCCAATTGCTTTGGTCTAAATCCTTCTCTCCCTTCTCCCACTTGCTAATTGACCTTAGGCAAGTCATTCAACCATTGCATGCCCTCAATTTTTTCATCAATAAAATGAGAATGATAATGCTACCTGTCTCGTTGACTTGATATGAGAATTAAATGAGTAATTACCATAAAGAGCCTATAACAATAAGGCCTGGCATTATTTTTACTGCTTTTAGTAATAAAAAATATTTCTACTCTGCTTCCAAAAAATAAATGTTAAACAAATATTTAAAGAACATTGGTTTAAAAGGCATTGAATATTTTCTTCTGTTCAAAATGTGCAGTCTCTCAGTTGCCCCAAAACTTTTATCTCCTCCCCCATTGCTGCCCCTCCCCACTTTTCAGTTTCAGCTAATTCAGCTTCGATTGTTAAAAAGCACACTCAGACTAGTTTTCTTCAACGATGTTTTCCCTTAACCTGTAACTTCTCCTTGCACATGCCTCTCCCAGTTAGGAATTTGGGATCCCATTTTTGAAAAGGCTTTCCTTGATGTAATATCAGTATATATTTGAAAAACTTATCCTTTCCATGACCCAAGACCTCCACAACTGCACTTGAACCAAAGCACACAGAGGCAGTCAAATATATAACTCAAACCTACCTTTCCTCCATGTTATAGAAATTGTAATAACTACATCTTAATGCCTCAAATTTTTGCCTGCTCTTTTCCCAGTGTTGCAATTTTTATCTTTAGCACTTTTGGTTTTAGTAGTCGATCCACAGGTTGCAATA
This sequence comes from Trachypithecus francoisi, assembly GCF_009764315.1. Taxonomy (NCBI): domain Eukaryota; kingdom Metazoa; phylum Chordata; class Mammalia; order Primates; family Cercopithecidae; genus Trachypithecus; species Trachypithecus francoisi. Next base: position 59,861,773 of record NW_022681468.1, read on the forward strand.
ACTACATTCGTTGGCACCATGGTAAATACTAAGTCAAAATGCCTTACAAAACAAGGAGATAATATATGCCTTAATCTAAAATAATGAGCAAATAAAAGCAATCTGAATTATTTACTGGCAATTGTGTCATATGTATTGTATACTTTGTTTTTTAGTGATTTAAACCTATAGTATTAAAAAGGTGTTTATACTGACGTTTTCTATTCAGTGTCCTCTTTAAAATTAACAGAAACGTTTATTCATCAGCAAATGAATGGATAAACAAAATGTGACATACACACACAAAGGAATAATATATTTAAAAAGGAAGTAAATTCTGATACATACTACAACACAGATAAAACTTGAAGAGATTATTCTAAGTAAAATAAGCCAGACTCAAACAAAAAACAAAAACCGTATAATTCTACTTACATGAGGCACCCAGAGAAGTCATATTGAGAGAGACAGAACATGGAATGGTGGTTGCCAGGGTCCGAAAGGAGTGGGGAATGGAGAGTTGTTTGATGGGGATAGAGTTTCAGCTTTGCCAGATGAAAGGAGATTGATTGCACAACAATGTGAATGTAATTTGGTGTACAACTGAACTGTACACTAAAAAAAAGTTTAAGATGGAAAATTGTATGTTATGTGTATGCTACCACAATTGAATATTTTTATATAAAACAAAATAATTTTTTTAAAATGCCTATGCTCCCAAATGGACAATCAAAACCTTCAAGTTTATCCCAAAGAAATAGTAAGAAATTATAACTAAGGTTTATGGGAAAGAATGTTCACAACAGTATTATTTATAATATGAAAAATTGGAAGGAACCTCAGTACCCAAGAGTAAGAACATAATAACATAAGTAATAATATGGCAATATGATATACTTTAATTGACATAGAAGCTTAGTCATTAAAGAACATTTAATGCCAGAAAATACTAATAACATAATTCTAAATGAGAAAAAAAGCAATCTAACATTATTTACACTATATTTCCATTTTTAAAAAATAAAATATATCTTTTAAAGTAAGTATGTAATCTTGTGGTGGGAAATACTTTCTAATTATGCTAGTAAAAGTATAACCCAAAAGGAGAGACCAATCCATCTGAGAACATAAACATGTAATAGTTTAGTATCTCAAAATACATCGTAAGCAAAATTTAAAGGAAAATTGCAAGCTGGGAAAATGTTTACAACATATTATATGTGATAAAAGATTAACATAATTTACATATAAAGAGCTTTTACAATAAATAAAAATAAAGATGACTACTGTTACCTCCACAAAAATGCCACAGCACCTCAACAGGCAATTTGAAGAATCATGATGAAAAATAAGCTTTAAAATACGTTCTGTTTAGAGTAGCTTTCAAGATGGCTGATTAGAAGCATTTCATGCTGGCCTCCTCTACTTAGAAGAACTAGGTAGTCATACTTCAAGTACATTTCCAAGAGAGAACACCGGAACTGAACAGAGAAATGATAGAGGACACCAAAAGCAGAGAAAAGGAAGGAGGAGAGGAAGCCTCCATGGTCAGGATTGACACCGAGCCAGTAGTGACTTCCCAGCACAGAGAAAGGGTGAGTGAGAGACTTGCAAGAGTCCACATCCTCCTGTCCTGGCCATGGGAGAATCCTTCATCCCTCCCCACCCCCGAAACTAACCTAGGGAGCTGCCAGGAGACTGTGAGACATACCTGCTCCAGAGAGGAGCTCATGCTAGGTCCCACATCCTTTCTGAGACGTAAGCAGCTACAGAAAGGTGCCTTTTTCAAACCTAGCCTTTAGCAAACCGCACACTGTCCTGGGATCCAGCAGCACCAGGACTGGATATCTCAGAAACTCAGGCTGTCACTGCTGGGACAGAGGAGTGAGACAGAAGCAGTCTGACAGTCAGAGCTAGGAAGTGAGTAAGTCATAGGCAGCAACAGCTAATCTCAAAAAGTGAGCCCTACATTACCGAGACCTGAGATAGGGACATGAGCAGGGCATGAGTTGCTGATGAGACTTGGTCATGAGCTGGGCATCCGTTCTTACAGCTAGAGAAGGGGGTAAGCACCACCAAGACTGGGTCATGAAGGGTACATGCATTTCCCACTCACCAGCCCAGACTGTAACCACTGAGGAAGGATCCACCCTCTCCAGCGGCAGATCCTTAGCACAGCTGCTACTTCCCCTCCAAACACTCTGTCTATGTCCTGAGGATTGCCCCACACCTGCCCTTCACAGTTGATGCCCACTCAGCATTGCAGGGCCTAAGCACAATCCCACCTAGCCCAGGTTTGCCCCCAAACTCTGAGACAGGGCACATATCTCAGAGTCCTGGGGATTTCCCAACCCAATCCGCCACGTTGGGCACCTAATTACTCCTCTCAGAGGCCTAAGTTTGTGCCTAAACTCTCACCTGTTACCACCGTAGCTAGCACCTAACTGCAAGCACCACCTGTGGGCCTTGAGACTGGCCTTTCCAGCCATCACAGACACTGCCAACACCAATGCACACTGCTTGGGACCCAAGAATCATCCAACATTCCTGCTGTCTTTAGCTACACCACGCCAGCTGCCCATGGGTCCAAGAACCTACCTACCCTCCAGTCCACAGCTGCCACTACCGGCATCTAAGCAAGCCACCTGGAGGTCCAAGAATCAACCTGCTAATAACCACCAACACAGGTGACAGGGTATACCACCATGAGTCACAAATACAGGCATACTCAGCCCACTGCTGCCACTACTGTGGACTAAAGAGTGGTGCACCTGGGATCCCAGTCCTGAGCACAAACTCAACAGAGCCTCCACTAAAAATTACACCCTAACCCACTAAGGAAAGCACAGATACCACTAATGCTATATACAGCCAACAAAACCATACAGAGGCTACAGTATTGCATGCACCTAGAATCAAAGCCAAGTACCCTATCCAGCCAAAACCAAAGATACATCTTCAGGAAAATATCCTTCCCTACAAAAGTAAATTCCAAAAGAGGAAGAAGCAAATATTACACCAGATGCAAACATATCAACATAAGGACACAGGAAACATGAAAAAGCAAGGAAATGGGATACCTCCAAAGGAACACAATAAATCTCCAGCAATAAATCTTAAAGAGAAATTTTCTAAATCCCAGATAAACTATTGATTTTAAAGAAATTCAGTGCAATACAATAAAATTCTTTTTTCTTTTTTTTTTTTTTTGAGACAGAGTCTTGCTTAGTTGCCCAGTCTGGAGTCCAGTGGCGCGATCTCGGCTCACTGCAAGCTCTGCCTCCCGGGTTCCCGCCATTCTCCTGCCTCAGCCTCCCAAGTAGCTGGGACTACAGGCGCCCGCCGCCATGCCCGGCTAATTTTTTTTTGCATTTTTAGTAGAGATGGGGTTTCACCGTGTTAGCCAGGATGGTCTCGATCTCCTGACCTCGTGATCCACCCGCCTCGGCCTCCCAAAGTGCTGGGATTACAGGCATGAGCCACCGTGCCCGGCCAATACAATAAAATTCTAAAAAAGATACAAATATATTAGAAAATTCAGAATATGAATGAGAAATTTACTAAAAAGACAGATTTTTTTTAAAGAACCAAATAGAAATTGTGGAACTGCACAATTCATTGAAGAAAATAAAAAGACATTTGAAAGCTGCAACAGACTAGATTAGGCAGAAGAATAAATCTCAGAACTTGAAGATAGATATTTTGAAACAATCCAGTCAGACAAAAACAAAGAAAAGATAATTTTTAAAAAATAAGCAAAGCCTTCTAGATATTTGGAAAAACATAAAGTGACTGAATTAATAAATTATTGGTATCCCTGAGGACAAAGAAATAAATAAATAATTTTAAAACCTACTTAACAAAATAATAGATGAAAACTTTCCAAGTCCAGTAAGCGATGTAGACATTCACATACAGGAGGCTCAAGGATTCCCAGGCAGATGCAATGCATAAAGGTCTCCTCTACAACACATTATAATCAGATTGTCTAAAGACAAAGTTAAAGAGAAAATCCTAAAAACCACAAGAGAAAAGCATCCAGTCACCTATAAAGAACACCTCATTAATCTAACAGCAGATTTCTCACAGAAATTGTACAGGCCAGGAAAGAATGGGATAATTATTTTCAAAGTGCTCTAAAAGAAAAAAACTGTCACCCAAGAATATTATATCTAACAAAATTGTCCATCATTTAAAAAAAAAAAAAAAAGGAGAAGTAAAGTCATTCCTAGACAAACAAGGGCTGAGAGAATTTGTTACCACTAGGCCAGTACTACAATAAATGCTCAAAGGAGTCTAAATCTGGAAGTAAAAGGATAGGATGACATTTACCATCATGAAATGTGTGAAAGTATAAAAAACTCACTGGTAAAGCAATCATGCACAGAAGAAAGAAAAAGGACTTAAATAGTACCACTACAGAAATTCATCAATTCACAATGACCAACTATGAGAGAAAAAGAAAGGAGCAAGAAATAGATAAAACAACCAGAAAATAATTACATTGAATGTAAATGGATTAAATTATCTTCTTAAAAGATACAGAATGGCTGAATGAGTTTAAAAACATAACCCAAGTATATACTACTTAAAAGAAACTGACCTTACCAACAAAGTCACAAATAGACTGAAAGGTATAGAAAAAGATATTCCATGCAAATGAAAACCAAAAGCAAGCAGGAGTAGCTATAATTATATCAGATAAAACAGACTGTAAGTCATAAATAGTAAAAACAGACAAAAAAAAGTCACTATATAATGATAAAGGGATCATTCCAGCAAGAGAATATAACAATTCTAAAAGCATGTGCACCCAACACTGAAGCACCTAGATTCATAAAGCAAACAGTACTAGATCAAAAGAAAGAGATGACAATAAAACAATAGTGCAGGACTTCAACACCCCACTCAGCATTAGACAGATTATCCAGACAGAAATCAACAAAGAAACACTAGACTTACATTAGTAAGTCTACATTAGATGAAACGGATCTAGCAGTCATTACAGAACACTCTATCCAACAACTACAGAATATACATTCTTTTCATCAGCATATGCAGCATTCTCCAGGATAGACCATATGTTAGACCACAAAATAAGTTTCAAGAAATTTTGAAAAATCAAAATCATATCAAGTATCTTCTCACATCATAATGGAATAAAACTAGAAATTAATACCAAGACAAACTCTGGAAAGCATACAAATACATGAAAATTAAACAATATGTTTCTGAATTGCTAGTGTGTCAACAAGGAAATTAACATGAATATCAAAAAATTCTTTGAAATCAATGAAAATGGAAACACAGCATACCAAAATCTGTAGAACACAGTAAAAGCAGTGCTAAGAGGAAAGTTTATAGCAATAAATGCCTATGTCAAAAAAGTAAAAAGATTACAAACTACAACCTAACAATGAACCTCAAGAAACTAGAAAAGATCAAACCAAACCCCAAATTAGTAGCAAAACAAGAAATAATAAAGATCACAGCAGAATTAGATGAAATAGAAACTAAAACACACAAAAGATCAACAAAATGAAAAATGGGTTCTTCAAAGACATAAAGAAAATTGACAAACTTCTAGCTAAAATAACCGAGAAGAGAGAAGATCCAAATAAAAAAATACAGAAATGAAAAAGTAGACATTATAAGTTACACCATAGAAATACAAAAGATCATTAGAGACTATTACAAACAACTATATGCTGACAAACTGGAAAACCTTGAGGAAGGGTGAATATATAACGAATGAATGAATGCATGAATATACAAACTTCTTAAGATTAACCCAAAAACTAATCACACAGAAATAGAAAACCTGCAGATCAATAATGAGTAGTGAGATTTAAGCAGTAATAAAAAGTCTCCCAACAAAGAAAAATTCAGGACTGGATAGACTCACAGCCAAATTCTACCAAACATACATACAAAGAAGAACTAATACCAATCTTCCTGAAACTATTCCAAAAAAAAATGGAAGAGAAAGATTTTTTCCTATTTTATTCTTTGAGGTCAGCATTACTCTGATATCAAAACCATACAAAGACACACACACACATACCCACATGCAAGAAAACTAAAGACCAACATACCTGATGAACATAGATGTAAATATCCTCAACAAAATATTAGCAACCCAAATCCAACAGCACATCAAAAAGATAACATACCACAGTGAGGTGAGATTTATCCCAAGGATGTAAGAATGTTTCAACAAATGCAAATCAATAAATGTGATACATCATCTCATCAGAATGAAAAGCAGAAACCATATGATTATCTCAATTGAGGCAGAAAAAATATTTTATAAAATTCAACATCCCTTCATCATAATAACTCTCAACAAACCAGACACAGAAGGAATATATCTGGAAATAATAAAGGCCACATATAACAAACCCACAGTTAACATCATACTAGCTGGCAAAAAGTTGAAAGCTTTTTCTCTAAGAACTAGAACAAGGCAAGGATACTCACTTTCACCACACTCATTTAACACAGTACTAGAAGTCCTACCCAGAGCAATCAGGCAAGATAAAGAAATAAAGGCATCCAAACTGGAAAAAAAGGAAGTTGTCCCTCTTTGCTAATGATATAATCTTATACCTAGAAAAATGTGAAGACTCTACCAAAAAACTCTTAGATTTGATCAATGAATTCAATGATGTTTCAGAATACAAAATAAATGTACAAAATCAGTAGCGTTTCTATATGCCAATAATGATACAGCCAAGACAGAAATCAAGAAGGCAATTTGATTTTCAATTGCTACCAAAAAATGCCTAGAAATAAATTTAACTAAGGAGGTGAAGCATCTCTATAAGGAAAACTTCAAAATACTAATGAGAGAAATGATCAATTACACAAAATGAGAGAAATGATCAATGACACAAACAAGTGGAAAAACATCCCATACTAATATATCTGAAGAATTAATATTGGTAAAATGATCACACTGGGCCGGGTGTGGTGGCTCAAGCCTGTAATCCCAACACTTTGGGAGACCGAGGCAAGCAGATCACCTGAGGCCAAGAATTTGAGACCAGCCTGGCCAACATGGTGAAACCTTGTCTCTACTAATAATACAAAAGTTAGCTGGGTGAGGTGGCACATGCCGATAATCCCAGCTACTTGGGAGTCTGACGCAGGAGAATACCTTGAGCCCGGCAGGCAGAAGTCACAGTGAGCCAAAACCATGCCATTGCACTCTAGCCTGGGCAGTAAGAGCGAAACTCCATCTGAAAAAAAAAAAAAAAACCGTACTGCTGCCCAAAGCAGTCTACAGATTCAATGTAATTCCACCAAAACAGCAACATCATTCTTCACGGAATTAGAACAAACAATCCTAAAATTCATACAGAACCAAAAAAAACCCAAATAGCCAAAGCAATTGTGAGCAAAAAGAACAAACCGTTAGGTATCACATTGTCTGACTTAAAAATATATTAAAAGGCTATACTAAACAAAGCAGCATTGTATTGATATGAAAATAGACATGGGAACCAATGAAACAAAATAGAGAACCCAGAAATACAGCCACATATTTACAGCCAACTCATCTTCCACAAAGTTGACAAGAAGTTACATTAGGGAAAAGATGGCCTTCTTTAATAAATGGTGCTGAGAAAATTGGACAGCTACATGTAGAAGAATGAAACTAGACTGCTGTCTCACACCACATACAAAAATCAATCCAAAATAAAGACTTAATTATAAGAACCTAAACTATAAAAATACTGGCAGAAAATCTAGGAAAAACTCTTGGACATTAGTCTAGGCAAAAAATTTATCACTGAGACCTCAAAAGCATACACAACAAAAGCAAAAATAAACAAATGAGACAATTAGACCTAAAAGTTTGTGCAGAGTAAACAAAATAATCAATAAACAGACAACCTGTTGAATGGGAGAAAATATTTGCAAACTATTCATCTGATAGGTGACTAATATCCAGAACATACAAGGAACTCAACTCAGCAAGAACAAAATAAGTAGTCCCATTTAAAAGTGGGCAAAGTACAGGAATAGGCATTTCTTAAAATAAGACATATAAATGACCACAGGTATATGAAAAAAATGCTCAACATTACTAATCATCAGAGATGTGCAAGACAAAACCACAATGAAGTATTATCTTACCCCAGTTAGAATGGCTATTATTTGAAGATAAAAAATTAACAGATGTTGTTAAGGATGCAGAAAAATTCCTAACTGTTGTTAGGAATGTAAACTAGTATAGCCACTACTGAAAAAAGTATGGAGATTTCTCAAAAAATGAAAAATAGAATTACCATTTGATTCAGCAGTCCCACTACTGGCTATCTACCCAAAGGAAAAAAAATAATATTTCAAAGGGACACCCGCACTCACATGTTTATTTTGTATTAGGTTGGTGCAAATGTAATTGTAAATGTTTAAAAAAAAACACCATTACTTTCACACCAACCTAATAGCACTATTCACAAGGGCAAAGATATGGAATCAACCTAAGTGTCCATCAACAGAAGAATGAATAAAGAAAATGTGATGCATATATATGCAATGGAATACTATTTGACCACAAAAAAAAAATGAAAACATGTCATTAGCAGCAATGTGGATGGAACGGGAGGTCATTATCTTAAGTGAAATAAGACAGGCACAAAAAGATAAGTATTGCATGTTCTCATCTATATGTAAGGGTTAAAAAAATTGAATCCATGGAGATAGAGAGTGGATAGATAATAGAGACTGGGGAAAGTTCATGGGGGAAAGGAAGGAGGATGCAGAGAAATGGGTTAAAGGGTACAAACATACAGTAAAACAGAAGGAATAAATTCAATGTTTGATAGCAGAGTAGGATGACTATACTTAAATGTATTATACTCAGATGATGGACACCCACTGCTATCAAAGATGGAAAATAAAAAAGGTAAATACATATAACTTAGGACAGTGTGGCATTACGGATCAAGAGCCCCCCAAAAATATGCATTCCTTTTACCCACTGATTATGCCATTAGAAATTAAAGCTAAAGAAATATTAAGGGTATGCAAAATAACATAAATGAAAAGGATGCTCATCCCAAAGTTCAACAAATAGATACAGTTTAAACGATTTAAAAATATGTTTTTGTTAAATTTTGAATGACATAGTAGAACCTTCTGTGCTCTTAGAGGAGGGTAGGCTTTCACCCAGGGAGTAAAGGAAAGCTTATTCTTCTACTCATTTGCCATCTTGATTATCTCTATCCACTCATGCCCTTAGGACTTGTTAATTAGTTTGCTCAGGTTCCTGGATGCTTCTTGGGCATATGAAAGGCCATCATACTTGAATTGTTTTTTTATATCTCTTACTTTTATTCCAAGTTGCTAGATTTATAAATGGAGCCAGGCCCATTTGGTATCTGACCACTCAGGTACCTGACTGAGTTATTGTTTCAGGCTTGGCAGCTAACTGGCGTTAAGATGGAACTTAAGGCTGGAAAGAGAAGCTCAGGTTAAATTCGAAGGATAAATCCTGTGCACAACTCACCAGGCATTTGCTTAGATAAAAATATAAATTTTTTTCCCACTTAACCCTGTCCTCTTTGTGTATACTTTAAGACACTGTCCAAGGAGAGGTGATTATGCCTGTCTGGAATTCATGTCTTTTTGTATTAACTTTCATGATATATATGTTAAGTAAGAAAAACTTTCTATAAAACAGTGAGAACTGTGACCACCTATATTAAGATGATCTTAGGACTAAGAAGTAAGACTACATGATCAACATGACTCAGTTATTTGCCCAGAAAAAATTAAGACTATAAACCAACAAATAATTTTCCTACCACGGAAATCCCTGAAAATTGATTTCTGAGGCAACACTCTCCTCACCTAAGCAGACCACTCACTTATCAAGTACAGTTCACTTATCAAATCTCCATTCAAGACTTATGCCATGCTCTGTTAATCAATCCAAGGCTATTGTGTTATAAAATTTGCCTAATTAATGTTTCAACTTTGCAAGGCCCATCTTTGAAATCATCCAGCCTACCTTTATAAAACTAACTTTAAAAAATTAAAACTCACTTATCCCAAGCACTGAGGTAGTGTGTCTACAAACTATTATTCAATTAATACTTACTTTTCCTTTGGTTTGCTTGACATCCTTAAATATACATTTCTGTTAGCCCATTTTCACACTGCTATAAAGAACTACCTGAGACTGGGTAATTTATAAAGAAAAGAAGTTTAATTGACTCAAAGTTCCACACAGCTGGGGAGGCCTCAGGAAACTGACAATCACGGCAGAAGGCAAAGGAGAAGCAAGCATCTTCTTCACAAGGCAACAGGCAAGAGAGAGAAAGCATGCAAGGAAATGCCACACTTCTAAACTATCAGATCTCATGAGAAGTAATTCACTATCATGAGAACAGCATGGGGGAAACTGCCCCCATGATCCAATCACCTCCCTTGAGGTCCCTCCCTTGACATGTGGGGATTACAATTTGAGATGAGATCTGGGTGGGAACACAGCACCAAACCATATCATATCACCTTTGGCCCCTCCAAAATCTCATGTCCTTCTCATCTTTCAAAACAGTCATGCTTTCCCAACAGTCCCCCAAAGTCTTAACTCACTCCAGCATTAACCCAAAAGTCCAAGTCCAAAGTCTCATCAGAGACAAGGTAAGTTCCCCCTACCTGTGAGCCTGTAAAATCCAAAACAAGTTAGCTATTTCCAAGATGCAATGAAGGTACAGGCATTGGGTAAATGTTCCCATTTCAAAAGAAGAAATTCATCAAAACCAAGGGGCTACAGGCCCCATGCAAGTCTGAAACCCAGTAGGGCAGTCATTAAATCTTAAAGCTCCAAAATGATGTCCTTTGACATCATGTCTCACATCAGGGCATGTTGATGCAAGGGGTGGGCTTCCATGGTCTTGGGCAGCTCTGCTTCTGTGGCTCTTCAGGTACACCCCCCATAGCTGCTTTCACAGGCTGGCGTTGAGTGCCTGTGGCTTTTCCAGGTGCATGGTGCAAGATGTCAGTGGAGCTACCAATTCCGGGGTCTGAATGACGGTGGCCCTCTTCTCACAGATCCACTAGGCAGTGCCCCAGTGTGGGAACCTTTTGTGTGGGTTCCAACCTTCCAACCCCATATTTTCCCTTGCATTGCCCAAGTCAAGGGTCTCCATGAGGGCTCCATCTCTGCTGCAGACTTCTGCCTGGACATCTAGGTATTTCCATATATCCTCTGAAATCTAGATGGAGGTTCCCAATGCTCAGCTCTTCTCTTCTGCATACCCACAGACGCAACACCACATGGAAACCACCAACACTTGGGACTGGCACCCTCTGGAGCAACAGCCTGAGCTGTACCTTGGCTCCTTTTAGCCATGGCTAGAGCTGGAATGGCTGTGATGCAAGAAGCCATGTCCCAAGGCTGCACAAAGCGGCAAGACTCTGGGCCCTGCCAACAAAACCATTCTTTTCTGCTAGGCCTCCAAGCCTGTGATGGGAGGAGCTGCCAAGAAGATCTCAGAAATGCTCTGGAGGCATATTCTACATTTTCTTGGCTATTAACATTCAGTTCCTCGTTATTTGTGCAAATTTCTGCAGCTGGCTTGAATTTCTCTCCAGATAATGGGTTTTTCTTTTCAACCACATGGTCAGGCAACAAGTTTTTCAAACTTTTATGTTCTTCTTCCCTTTTAAACATAAGTTTCCATTTCAAATCATCTCCTTGTGGACATGACAGATCATCTCTTTGTGAACAAGTGCATATGACTATACACTTTCAGGGAAAAAAAAGTAACCTCTTGAATGCTCTGCTGCTTAGAAATTTCTTCTGCCAAATACCCTAAATCATCTCTCTTAAGTTCAAATTTCCACAGATCTCTAGGGCAGAGGCAAAATGTCACCAGTCTCTTTGCTAAAGCATAGCAAGAGTGACCTTTGCTCCAGTTCCCAATAAGTTCCTCATGTCCACCTGAGACCTCCTCAGCCTGGACTTCATTGTCCATATTACTATTAGCATTTTGGTCAAAACCATTCAACAAGTCTCTAGGAAGTTTCAAACTTTCCCATATCTTTCTGTCTTCTTCCAAGCCCTACAAACTGTTCCATCCTCTGCCTGTTACCCAGTTCCAAAGTCATGTCCACATTTTTAGGTATCTTTATAGCAATACCCCACTCTTGGTACCAATTTTCTGTATTAGTCCATTTTCAGACTGCTGTAAAGAACTACCTAACACTGGGTACTTTATAAAGAAAAGAGGTTTAATTGACTCACAGTTCTGCATGGCTGGGGAGGCCTCAGGAAACTTACAGTCATGGCTGGCAGAAGGCACAAAAGAAGTAAGCACCTTCTTCACAGGGCAGTAGGAGAGAGAAAGAGAGTGCGTGCAAGGGAGTGCCACACTTAAATAATCAGGTCTCATGAGAACTCATTCATTATCATGAGAACAGCATGGGGGAAGACCACCACCATGATCCAATCACCTCTCACCAGGTCCCTCCCTCAACATGTGGGGAATACAATTCAAGATGAGATTCTGGTGGGGACAGAGAGCCAAACCATATCAACAATCAGTTAGAATAAGAATGCTTTAATCAAAAGTATTGAGTAAACTAGTCAAAGTTATGAGAACTATTAAAATGTTCTGTCTTTTTAATTGTAAAAACAGAGAGCCCAAGTATTGCCAAGTGTGTCTACATTCTGTTGACAGTGAAATGAAATAAAACAAAGCTCTTTCCTACAGACAAACATTTATAACCCTGCAATGTATTTCTACATTATTTTGCATCTCACCAGAATTGTCATTTTGAAATGAACTTGTTTCTTAAAACCTTTAAATGTGGAACATTTTTTATTGCTACTGCTCATGAGATGTAGTTTGCTTAGTTAATACATAGTCTTTATATACATATAAACAAAAAAAATAGTCTTTTAACACAACTGAAAAATATATCTGATTTCCTGTATTAGGCTGCAATAGGCTGTAATAGGCTGCGCTGTATTCAGTCTACAAACAGGGAGAATTATTACCATGATGTAGCAAAAGAAAGAAGAAGTGCTTAGGGGTGGGGTTTATGAACGTCATTTCTGAGGTTGCCTTTTATTCATATAAGCATAATATAGTTGATACCAGGATTAAATTTCTTTGACCTTCCCTTTTGAGAGATAAGTGTTCACAATTCATTTACTTGTTAATCAAGCTGCCATACTGAGATTGCCCCTAAGAATGTAATAAGAATAGTGAGGTTTATTCACAATCTAGTGACAATCAATTGAAAAAAATTTATTTAAACATCTGGCAGACCTATCATTAGAAAAATCTGGTTTAAATAGAGGTAAATATAAAATTTTCACTAAAAATTACTTTCTAATTTGTCTAAGGTACCAAAAATAGATAAAAGCAATAATAATATATGTGTCCATAAACATAATAAAACTCAATACAAAAATGTCTAATTCTAATAGTTATAAATGCTAAAGGACAAAAAATATATCTCATCTCAGGCCTAAAACTCTTTAAATACCCTTCTCTAATTTCTCCATTTTGAGCCACTTCAAAGTCTCTGTCAAGGTGGTGACTTTCTTACCACAATAAGTTCTAGATAAGCTTTACTATATTAACAGGTTTTCTGCTGCTACATTGAGAGTTCAACAACAGTTACATATATTATGACTCCACATATGAATAGTATTTGAGTATCTAGAAGTATAAATAAGGATTATATCAGGTAACTGTGAGATTTTCTTTTTTTTTTTTTTTTTTTCCTTTTGAGACAGAGTCTCACTCTTTCTCCCAGGCTAGAGTGCAGTGGTACGATCTCGGCTCACTGCAACCTCCGCCTCCCGGGTTCAAGCAATTCTCTGCCTGCCTCAGCCTCCCAAGTAGCTGGGATTACAGGCACCCACCACCATGCCTGGCTAATTTTTGCATTTTTAGTAGAGACGGGGTTTCACCATCTTGGCCAGGCTAGTCTTGAACTCCTGACCTCGTGATCAACAAGCCTCTGCCTCCCAAAGTGCTGGGATTACAGGTGTTAGCCACCTCACCTGGCTTTATTTTCTTTTCTCTATGATCTGTTATTCTCAAATGTCCAATAATAACTATTCTTACTTTTAATAGAAAATATTTATTTTAAAAATTTAAGTGTATCTACATAGTAACTTTTAAAATTAACCTTGATTTTAATCTTTAAGCTAGCCAATGTCATTGACATTGAACTGAAATTACTGAAACAACACTTCTGGTTAATGTTAGTTGCGTAAAATTAGCTCTCAGTTTTGGGAGTGAGTTCTCTTGTTATAATCTGAAGCTTTCTCTAGCATTCTGAAAAGTAAATGGCATGAGGATCTTTCAGTCTCCCTCTCCCTTTCAAAATTTAAATAAAAATTACTAATATAAACTAATGGTGGCAATATATATATTTACCCAAATTGTGTGTAGAGACATGCAAAAATTGAAAATAATTTCAAAACCGAGTTACTGCTATACCAATGATTCATAGTAACATACACTTAAATAATTACCCAAATTAATGTATCAGACAAAGAAAGCATCTGTCACACACTGACAAGTTACCCCTTAAGTTCAGAGGGAGTCTCCTTGGATTTATTAAGTTTTTGTTTTGCTTTGTTTATTTTTCTTACAGGAGTTTTTTTAGTTGTTTTTTTAAAAAGTATTTTGCACACACATTATTTGTATTGAAATTCACTACATTTTTACTACTTTTAAGCACATTAATGAAATAAAATATTTTTTAAAAGACTCACTTAAGACAATCCAGCAAAAATTAAAAAGATCACTAGGTCATTTTCCCAAATTGACCTAATGAGGAAATAGGTTCTTCTGAGTTTCATATTGGAGGAAGAATAAAATAATTAAGATCAAATTCGAAGCCTGATATTTTAGCAGCAATTCAATTCTATGTAAAACACATCAGTGTTACTTTAAGGTACCCAAACCCCTTCAAAGAGTTTCAAGACTGACTCCAGAATGAAGATTCTCAAAATGTCCAAGCATGTGAGGCAGCATGGCATCAAACCTTCAAGGAAATCTGTCAACATGCCTTGTAGAGTCTCACAATGTACCAATTGACAAAAGTAAGTAAGTTGCATATTTGAGCAAAAAGATACTGGGTTTCTGGAGGTAACTTTTTAATTATTTAAATGTAATCATGATGCTAAATAGGATATAAATGTCATTAAAAGATTTACCAAAGAGCAAATTGATCCTTATCCAATAAAACTAAAGTTCTAAGAACAACACAAATATTTATTACAAATCCTCATGATATTTATTATTTATGATGTAGAAAATCATATTTCTAAGGGTGTTACATTAAAAAATGATTTTAAATACTTAAAGATATATTTACAAATTATGTTTTCAAAACTTTCAACTTTTAAACTGAAAAGAAACTTCAAACTCTTGACTGACACTGGTTATCTCTGAAAAGAGGCTATTTCCTTCGTTTTAGTTTCCTATAGTTTCCAAGTTCTCCTTTATAAGCATTTAACAATTTTATAATTGGAAGACATAAGTTGAGGTTGGAAGGATTGTTAGAAAGAAAATAAAACCATACACTCAGGATTTGCAGTCAAATTCTCCCAATTCTCTGTATTGCCTATTAATCATTAGACACATTGGCACTTTGATATTGTTGAATTTAAATTCAAAAGCATAAACATATCTCCAGACTTGTGAGTCAAATAATTATAAATCATAGAATGAGCAGGCACATTCTGTCTCACAGGAAAAAGATGCAGAAAAAAACAAATTATATACAGGATCATATCATGCTAAAATGCAGAACATTTTCTCGTTATTCATATTAAGCCATGCTGAATATGTTCAGCCTTATGCACTTCAGACTTATGTATTTTAGTTACATAGCCATCTTTTATTTTTTAAGAGAAGTACAAAAATGCAATAAAGCCTGTTTTAACAAGGCAATGCTAAAATTCAATGAAAGCTTTATTATCCCCACTTAGTACATTATTCTTGAGATCAAAGTTAATTATGTTTTCTAAGATGATACCTATCTGTCCCATAGTTTTCTTGTTCAGTAACTTCCATTTAAAATTTTCTCTGCTTCCAAATCAAAGGAAATGTTAAGGTACACGATGTGTCTCTGAAGATCTAAGACTCCAAATGCTTTTGGTCTTTAGAAGTGCAACTACAGAGAAACCACAAAGGACTACAAAGCAGGATGAAATATTGGCCACGGCCCTTGTGTAGATTATAGCCAAAGGAGTATATTTGGCTTGAGGGATTCAATGATTTATTACTGTTCAACTAACCTCCAATGAAAGTATTGTAACGTCTCTGGAACAGACTTTAGAAACATCTCTAGGTGTCAAGCACAAGAGAGAGGGAGAGACTGACTTAGCATATAGACTGAGTCTATCACTGTCAATAATACTATAAAAGCATACTATAAAATATTTCCAAGTCCCCTCTGACTAGTAAGAAAGACCAAGCTCTGAACTCATAAGCTCATAAGGTCTTGATTTACTGCCACTGTTTTCAATACATTGGCTCACTTGCTCATAATAAAGTTGAAATCATGATACTCCTTTTATATTTAGAAATATTCTACTTTCATGCTTCCTGGTTCAGGAATCAAAAAATAGCTAAGGAAACATGGTGTTGGGTGTATGGCTGTGTGATAGGAATACAAATGTAGAGAATGTAGCAATGATGAATTGCTCATACAACAAACCCTGCAACTGATAGAACAGTAACTGCTTTTATACTAGTTATTTTCTTACTCATGAAAATTCCTACTGCTGATAAGAATTACATCATAACCACTTCTTTAGGAATATATGTTACCACAAAACTTAACACTTGATTTCAATTTCTTTATTGGCATTTTATGTTGCTTAATTTTTGAACATTATACTAATAATTATCATCTTCCAAACTCACTGGGGAAAGACTAATCAAAAGAACTTAAGGGACTGACTTTGACTTCTCTATAATTCTATTAAAGTGCATACTATTAAGACACCATACTTCAATGTCATTAAACAGAACTTTTAAAATTCATTCAGCCACATCCATTCATCACATATTTATAAAACATCTATTATATGCCAGTTCTGTTGTAGTCCTCAGAGACGAAAGAATAAACAACAGAGGAAGAAAGCTCTGAATTTAGATTAGCCAGTTGTAAGACAGTATCCTGGACTATACCTTAAAATTTTAAGATTCTTATTATAATTTTAAACTACTCAGAATTTGTAATAATTCCATTAACCTAATTAACATTTTAAAATATTCTGAAGATAAAAATATTCACCATTAGACCTTGATAAAGAAAATGCTTTATTTCATATGAGTGCATATTAAATTCTAATAAAGTAGAATTTATTTAAAAGAAGAAAATATTGCTCTGAATTTAAGGAATTAAGTTTTCTCTTGATAGGTAACATAAAATAGCATAAGTAATAGATGCCCCCAAAAAGTCATTTTTTTCACTTCACAGAAAATGCCTACATCATAATGCCTTAAACTACAGACCACAGAGGTAATTTATTTCCAAGTCAACACCTCCACTTCTATCCCCCAGAATAGAAAACAATTGCTAAAACTATAAGAATGAAAACAAACATTAATTTACAAAAAGGTGTTTATTACATTCATAACTGGAAAGCTAATAAACTTTGGAAAGATATTTTCCACTCTAGTCCAACTCAAATGATAGTATCTACATCTTCATTCAACAGAAAATAAGTCTCAAATAAAGAGATTAATCTCTAAATCCCTGCCATTCATCATCAAAGGCAAATTAGGTAACTGCTTGCTGCTGCTTCTACCATTTCAATAATTCATAAGATTCTCCTGCAAAGGATGCATCAGTTAAATCTTTGGGAGTAAAGTGCCTTTACAGTCGAATTCATATGGGGTGGTTTGAATAACTGACTTTGACATTTCATGAACTAAGTTACAGCCAATCTGAATGGGGTTGAAACATCATTCGACTACGAAGTTCAGTCCTGAGAAAAAAGGAACTTGCCTTTGGAATTATCTTATGTCCTTGTCTGTGCCCTTCACTCACTTCTATACTCCCCTTCACTTCAGCTGCCTGGTGCCTGGGCATCCTCTGAATGTCCAGTGACTGCACTCCAGGGTCCAGATTATTAGAAAAGGAGCTGATTGGACTGTTTTCCACTAAAATGTGACTGTCATTTTGTTTACTCTTCCAGGAGCATCCATCTTTTAAGAGCAAATGGAAAAAAGAGAAACAGTTGTTAATGTTTGGTAAACAGTCTTATGCTGTGGTAATTCAGGATGTGTTAACATCAAAATGAAGAACTTCAAGCAGTTTGTGTAGGGCAGAAAACATTGGACTGGAAGACTTCCTAGGCCACTCCTCATTCCAACAGCATCGGTCCTGTTTCAGGTTAATAAATAAGTAGAGCTAATCATTCCCTCTATTTCTTTGGCGCCCTATAAATATCTGTTTCTTTACTCACCACTTGTAAAGTACTTCATTTATTCATTCAACACTCAAATGTTTGTCAAATGCGTAGCCTGTTCTAGATATTATTTTGGGCCCTAACAGTGCAGCGGTGAAAGAACCCTGCATTTCCCTTGTGGGACCCACAGTCTGGCAGTAAAAAACCCTGTGGCATAAAATGAAGAAATAAATAAACAAGATAATTTCATATTATAAAAATATTTATAAGGAAATAAACAAGGTGTTAAGATAGGTTTTCCCTGGGAGAGCTCTTTGAGAATAAGTGGTTAAGGAAGTTCCCTCTGAAAAGGTGACTTTGACCTGAGACCCAAAAGGTGAGAATGAGCCAGTCAGGCAAACTGCTGGGGAAAGAGCATTTCAGGCAGAGGCAACAGCAATGTGTATATCCCTTACCCCAGGAAGGGGCTTGCCATGTTCCATGAAAAGAGGCAGGGCCATTGTTTTGAAGCATGGCAAGAGGATGAGTGGTAGGAGGTGAGGTTGGAAAGACAAGCAGGAGCCAAACCTTGTAAGTCTGAATTTTCTTCTCTGCGCCAGTGGAAAGTCAGGGAGAAATTTAATGAGCTGGGGAATGAAGGGAAGATCTGATTTATATTTTATCACTCATTCAAGATCACTTGATGTCACCTTCCCACAACCAAACTATCTTTCTTTATCTTAATGGATGAGAGAGCAGCCTCTAAAATTGGACTGCCTAGGGTTAAATCCTGCCTCCACCATTTATAGACCTGTGACTTTTGACAAGTTTTATAACCTCTTTCAAACACAGCATCCTCATTTTTTAAATGTGGAAATAATAGTACTTATGAAATCTGTACTTCCTAGTACAAAACAGAGTTCCTGATTTCCCCTCTTGCCCCTTGCTAAAACTGTACCTCTCTCAGTCTTCAATGAATGACACCATAATCCATCCAGTTGTTCTGACCAAACTCCACCTTATAATTTTCCCTCACAAGCTACATTTAATTATGTCATTTCGACCTTCAAAAAAGTGTATTCTAAATCTGATCTCCATTGTTAAAACAGAACAGGTTCCCATTACCTCTCTCCTAGCTACTGCAACCACTATATTTTTTTCAACACAGAGTCTTTCTCTGTCACCCAAGCTGGAGTGAGGTGGTATGATCTTTGTTTAGCCTCCAACTAGCTGGGACTACAGGTGTGGGTCACCATAGTCACTTTTAATCATGTTTCAGGCAGTCTCCTTGGACTGGCTAGTTTTTGTATTTTTTGTAGAGATGATGTTTTTCCATATTGTCCAGTCATATCTTGAACTAGTGGACTCAAGCAATACACCTGCTTCAGCCACCCAAAGTACTGGGATTACAAGTGTGAGCCATAGCACCCAGCCTGCAACTGCTTTCTAACACTTAAATACATCTTCTACTCTCAAAACCTACAGTCTAGTTTTTATATGGTTTAAAAAAAGTGATCTTTTAAAGATGAAAGTCAGATCTTATAGCTATCCTACCTATAACTCTCAAATAGAATCCCATTACATATTCAGTCTTATTGCAATTAATAATACCCTGATGACCTGATCCCGGCCCAACACTCTCACCAGATGTCCTACTGGCTTCTTTATTCCTGAGAACACTCAAAACTCTTTCACTCAGAGTTTTTTCACTGCCTGCTCCCAACCTCCACTCATTGCCTGGAAAGCTCTTCTCCTAAATCTTTACCTTGCTTCTTTCTCATCATTCAATTCTCAACTTAAATGTCACCTCCACAAACAAGCCTTTCCAGATAACCCAGTTAAGTTTCATCTTTCTCAATCTCAGTTGTCCCAAACGGTATGGTTTCAGGACCCTTTTGTACTCTTAATAATTATTGAAAACTCTAAAGATCTTTTATTTATGTAGATTATAGGTATTAATATGTAACTTAGAAATGAACACAAAAAAGTTTTGAAATTACATGTTCATTGAGTTATTTTAAATAATAATTTACGCTGGGCGCGGTGGCTCACGCCTGTAATCCCAGCACTTTGGGAGGCCGAGGCGGGCAGATCACAAGGTCAGGAGATCGAGACCACGGTGAAACCCCGTCTCTACTAAAAATACAAAAAATTAGCCGGGCGCGGTGGCGGGCGCCTGTAGTCCCAGCTACTCAGGAGGCTGAGGCAGGAGAATGGCCTGAACCCGGGAGGCGGAGCTTGCAGTGAGCCGAGATCGCGCCACTGCACTCCAGCCTGGGCGACAGAGCGAGACTCCATCTCAAAAAAAAAAAATAATAATAATAATAATAATAATAATAATTTACTTACAGCAAAGTAATAGCATATTTTTATGAGAAATAACTTTATTTTCCAAAACAAATATATTGAGTGAAAGCAGTGGCATTTTGTTTCACATTTTCAAAAACGTCTTTAGCATCTGGCTTCATAAAAAACAGATGGATTCTCATACTTGCTTCTAAAGCATTCAATCAGTTATAAAATGTTGTTTAATGTTAAAGCATATGAATAAAATCTAGCCTATAAATCCAGCCTATATGAATAAAATCCATATAGTTGGAAAAGGGCAGAGTGTTCTAAAAGCCTTTCCAGATAATTGTACACCAAGACTCAACAAATATTAATTACAATATGGAATCTGAAACCATAACAATAAACTTCTCTGTTTAACTAATAACTAAAATCAATAAACTAAAATCTATTGGTCTATCTTGCATTTTGAATTTGATTTTGTAACATTGTTAGAGAAGGCACACAGCCAGAAACAAACAGACAAGAGAACCCCTGAGGAAGAGTCTTGGAGACACCTCCCACTGATAGTCAGTGGGGCTCAACTGACAGTCAATGAGAAAGACAATGGCTACACTAACTACTTGTGACCTTGTGTTTGGGCTCCTCTGGATCTGAAGGAAATTATTAGGCCCTAGTCAGAGATAACCATGGTAGAGACTTTCCCTGCTGATGAGTATACTCACTCCCCCAGTAACTCACCCTAGAGTAAATAGCCTTTTACTCATAATCATAGTAAAAAACACACCCTGGGTGGAGATTTTAAATACAAATGAGACATACAACATGTGTACTAGCATGTACAACCACAAAACATGCAGGTCCAAGGAAACCACCTAAAACATGATTACAAGTGACACCCTCTCATGCCCCTTCATAAATAATCATGTAAGATTCTCATAGAGTCCCCCAGCACTAACCACTGCTGGTTCACTCTCTCATGCAGCCCAATCTGCCTCATCTTTCAGAGTGTACTGCCTCTTTAAACCCTGCTGCTGCTGCTGCCGCTGCTGCTTTTCAGTCAGGCCAGCCCACTCCTCTCTTGAAATCCACATAAAACAACACTAACCTTTAATGTAAATCAGCTAAATGCCACAGTTAAAAGACACAGAATGGCAATCTAGAGAAAGAACCAAGAACCATTGGTATGCCATCTTCAAGAGACCCATCTCACATGCAAAGACACACATAGGCTCAAAATAAAGGAATGAGAGAACACCTACCAAGCAAATGGAAAACAGAAAAAAAAGTAGGGGTTTCAATCCTGGTTTCTGACAAAACAGACTTTAAACCAACAAAGATCAAAAAAGACAAAGAACAGCATTACATAATGGTAAAAGGTTCAATTCAACAAGAAGAGCTAACTCTCCAAAATATATATGCACCCAGTAGAGGAGCACCCAGATTTATAAAGCAAGTTCTTCGAGACTGTCTAAGAGACTTCAACTCCCACACAATAATAGTGGGAGACTTTAACACCCCACTGACAATATTAGACAGATCATCAAGAGAGAAAATTAACAAGGATATTCAGGACCTGAACTCAGCTCTGAATCAAGTGGACCTAATTGATATCTACAGAACTCTCCACCCAAAAATAACAGAATATATATTCCTTGCACTGCCACATAGCACTTACTCTAAAATCAATCACATAATCATAAGTAAAACACTCCTCAAAAAATGCAAAAGAACTGAAATCATAACACTCTCAGACCACAGCACAATCAAATTAGAACTCAAGATTAAGAAATTTACTCAAAACCATACAACTACATGGAAATTGAGCAACCTGCTCCTGAGTCACTTTGGTGTTAAATACTGAAATCGAAGCAGAAATCAAGAAGTTTTTTTGAAACTGATGAGAACAAAGATACAACATACCAGAATCTCTGGGATGCACCTAAAGCAGTGTTAAGAGGGAAACGTATAGCACTAAACACCAACATCAAGAAGCTAGAAAGATCTCAAGTTAACAACCTAATATAAAAATGAAAAGAACTAGAAAACCAAGAGCAAACAAAGCCCAAAGCTAGCAGAAGACAAGAAATAATCAACATCAGAGCTGAACTGAAAGAGATAGAGACACGTAAAACCCTTTAAAAAATCAACAAATCCAGGAGCTGTTTTTAAAAAAATAATAATAAAATAGACAGACTGTTAGTTATACTAATAAAGAAGAGAGAAGATTCAAATAAATGCAATCAAAATGATAAGGATGATATCAGCTCTGATCCCACAGAAATAGGAACGACCATCAGAGAATATTACAAACACATTTATGTATATAAATTAGAAAATTCTGATACACCCTCCCAAGATTGAACTAGGAATAAATTAAATCCCTGAATAGACCAATAATTAATTCTGAAATTGAGGCTGTAATCAATAGCCTACCAACCAAAAAAAAGCCCAGAATCAGACAAAGATGCAGCTGAATTCTACCAGAGGTACAACGAAGAGCTAATACTATTTCTACTGAAACTGTTCCAAAAAAATTGAAAAACAGGAACTCTTCCATAACTCATTCTATGAGACCAGCATCAATCTGCTACCAAAACCTAGCAGAGACACAAAAAAGAAAGAAACTTCAGGCCAACATCCCTGACGAACATCAATGCAAAAAATATCAATAAAATACTGGCAAATTGAATCCAGCAGCACATCTGAAAGCTTATCCACATGACCAAGTTGGTTTCATCCTCAGGATGCAAGGTTGGTTCAACATACACAAATCAATAAATGTGATTCATTACATAAACAGAACTAAAGACAAAAACCATATGGTTACCTTAATAGATACAGAAAAGGCCTTCGATAAAATTCAACATCCCTTCATTTTAAAAACTCCAGTAAACTAGATATTGGAGTAATATGCCTAAAAATAATAAGAGCCATATATGCCAAACCCACAGCCAATATTATACTGAATGGGCAAAAGTTGGAAGCATTCCCCTTGAAAACAGGCACAGGACAAGAATGCCCTCTCTTACCACTCCTATTTAACATAGTATTGGAAGTTCTGGCCAGGACAAACAGGCAAGAGAAAGAAATAAAGGGTATTCAAATAGGAAGAGAGGAAGTCAAATTATCTTTATTTGCAGATAACATGATCCTGTATCTAGAAAACCCCATAGTCTCAGACCCAAAGCTTCTTAAGCTGATAAGCAACTTCAGCAAAGTCTCAAGGTACAAAAGTCAATAGGCAAAAATCACTAGCATTCCTATACACTAACAACAGGCAAGAAGAAAGCCAAATCATGAATGAACTCCCATTCACAACTACTACAAAAAGAATAAAATATTTAGGAATACAGCTAACAAGGAAAGTGAAGGACCTCTTCAAGGATAAGTACAAACCACTGCTCAAAGAAATCAGAGAGGACACAAACAAATGGAAAAACATTCCATGCTCATGAATAGGAAGAATCAATATCGTTAAAATGGCAATACTGCCCAAAGTAATTTATAGATTCAATGCTATTCCCATTAAACTACCATTGACATTCTTCAGAGAATTAGAAAAAACTACTTTAGGATTCATATGGAAACAAGAAAGAGCCCAAATAGCCAAGACAATTCTAAGCAATCATGCTACCCAACTTCAAACTATACTACAATGCTACAGTGGTTACAGTGGTTTTGGTTAAAACACCATGGTACAGGTACAAGAACAGACACATAGACCAATGGAACAAAATAGATAACTCAGAAATAAGACCAAACACCAACAACAATTTAATCTTCAACAAACCAGACAAGAGCAATGGGAAAAGGATTCCCTATTTAGTAAATGGTGCTGGGAAAACTGGCTAGCTATATGCAGAAACCTGAAGTTGGACCCTTTCTTACACCTTACATAAAAATTAACTCAATATGGATTAAAGACTTAAATATAAAACCTCAAACTATAAAAACCCTAGAAGAAAACCTAGGCAATACCATTCAGGATATAGGCATGGACAAAGATTTTATGACCAAGACACCAAAGCAATTGCAACAAAAGCAAAAATTGATGAACAGGATCTAATTAAACTAAAGAGTGTCTGCACAGCAAAAGAAACTATCAACAGAGTAAACAGCCTACAGAGTGGGAGAAAATTTCTGCAAAAGAATGCATCTGACAAAGGTCTAATGTCCAGCATCTACAAAGAACTTAAACTAATTTATATATTAAAAAAAAACCCAATTAAAAGTAGGCAAAGGACACGAACAGGCATGTTTTAAAAGAAGACATACATGTGGCCAACAATCATATGAAAAAAAGCTCACCATCACTGATCATTAGATAAATGCAAATCAAAACCCACAATGAGACACCATTTCACACCAGTTAGAATGGCTACTATTAGAAAATCGAAAAACAGATGCTGGCGAGGTTGTGGAGAAAAAGGAATTGTTATACACTGTCATTGTGAGTGTAAATTAGTTCAACCATTGTGGAAGACACTGTGGCAATTCCTCAAAGATCTAGAGGCAAAAATGCCATTCAACCCAGCAATCTCATTACTGGACATATATGAAAAACAATACAAACCATTCTGGCAGGGCACAGTGGCTCACGCCTATAATCCCAGCACTTTGGGAGGCCAAGGCAGGCAGATCACCTGAGGTCAGGAGTTCGAGACCAGCCTGGCCAACATGGTGAAACCCTCTCTATTAAAAATACAAAAAGGTCTGGGCGTGGTGGCTCACGCCTGTAATCCCAGCACTTTGAGAGGCCGAGGCGGGCAGATCACAAGGTCAGGAGATCAAGACCACGGTGAAACCCCATCTCTACTAAAAATACAAAAAATTAGCCGGGCGCGGTGGCGGGTGCCTGTAGTCCCAGCTACTCAGGAGGCTGAGGCAGGAGAATGGTATGAACTCGGGAGGCGGAGCTTGCAGTGAGCCAAGATCATGCCACTGCACTCCAGCCTGGGGGACAGAGGAAGACTCTGTCTCAAAAAAAAAAAAAAAAAAATACAAAACTTAGCCAGGTATAGTGGTTGGCATATGTAATCCCAGCTACTTGAGAGGCTGAGACAGTAGAATCACTTGAACCCAGAAGACAGAGGTTGCAGTGAGCTGAGATCGTGCCATTGCACCCCAGCCTGGGCGACAAGAGTGAAACTCCATCTCAAAAATATATATATATATAAACCATTCTATTATGAAGATTCATGTACATGTATGTTCATTGCAGCACTGTTCACAACAGCAAAGACATGGAATCAACTTAAATGGCCATCAATGATAAACCGGATTTTTTAAAATGTGGTACATAAATAAGACCATGTCATTTGCAGGGACATGGATGGAGCTGCAGACCATTATCCTCAACAAACTAATGTAAGAACAGAAAAGCAATACATGTGTTATTACTTATAAGTGGGAGCTGAATGATGAGAACACATGGACAGGTGGGAGAAAACAACACACACTGGGGCCTGTCAGAGGGTGGGGAGTAGAAGGGGGGAGAGCACCAGGAAAAATAGCCAATGGATGCTGGGCTTAATACCTAGGTGATGAGATGATTGGTGCAGCAAATCACCATGGTACACATTTACCTGTGTAACAAACCTACACATGTTACCCTGAACTTAAAATAAAAGTTGGAAATTTAAAATAAAAAGAAATGTACTTTACCTTCCTTCAATAAACTCTGCTACTTAACCTGATTAGGTTTGTAGCATTCATTAGACACTGAAAGGGGCTCTGATCTTTTCCCAAAAAAAGGCTGCAAATTTTGTATCCTCTACCCAGAAAAATCTGTTTTATTGTTATTATCATTAATATTTTTAAACGTAATTTTTTTTGATCTGTTCAAAATATGTGATGCATTTCAAATTTAAAATAGAAAACAATTTTAAAGCAATGCAAAAACAAAAAACAAAAAACAATAAAGTGAACAATCACATGCAGCGATCACAAAGAGCAAATAGGTCCTTTAAGCTGGGATAAACTTTTCAATGACTGCTACATACAGTAATTCAAAAAGTGCCATAAATGAAAAAACTTTGATCTTTTAAAAAAGATTATTTGTGCAGGAGGTCTACGATCAATGACTCAAAACAGACCTCTCAAAACAACAGTGACACTGATATTGAAGTTGCATGATGAGTTCAAATAAAATAGTTTTTAAAAAATAGGAAAATAATAATTCAAAAATAATAGATTTCAAGTTTGTGTGTAACTAATTCAATATTTTTTTAAATAAACTGAAATATTTCATCTGGATCCTTAAAATTTTATATATGTATATTTATATTTGAGGTTAACTTGTATTTTTACACATATTGGGATCTACCAATATAATCTAATTAGTATGTAGCCTATGAAAAGGACATGATTTAAAGAAATCAGAGTACATATATATGATGAAAAACTATGCAGCCTTTAAAAGTAATTTAGAAATTCATATTTATTGACATAGGCATATATTGATAAGTAGAAAAAAGCAGTTACCTCATAACATGTATGACAGAGCCTTATTTATGTGAATTAATTATATACGTAAATATATAAACAGAGAGAGATGGAAGAGCCCCCATAAATTTTTTTTTAAGGCTGGTGAAATTTAAATTTTTTTACTGATATATAATAGCTATACATATTTGGGGGTTACCTGTGATATTTTGATACCTGTATAAAACGTATAATGCTCAAATCAAGGTAACTGAGATATACATCACCTCAAACATTTATCTTTTCTTTCTGTTGGGAACATTACAAATTTTTTAGCTATTTTTAGGTATATAATAAATTATTATTAACTACAATTTCCCAGCTATTTTGAAATATATCATTATTATCTATAATTTCTCTACTGCACTATCAAATACTAGCACTTATTTGGTTAGCACACACTACTTATAAGGCCAGTGGGTATATATCAGTGTCAATTCCCTGATTGTGATATTGTATTATAATTATGAAAAAAGTCATCACTGGGTAAAACGGAGTGAAGGGTATATGGATCACTCTGTATTATTTCCTTCAACTCTATGTGACTCTACAATGGTCTTCAAACTTTTTTTTTTTTGCATTTTTTTTTTAATTATACTTTAAGTTCTAGGGTCCATGTGCACAACGTGCAGGTTTGTTACATATGTATACATGTGCTATGTTGGTGTGCTGCACCCATTACCTCGTCATTTACATTAGGTATATCTCCTAATGCTATCCCTCCCCCCACTCTCTCCCTACAATAGGACCCAGTGTGTGACGTTCCCCTTCCTGTGTCCAAGTGATCTCATTGTTCAGTTCCCACCTATGAGTGAGAACATGCGGTGTTTGGTTTTCTGTTCTTGCGATAGTTTGCTGAGAATGATGGTTTCCAGCTACATCCATGTCCCTGAAAAGGACACGAACTCATCCTTTTTTATGGCTGCATAGTATTCCATGGTGTATATGTGCCACATTTTCTTAATCCAGTCTGTCACTGATGGACATTTGGGTTGATTCCAAGTCTTTGCTATTGTGAATAGTGCCACATTAAATATATGTATGTATGTGTCTTTATAGCAGCATGACTTATAATCCTTTAGGTATATACCCAGTAATGGGATGGCTGGGTCAAATGGGATTTCTATTTCTAGATCCTTGAGGAATCGCCACACTGTTTTCCACAATGGTTGAACTAGTTTACAATCCCACCAACAGTGTAAAAGCGTTCCTGTTTCTCCACATCCTCTCCAGCACCTGTTGTTTCCTGATTTTTTAATGATTGCCATTCTAAATGGTGTGAGATGGTATCTCATTGTGGTTTTGATTTGCATTTCTCTGATGGTGAGTGATGATGAGCATTTTTTCATGTGTCTGTTGGCTGTGTGAATGTCTTCTTTTGAAAAGTGTCTGTTCATATCCTTTGCCCACTTTTTGATGGGGTTGTTTTTTTTCTTGTAAATTTGATTGAGTTCTTCATAGGTTCTGGATATTAGCCCTTTGTCTGATGAGTAGATTGCAAAAATTTTCTCCCATTTTGCAGGTTGCCTGTTCACTGTGATGGTAGTTTCTTTTGCTGTGTGGAAGCTCTTTAGTTTAATTAGACCCCATTTGTCAATTTTGGCTTTTGTTGCTGTTGCTTTTGGTGTTTTAGACATGAACTTCATGCCCACGCCTATGTCCTGAATGGTATTGCCTAGGTTTTCTTCTAGGGTTTTTATGGTATTAGGTCTAACATTTAAGTCTCTAATCCATCTTGAATTAATTTTCGTATAAGGAGTAAGGAAAGGATCCAGTTTCAGCTTTCTACTTATGGCTAGCCAATTTTCCCAGCACCATTTATCAAATAGGGAATCCTTTCTCCATTTCTTGTTTTTATCAGGTTTGTCAAAGATCAGATGGCTGTAGATGTGTGGTATTATTTCTGAGGGCTTTGTTCTGTTCCATTGGTCTATATATCTGTTTTGGTACCAGTACCATGCTGTTTTGGTTACTGTAGCCTTGTAGTATAGTTTGAAGTCAGGTGCGTGATGCCTCCAGCTTTGTTCTTTTGGCTTAGGATTGTCTTGGCAATGCAGGGTCTTTTTTTGTTCCATATGGACTTTAAAGTGGTTTTTTCCAATTCTGTGAAGAAACTCATTGGTAGCTTGATGGGGATGGCATTGAATCTATAAATTACTTTGGGCAGTATGGCCATTTTCACAATATTGATTCTTCCTATCAATGAGCATGGTATGTTCTTTCATTTGTTTGTGTCTTCTTTTATTTCACTGAGCAGTGGTTTGTAGTTCTCTTTGAAGAGGTCCTTTACATCCCTTGTAAGTTGGATTCCTAGGTATTTTATTCTCTTTGAAGCAATTGTGAATGGGAGTTCATTCATGATTTGGCTCTCTGCTTGTCTGTTACTGGTGTATAAGAATGCTTGTGATTTTTGCACATTGATTTTGTATCCTGAGACGTTGCTGAAGTTGCTTATCAGCTTAATGAGATTTGGGGCTGAGACAATGGGGTTTTCTAAATATATAATCACGTCATCTGCAAACAGGGATAATTTGACTTCCTCTTTTCCTTATTGAATACCCTTGATTTCTTTCTCTTGCCTGATTACCCTAGCCAGAACTTCCAACACTATGTTGAATAGGAGTGGTGAGAGAGGGCATCCCTGTCTTGTGCCAGTTTTCAAAGGGAATGCTTCCAGTTTTTGCCCATTCAGTATGATATTGGCTGTGTGTTTGTCATAAATAGCTCTTATTATTTTGAGATATGTTCCATCAATACCGAATTTATTGAGAGTTTTTAGCATGAAGCACTGTTGAATTTTGTCAAAGGCCTTTTCTGCATCTATTGAGATAATCATGTGGTTTTTGTTGTTGGTTCTGTTTATACACTGGATTACATTTATTGATTTGCATATGTTGAACCAGTCTTGCATCCCAGGGATGAAGCCCACTTGATCATGGTGGATAAGCTTTTTGATGTGCTGCTGGATTCGGTTTGCTAGTATTTTATCGAGCATTTTTGCATCGATGTTCATCAGGGATATTGTTCTAAAATTCTCTTTTTTTGTTGTGTCTCTGCCAGGCTTTGGTATCAGGATGATGTTGGCCTCATAAAATGAGTTAGGGAGGATTCCGTCTTTTTCTATTGATGGGAATAACTTCAGAAGGAATGGTACCAATTCCTCCTTGTACCAGGTCTGGTCCTGGACTTTTTTTGGTTGGTAGGCTATTAATTATTGCCTCAATTTCAGAGACTGCTATTGGTCTATTCAGGGATTCAACTTCTTCCTGGTTTAGTCTTGGGAGAGTGTATGTGTCCAGGAATTTATCCATTTCTTCTAGATTTTCTAGTTGATTTGCGTAGAGGTGTTTATAGTATTCTCTGATGGTAGTTGTATTTCTGTGGGATCAGTGGTGATATTTTTTATTGCATCTATTTGATTCTTCTCACTTTTCTTCTTTATTAGTCTTGATAGTGGTCTATCAATTTTGTTGATCTTTTCAAAAAACCAGCTCCTGGATTCATTGATTTTTTTGGAGGGCTTTTTGTGTCTCTATCTCCTTCAGTTCTGCTCTGATCTTAGTTATTTCTTGCCTTCTGCTAGCTTTTGCTCTTGCTTCTCTATTATTTTCATTGTGCTGTTAGGGTGTCAATTTTAGATCTTTCCTGCTTTTTCCTGTGGGCATTTACTGCTATGAATTTCCCTCTACTCATGCTTTAAATGTGTCCCAGAGATTCTGGTATGTTGTATCTTTGTTCTCATTGGTTTCAAACAACATCTTTATTTCTGCCTTCATTTCATTATGTACCCAGTAGTCATTCAGGAGCAGGTTGTTCAGTTTCCATGTAGTTGAGTGGTTTTGATTGAGTTTCTTAGTCCTGAGTTCTATTTTGATTGCACTGTGGTCTGAGAGACAGTTTGTATAATTTCTGTTCTTGTACATTTGCTGAGGAGTGCTTTACTTCCAACTATGTGGTCAGTTTTGGAATAAGTGCGATGTGGTGCTGACAAGAATGTATATTCTGTTGATTTGGGGTGGAGAGTTCTGTAGATGTCTATTAGGTCTGCTTGGTGCAGAGCTGAGTTCAATTCTTGGATATCCTTGTTAATTTTCTGTCTCGTTGATCTGTCTAATGTTGACAGTGGGGTGTTAAAGTCTCCCATGATTATTTTATGGGAGTCTAAGTCTCTTTGTAGGTCTCTAAGGACTTGCTTTATGAATCTGGGTGCTCCTGTATTAGGTGCATATATATTTAGGATAGTTAGCTCTTCCTGTTGAATTGATCCCTTTACCATTATGTAATGGCCTTCTTTGTCTCTTTTGATCTTTGATGGTTTAAAGTCTATTTTATCAGAGACTAGGATTGCAGTCCCTGCTTTTTTTTGTTGTCCATTTGCTTGGTAGATCTTCCTCCATCCCTTTATTTTGAGCCTATGTTTGTCTCTGCATGTGAGATGGGTCTCCTGAATACAGCAAACTGATGGGTCTTGACTCTTTATCCAGTTTGCCAGTCTGTGTCTTTTAATTGGAGCATTTAGTCCATTTACATTTAAGGTTAATATTGTTATGTTTGAACTTGACCCTGTCATTATGATATTAGCTGGTTATTTTGCTCATTAGTTGATGCAGTTTCTTCCTAGCATTAATGGACTTTACATTTTGGCATGTTTTTGCAATGGCTGGTACCGGTTGTTCCTTTCCATGTTTAGTGCTTCCTTCAGGATCTCTTGTAGGTCAGGCCTGGTGGTGACAAAATCTCTAAGCATTTGCTTGTCTGTAAAGGATTTTATTTCTCCTTCACTTATGAAACTCAGTTTGGCTGGATATGAAATTCTGAGTTGAAAATTCTTTTCTTTAAGAATGTTGAATACTGGCCCCCACTCTCTTCTGGCTTGGAGAGTTTCTGCTGAGAGATCTGCTGTTAGTCTAATGGGCTTCCCTTTGTGTGCAACCTGACCTTTCTCTCTGGCTGCCCTTAACATTTTTTCCTTCATTTCAACTTTGGTGAATCTGACAATTATGTGTCTTGGAGTTGTTCTTCTCAAGGAGTATCTTTGTGGCATTCTCTGTATTTCCTGAATTTGAATGTTGGCCTGCCTTACTAGGTTGGGGAAGTTCTCCTGGATGATATCCTGCAGAGTGTTTTCCAACTTGGTTCCATTTTCCCCATCACTTTTAGGTACTCCAATCAGACATAGATTTGGTCTTTTCACATAATTCCATATTTCTTGGAGGCTTTGTTCATTTCTTTTTACCCTTTTTTCTCAACACTTCTCTTCTCACTTCATTTCATTCATTTGATCTTCAATCGCTGATACTCTTTCTTCCAGTTGATCGAGTCAGTTCTTGAAGCTTGTGCATTTGTCACGTAGTTCTCATGTTATGGTTTTCATCTCTATCAGTTCTTTCTACATTGGCTATTTTAGCTAGCCATTCATCAAATCTTTTTTCAAGGTTTTTAGTTTCTTTGCACTGGTTACGTAGTTCCTCCTTTAGCTCTGAGAAGTTTGACCGACTGAAGCCTTCTTCTCTCGATCATCAAAGTCATTCTCCATCCAGCTTTGTTCTGTTGCTGGCGATGAGCTGCGTTCCTTTGGAGGGGGAGATGCGCTCTGATTTTTTGAATTTCCAGCTTTTCTGCACTGTTTTTTCCCCATCTTTGTGGTTTTATCTGCTTTCGGTCTTTGATGATGGTGATGTACTGATGGAGTTTTGGTGTGGGTGTCCCTTCTGTTTGTTAGTTTTCCTTCTAACAGTCAGGACCCTCAGCTTTAGGTCTGTTGGAGTTTGCTTGAGGTCCACTCCAGACCCTATTTGCCTGGTTATCAGCAGCAGAGGCTGCAGAAGATAGAATATTGCTGAACAGTGAGTGTTGCTGTCTGATTCTCGCTCTGGAAGCTTCGTCTCAGGGGTGTACCCTGCCGTGTGAGGTGTGAGGTGTCGGTCTGCACCTAGTGGGGGATGTCTCCCAGTTAGGCTACTCAGGGGTCAGGGACCCACTTGAGCAGGCAGTCTGTCCATTCTCAGATCTCAACCTCCGTGCTGGGAGATCCACTACTCTCTTCAAAGCTGTCAGACAGGGGAATTTACCTCTGCCGAGGTTTCTGCTGCTTTCTGTTTAGCTATGCCGTGTCCCCAGAGGAGGAGTCTACAGTGGCAGGCTGGCCTCCTTGAGCTGTGGGGGCTCCACCCAATTCGAGATTCCCAGCAGCTTTGTTTACCTACTTAAGCCTCAGCAATGGCGGGCATCCCTCCCCCAGCCTCGCTGCCACCTTGCAGTTAGATCTCAGACTGCTGTGCTAGCAATGAGGGAGCCTCCATGGGCGTGGGACCCTCTGAGCCAGGTGTGGGATATAGTCTCCTGGTGTGCTGTTTGCTAAGACCCTTGGTAAAGCGCAGTATTAGGGTAGGAGTTACCCGATTTTCCAGGTGTTGTGTGTCTCAGTTCCCCTGGCTAGGAAAAGGAATTTCCTTCCCCCTTGCCTTTCCCATGTGAGGCGATGCCTCACCCTGCTTCAGCTCTCACTGGTCGGGCTGCACCCACGGACCAGCGCTAACTGTCCAACACGACACGCCCCAGTGAGATGAATCCAGTACCTCAGTTGAAAATGCAGAAATCACCCGTCTTCTGTGTTGCTCACACTGGGAGCTAGAGGCTGGAGCTGTTCCTATTCGGCCATCTTGAGTGCACCCTCCCCCCATAAATGTTAATAGTAATTGGCTTCTTTTGAAATGACATCAGGTTATTTTTACATTTCTTGCTATACTTTTCTATATTACAATTTTTTTCAACAATCCTGCATCATTTTATAAAATTGATCAACATATTTTTTAAAGAAAAGAAAATTATGTCTTTCAGATATTATGTAGATTCCTATGCAACCATAATTTCTCAGTGATAACAGAGCATGATGTCATGGTAAATATTCCTGACCTTAATTGCAGTGGCATTTATATTTGTAGTTAGAACATCAAAGAGAAGAAAGAAAAAGAAAATATCCCAGAACCTAACAATCCATTGAAGAATATTTAAATGCATGAGATTTTAGCCCAATGTAGCTCCATGTGAATCCTCTGCTTCACTTCAAACTACTATTAATATGACTATACTACTGTACATACTCCCTGACATTAGCAAATACCAATTCACTACATATTATATTAAATGTCATGGAAATTTCAACCATGCATATACTATGATCCCTGCTGTGATGCCCTGTTCTTGAATAACCACAATTCAAGATAGGATGGCGAAGTATTCAATAAGGCAATTTTCATGTTTCAAAAGTTCCAAAGACAAGATCATTTTCAACCCCACTGAGCAAAAGCATTCAAAGGAGAGGGTGGTGTCTCAGCCATGCTGGGAAAAATCAGAATTCCAGGATACTAAACTAAACAGAAAAAAGACCTCCCAGCAGAGGAAGAATAAAACCCAGTCCACCTATTCAGATACACAAGAAAAATACATTTCTTTTCTACAACAACTTTTATCCCAAGCCCCCAGGATATGGAGTAATAGAAAATACTTGATGTTAGTCTTACCATTTCCCAAATTTATATGAAGTGCCAAGGCACTGGAGTTTGTGGGGGTAGTGATTAATAAGGAATGGCCCAGTCCACACAGGTGGGTTGTTACTGTGACATCCGTTATCTCTGATGGCCTAGCCTCTTCAGTTTTTATGGCTCTCTGCCATTTCCATAAACAACTTTGGGAGAGAAACATTATATAATGCCAGAGGATTCCCACTTCCTCTGTAGGATTTCGCAGCCACCCTAATGGCAATGGAAGCAAGCCCTAGGTCCTTCTTGCCCCAGGTCCCTGTTTTCCCTGCTCCCATAGGCCTCTATTCCTTTTTACTTCCCATCCTGAAGGAAGTTCTTTCTAGTCTGGGACATAGTATATAACCTTGATGTCTTCCCAGCTTCTGATCAGCACTTGTTCTAGTCCCATAAATCCTCTTCACATTAATATTTAGAATGTTGAAACACAATACTCAGAGACATTCACAACATGTATCTATTTCCTGTCCTGCTACATCCCTCCTCTGAAGCAATGAGCCCAAAATTGACTGCTTGCTTGAGTAGGCGGTGAGATAAAATATAGGAAAATTGTTTCAAAGACAATGCCAGCCATAATACCTTAAAAGGTGTTCAGCCAAGTCCTTGTACCATAAGTATAATTAAAAATCAACTAAATACCAAGAAATCTGCCCCTGAGGGATTAACCTAAGAGATTCTCTTCTTCTCCTGTGGAGATACTGCAGGCAAAAAAAAAAAAAAAAAAACCTTCTACAATACTCATCCATCTGAAAGCACATACAAAAAAAAGCAAGTTTCTCACAGACCAATCTTGACTTAAAGTTATGTTATTATTTTACAAATATAGGGGAAGTATACTCAATAAATTTTTAAGTCACATTCTCTAGGAACATTCAAAATAAAAGTCATTTCCTCTAAGAACACATGGGTTATATTAATATTAAATCATTTACTCATGGTATAGCCAGGAGGTATTAGAACTAGGATCCCCTACTGTGACCCCAGAGCAAATTCAGGAACAGGAAAGAGATCCTTCAAGTTGATAGCAGCTTTATGCAGAGAATGTACCATTAGTGCCACCTAGTGGTTGTATTGAAATAATCCTGAGGTTTGGGTTTGTCAGTGAAATCTCAGCAGTAAGGAGGTTCCTGGGTATATTTCCATGTGTTTCAATCAGGGAAATGCACCTTGGTATATTTCCACATGTTTCAATCAGAGAACATAGCTGCTTCTGGAAAATACTACAGCTTGGCGGCCAGGCACCAAGTCTGATTTTCATCCTGTTCAAGTCTTAAAATCTATCTCCCCGTAAGTTTCCTCTGACTTCTTTTAACATTGTACCATTTATATTCCTCAATTTTATTTTATTCCTAACATTCTTTCACCTTCAGTATCTAAATTATCAGTAAGAATCATCTCCTCCTCCTATTATAAGCTCACAAACTAGAAAATCTACATGAAATGGATAAACTCCTGGAAACACACAACCTACCAAGATTGAAACAGGAAGAAATAGAACTCCTGAACAGACCAATAATGAATAGCGAGATTGAATCAGGAATATAAAAACCTCTCAACCAAAAAAAAAAAAAAAAAAAAAGCAGCCCAGGACCAGATGAATTCACAGCCAAATTCTATCAAACATGCAAAGAATTAATACCAATCCTCTTGAAACTATTCCAAAAAATCAAGGAGGAGGGAATTCTCCTTAACTCATTCTACAATGTCAGTACCTCCCTGACGCCAAAATCAGATAAGTACACAATAAAAAAAGAAAACCACAGACCAATATCCCTGATGAACATATATGTAAAATTCCTAAACAGAATACTAGCAAACAAAATCCAACAGCACATCAAAAAGATAATGTACCATGAATAGGTGGGATTCATCACAGGAAGACAAGGATGGTTCAACATATGCAAATCAATAAATATGATATATTAACAGAATTAAAAACAAAAACCATATGATCATCTCAATACACAAAAAGGATTTGATTAAATTAAGCACACCTTCATGATAAAAATTCTCAACAAGCTAGGCATAGAAGGAAGGTACCTCAACACAATACAGGTCATGTATGACAAACCCACAGCCAACATCATACTTAATGGGGAAAAATTGAAAGCATTCCCTTGTTAAAAGAAAAACTTCAGCTGAATTAAATTTAAAGGAATTTAATTGAGGAAAGAACGAATTGTGAATCAGGTAGCTCCCAGAATCACAGCAGATTCAGAGAGACTACAGAGATGCCTCATAGTAAAAACAAATTTATAGACAAAAAAGAGGAAAGTGACATACAGAAATCAGAAGTGAGATACAGAAACAACTGG
Source organism: Trachypithecus francoisi (assembly GCF_009764315.1). Classification (NCBI taxonomy): domain Eukaryota; kingdom Metazoa; phylum Chordata; class Mammalia; order Primates; family Cercopithecidae; genus Trachypithecus; species Trachypithecus francoisi. Next base: position 59,898,771 of record NW_022681468.1, read on the forward strand.
ATTGGTTACAGCTCAGCATTTGCCTTATTTGAACACAGTTTAAACACTCAGCAGTGTATGAGTGGTTGAAGTGTGGCTGCTAGGATTCGCCAAGACTCAGCTATTGTTACAGCTGCACACTCCAGAGTTAGGTTTTCAGTCTTGTCTACCTATCAAGTTAGTTTGCAGTTCATCCAGAAGGACTCAAATATAGAAGTATATTCTCAGGCCACATTTAGTTTGCTTTAACAGTTCTCCCCTTTTGGTCATTTTCTCAATTTTGAGAGATTGACGAAAGTTTCAATTATTGATGTCATATTACCATCATAACTGTACTTTTTGGTTTTGAAACCCACTTGGAAACAGTAGAACAGTGAATTTTGCAAAGGTAGGAACAAGGGCTGAGTAGAGGGTACCTCTTTATGCTGGAGCATCCTGTTTACAGGAGAAAAACAAAAGCTGGTCTGTTCTAGGATCTACAAGTTTACTTAAAGTGTCAGTTTGATTATGTCACATTTAGCAAAAGCACCTCCATTTTTGTTTGGTTTGGTCTCTTGGGGCCTAGTGCATGAGCTCAATCCAAAACAATGAACTTCCATAATTTTGTTTAAAAAAAAAAATCTGGCCAGGCATGGTGGCTCACCCCTGTAATCCCAGCACTTTGGGAGGCCAAAGCAGGAGGATCACCTGAGGTCAGGGGTTCAAGACCAGCCTGGTCAACATGGTGAAACCCCACCTCTACTAAAAATACAAAAATTAGTTGGGTGTGGTGGCACATCCCTGGAGTCCCAACTACTCAGGAGGCTGAGGCAGGAGAATTGCTTGAACCCAGGAGGCAGAGGTTACAGTGAGCGGAGATCATGCCACTGCACTCCAGCCTGGGTGACAAAGTGAGACTTCATCTCAAAAAAAAAAAAAAAACTTTTTAATCAGGTTCTCACTTAGGTGAGAGTGTGACCAAAATTTAGTCACTCAGTGCCATTCTCAGTTACCATCATTTTGGGTTTCTGGTCTCAGGTTGTCATTCATAGGCTACAGTGTCCTCATGGTCACGCATTTCTTTCAGCTCTTGTCATTCCAGTTGAAGAGAGACCATTTGGCATTCTAGAGATGGCTGAATGCAAACACTTAAAACATTTAAGAGAATACAGTGCACCCAGGAGACTACTATTATGACTATCGGGAGGATAATACCAAGAGTTTGGAGTATGCTCCTTACCATGGATTCCCATAAACCAAACCACCTAAAATCAAATAGATCAAAGAATGAGCTAGATAAAGAGTCTAGTTGCTTAACTAAGTAGTCTTTTCATTAATCCCCTACAATTGAATTTCTGTAATACCCAGTGTCTTCTCCATAGGCCATAAGTGCCAGCAGCTGCACAGATACTTCTCCATTTAGCCAACTCTATTATTTAGTATAATTTTCACAAGAGAATTTAAAGTCTGTTGTGTAACTATAGCCTTTACAGTAGAATCTACTATAGTTCCTATCATAAGGGAGACATTTCTAATCATTGCCTCTTTTACTCCAACCATGGGGGAAAAAAAAATACTAGGCTCTTCTAAAAGAGTGAAGGCCTCCTGGCAATGTTCTCTTTAACCATAACATGGGATAAGAGAAGTGAACCAGTGTTCTGTTTCTGACTGATTATGAGGCAATGTATGTACCATTAAAGTTTCTCACCTACACTGAGCCTTCATCTTTATCAAAGTATAAAGTTATCCATATATTAAGGCTGGCTGCAAAATCATTCATAAATAAAAGTAAATAAATGCACATAACAGATTCCCTTTTCACTTCTGTTGTTCATAAACGTGAACAAGGAAAAAATATCCAAAGATAAGAGTTTCATAATAGTAAAATCTTGACCCGTGAACTTGGAAAAAGCTGTTCACATCAAGGATGTCATCCTCTGCTGGGCAGAAATTTCCCTGGTTAGCTTTGCCTTAAGAGTTCCAATGGGTGTACAGTTCCAAGAGTATGAAGGGACCCCTTTCTCAGTTGTGAGATTATGAACTGTAGCATAATAATTTACTGTATTATATCAGCCTTCTTACATAGGAAAGCTTTTATACAAACAGAAAAAAATGCATTGAAAATTACAATTGAATGAAATCTCTTTATAAATATTTAAAGGGTCCATTAGGTAGCCAAATGTACCTGAAGCTTTGATTGCCTTCCCAGGAATATGAGTTTACAAACCAAACATTGGTCATAAACTATTTTAGCAATTTAGATGTCACCACACCAATATATATTTAATTTGGACCTTTAATTTTATCTTTTCCATGATGAGTCATGGAATGCAGAACCTTTAATAACAAAAGCTTTAAGGACTCGAGAAGAACAAGGTGGCCATCCTGGTTCTCCATAAGTCCATGCTTAATTAACATTAGACTTACGTCCTCTTGAATACTGGTTGCTTCTCCAAATTAGGTGAATAGCACTGATAACTGATGGGTTATCATAAATGAATTGACTTAGACCATGAGTTCATTCAAATTGTATATCTAAATAATTTTAGTATCAGCTAATTTAGCATGAAAATCTGGCAAGGCATTTTCTTGGTATTTAATTAATTTTTGTTCTACTTAGTTTAGCAGTTTTATAACCCAGTCAGTCTTTTCATTACCCAGTTCAAATAATATGATTCTAAAGTTATTAGAAACCTGTTTTCAAGAGTGCTTTTCACGATCCTGTCCAGACTTTCATGAATCTCCTAAAAGATACCATATTCGAGGATTTTGTGTGCTTGTGAAGTTTACAGAAACTGCATCAGCATTAAGCAATTAACTGTGTAAATGACTTTAAATAGTAATAGTCAAAAACACAATTGATAAGGAAATTTGGTTATTTCTATGGTTTACGGTAACTTAACATAATCACCATAATTATGACTGATAGCATATACTCAGATATATTAGAATTTTAGAAATCCCATACAGTTTTGGAACATATTGATGACATACACGAAAATACAACCTGAAGAAGGTTAATCATTATCTTTTATTTTGACAGTGCTTCAGCCATGGAACTTAACATGTCAAATAGCCCTATTTATCTCTCTTTTGGATGCTTCAGGGGCCCTCTGTAGGATCTCAAAGTTAGAGGTCAGAAAAGACAGTTTTGAAACTGAAATTTGATTTTGGAAAGCCTATCAAATATGTTAAAGGTTTAAAACACTTGATTCTATGAAATAGAATTCCAGGTTACCATAAGTCATTCATTTAGCCAAAATGATGACTTGAACATTTTTAAAAAGGCAAAAACCTTTACTCATTGATAGAGGGAGGACTTAGCTTTCCAAACAATCTGTGTCTTCTCTTTCCCTTCTTTTTTCAGTAGTTTATTCAAAAGGCAAGCAATAATCTTTCATTATCCTTTAATATTACATGAAAATCGTGTTCAAGAGAAAGCTAAATTTCACCCTTGCATCAGTGTATCACTAATGTCAACCCCAATTCTTAATAAAACCTTATAAACAAATTGATTCGATCTTAATCAGTTTGACCATAAGGTGAAATTATCATAAATCTTGTATAACCCTTTATAAATTTTTGTTAAAGAGATTAGTGCTCTGAAAAAACCCTATTGTGCTTTTATTTCAATGTTTAATTTACAGAAAAACCAAACAATATTCCTTTAAATTTAGTCAATATGTTCACACAGTTTCTTTACACAAATGATCTTTACAAACCTTCCACAACTTGTTTAAACCTTTAGCTTTACCTTATCTAATTTAAAACAATCCTTTAACCCTCTAAACTAGGCAAAAATTTATATTCCCATGCTTTCTTATAATCTTTACCAAAAAAACACATTTCACTCTCCTCACACACCTTGCATACAGAACTATTTTTTCAGTGGTCTCATTTGTTATAATGGTAACTCTTAGCAATTTTTAATTTTGGTGGAAAATCTTGGTAAGTAAAGGATTTTAATTATGTAGTAGGTATAGAGTCTAGGACACCAGATAAGGTCTGACTTTTTCCAGCATAGCTAGGACCATGGCTCTCCACATGTCTCAAAGCCTTATCTAGAATCTAATGCTCCAAAGTAGGTAAACTGAAAAATTTTCAAAAGTCAAAGAAGCAGTTTATGATCTTAAAACACTTGGTAAACTTAGTATCTGACCTGCCTAATTTAGACCAAATGTCTTTATTTTCACCAATAATCTTTTTAAAATTTTTATTTCCCAAAGATTACTAAAGTTACATAAACTAAAAGGCATTACAGTTTTTATTTTCCTTTCTTTTTTTTTTTTTTTTTTGAGACATATTCTTGCTCTGTTGCCCAGGCTGGAGTGCAATGGCACAATCTCGGCTCACTGCAACCTCCGCCTCCCAGGTTCAAGTGACTCTCCTGTCTCAGCCTCCCGAGTAGCTGGGATTACAGGTGCACGCCACCCCGCCTGGTTAATTTTTTGTATTTTAGTAGAGATGGGGTTTCACTGTGTTGCCCGGGCTGGTCTCAAACTCCTGAGCTCAGGCAATCCACCCACCTTGACCTCCAAAAGTGCTAGGATTACAGGTGTGAGCCACCACTCCTGGCCTAGTTTTTAATTTTCTCACAAAATATTTGATCTAAGCACTTATTTTTCTTTAATCCAATTAATTAGAGCTCTTTTATATAAATATTACACACAACACATATATAACTACTCAGATAGAAGAAGATCCAGTAGTTGTAAGATTTTTTTCATTTGCCAGTTTCTAAGTTTCTCTTTAAAGCATGCAGTTTTTATGGCCTAATAAGCAGGCACAGCTGGAAGACAAAAACAAATCTCAGAAATTAAGGGTTCCATTTTTACATCACATCCTGGATCCCAAAAAGGGAAATGCTATGTGACAAGACAGTGCGATGCTTTTACTGTGCATTTTATCGCATGGCAACCCAAAGCCATTGCCCATTCTGCAATTTGGCTATCCTCAAAAGTATATCTCCTACTTAGTTGTTACACACCAAAGCTCTCTTAAAATACAAAGTAATTTGTGATATTCCCAAAAGTCAAAAACATCAGATAATGCAATGCAAAACACAGCAGTCTTAGATTTTGAGGAAGATATATCCACTTTTAATTCCTAAGTTTTCATGACAAAAACAGAGGGTTTTTCTCAAAACAGGATCTATGGTGCCTCCTCTGCTTTTCCCAAGGAGTCCCAAATTGTTAAAGATTGAATATCCACTATTAATTAAGCTGACTTTTAACAATAACACTCTTTATAAAGGTCTTTTTAAATCTCTTATTACCCGACTTTAGCCACACCAAGTGGACAATATTTCTGGCTTTTAAACTTTACCAAAAGTAACCTCACAAGTGAAACCAAAAAGCCTCAATTAAGGTTATGACTTAACCACGAGTGTATGAGGTATCTTCAAAGAAGTGGTAAGCAGTTTCTACAAAATCTAGAATCTTTAAACATAGCTCAGAGAAAGGAAGATATAAGAAGGGAAACTAGAAGTTGTTCACGGAGGGGAATCAGCAAATGGTAAAGATCACACAGACATCAACCAGAGTACTCATTCCCTAAGCCAGAACTGAACCTGGGCCATCACTGTAAAATGGCAGAGACCAAAATAAAGTACTGCCACATGGTAACAGAGTCAAGCTCCCAAGGACATAAAACAAAATGGAGACCTATCCAGTTTTGGGGTGTGTGTGGGGTGGGGGTGTGTGTTTTCAGAGACGTGTAGCAAAGTTTGTAACTGATCAGTTTGCCAGGCTGGCTTGAACAGCGGGCTTATAGGGTCCTAAGCCCGTGCTCTAGCTTAAGGTATTCCTCCTTATGACAGAACCATACAGAAAGACACAAAAAGCACACCAGATTGGCTACAGCTTGAGACTAGCCTCACAAACGCTTTTTTTCAATTAATCAAAATTTTACAGAGGATATAAATAGGAATCTTTATTATTCTTTCAACAGGTTTGCAGAGACAGAGAGGCCAGAAGTCTAACTGGTAAGCAATTCTTACCCTTTTGCCAGCATGTCAGGTTTCTGGGTTCGTCTTCCCTGAGTGGCCCTAGCAACCACTGAGAGCCAGGCTGCATCACAAAGGAAAATCACAGAACCACAGGTAAAATCCTCTTAATTTTGCAAGATGCTGCCCAAGGGGGTGCATGTGGTAACCACATTAACATTTTCCATTCTGGCCAGAGCAAAATATGTGCTTTAAATAAAAATATTGAAATATTTTTAGAAGCTTCTGCATATCAATTGGCATCCCTAGATGAGACTAATTTGGGAGCCATCTTTTTTTTTTTTTTTTTTTTTTTTAATGCACTTCAATGCACTGTTGTTCATTCGGAACGTTCCACTGTAAGTTACCTTTAGTAACATTTTGCCATTTCTGTAAGACTTTGCTGCCTTGGGCCTAATGTATAAGCCAGAAGGAACTGTTTCCCAGAAATTAAGGATTCCATTTTTAACTAAAATATTGGCTTTGATTTCAGGTTCCCTTAGTGAACTTAGCCAATGATTTTTTTCTACCTAAGCATGCAAGAAAAATGAAACAACGGGGTAGAACACAAAAATCCCTGTGACTTTTCAAAAGTCAAATTTTACAGCCCCTGCAATATTACCATTTACTACCAGTTTATCTCTGACCCAGTCAGATGTAAGCGGCCTGTAACTGGATCCAAACCAGTTAATTACTAGATCAAATCCCATCCTGAACCCAGTCTAATGTCTATCACAACTTCCAAATCCAGTTTGGAACAGAAATTTGCTCAAAAAAACTTGGAGAGCTCAAAACACAAATCCATGGAGCTCTGAAATCTGAGAGAGAACTTACCATGATCTCCAGCTGCTGAGAGATCAAAGGACACACGTAGCTACAGCAGATACCTTGCTTATTCACTCAGCACTCCTGGGGTTAATTATAGAGGCTCTACTTCAGACCCCACTTCTAACACCATCAGTTTAAAAAAAAAGCTTCAGCTGAATTAAATTTAAAGGAGTTTAATTGAGCAAAGAATAATTTGTGAATCAAGCAGCCCCCAGCACCACAGCAGATTCAGAGAGACTGGAGGAATGCCTCGTGGTAAGAACAAATTTATAGACAAAAAAAGGGAAGTGACATACAGAAATCAGAAGAGAGGTACAGAAACAACTGAATTGGTTACAGCTTGGCATTTGCCTTATTTGAACACAGTTTAAACACTCAGCAGTTATGAGTGGTCGAAGTGTGACGGCTAGGATTGGCCAAGACTCAGCTATTGTTACAGGTGCACACTCCTAAATTAGGTTTTCTTTTTTATTATTATTATTAATTATACTTTAACTTCTAGGGTATATGTGCACAACATGCAGCTTTGATGCATAGGTATACGTGTGCCATGTTGATTTGCTGCACCCATCAACTCGTCATTTACATTAGGTATTTCTCCTAATGCTATCCCTGCCCCAGCACCCCAACCCCCCGACAGGCCCCAGTGTGTGATGTTCTCTGTCCTGTGTCCAAGTGTTCTCTTTGTTCACTTCCCACCTATGAGTGAGAACATGCTGTGTTCGGTTTCCTGTCTTTGTGATCGTTTGCTGAGAATGATGGTTTCCAGCTTCATCCATGTCCCTGCAAAGGACGTGAATTCATCTTTTTTTTGTTTTGTTTTTTTGACTGCATAGTATTCCATGGTGTATATGTGCCACATTTTCTTAATCCAGTCTATCACTGATGGACATTTGGGTTGGTTCCAAGTCTTGGCTATTGTGAATAGCGCTGCAATAACTTGTGTCTTTATAGTAGCCTGATTTATAATCCTTTGGGTATATATCCAGTAATGGAATTGCTGGGTCAAATGATATTTCTAGTTCTAGATCCTTGAGGAATTGCCACACTGTCTTCCACAATGGTAGAACTAATTTACACTCCCAATAATGTAAAAGCATTCCTATTTCTCTACATCCTGTCCAGCATCTGTTGTTCCCTGACTTTTTTTTTTTTTTTTTTTTGACATGGAGTCTTGCTCTGTTGTCCAGGCTGGAGTGCAGTGATGCCACCTCAGCTCACTGCAAGCTCCGCCTCCTGGGTTCACGCCATTCTCCAGCCTCAGCCTCCCGAGTAGTTGGGACTACAGGGGCCCACCACCACACCCAGCTAATTTTTTGTATTTTTAGTAGAGATGGGGTTTCACCATGTTAGTCAGGACGGTCTTGATCTCCTGACCTCATGATCCACCCCAAAGTGCTGGGATTACACGCATGAGCCACTGCACCCAGCTGTTTCCTGACTTTTTAATGATCGCCATACTAACTGGTGTGAGATGGTATCTCACTGTGGTTTTGATTTGCATTTCTCTGATGACCAGTGATGATGAGCATTTTTTCATGTATCTGTTAGCTGCATAAATGTCTTCTTTTGAGAAGTGTCTGTTCATATCCTTTGCCCACTTTTTGATGGGGTTGTTTTTTTCTTGTAAATCTGTTTGAGTTCTTTGCACATTCTGGATATTAGCCCTTTGTCAGATGGGTGGATTGCAAAAATTTTCCCTCATTCTGTAGGTTGCCTGTTCGCTCTGATGATAGTTTCTTTTGCTGCGCAGAAGCTCTTTAGTTTAATTAATCCCATTTATCTATTTTGGCTTTTGTTGCCATTGCTTTTGGTGTTTTAGTCATGAAGTCCTTGCCCATGCCTATGTCCTGAATGGTATTGCCTAGGTTTTCTTCTAGGGTTTTTATGGTTTTAGGTCTAACATTTAAGTCTTTAATCCATCTTCAATTAATTTTTATATAAGGTGTAAGGACGGAATCCAGTTTCAGCTTTCTACATAGGGCTAGCCAATTTTCCCAGCACCATTTATTAAATAGGGAATCCTTTCCTCAATCTGCTTGTTTTTGTTACGTTTGTCAAAGATCACATGGTTGCAGATGTGTGGTATTATTTCTCAGGCCTCTGTTCTGTTCCATTGGTCTATATATCTGTTTTGGTACCAGTACCATGCTGTTTTGGTTACTGTAGCCTGGTAGCATAGTTTAAATTCAGGTAGTGTGATGCCTCCAGCTTTGTTCTTTTTGCTTAGGATTGTCTTGGCAATGCAGGCTGTTTTTGGTTCCATATGAACTTTAAAGTTATTTTTTCCAATTCTGTGGAATTGAAGAAAGTCATTGGTAGTTTGATGGGGATGGCATTGAATCTATAAATTACTTTGGGCAGTATGGCCATTTTCACGATATTGATTTTTTCTGTCCATGAGCATGGAATGTTCTTCCATTCGTTTGCGCCCTGTTCTATTTTGTTGAGCAGTGGTTTGTAGTTCTCCTTGAAGAGGTCCTTCACATCCCTTGTTAGTTGGATTCCTAGGTATTTTACTCTCTTTGAAGTTATTGTGAATGGGAGTTCACTCATGATTTGGCTCTCAGTTTGTCTGTTATTGGTGTATAGTAATGTTTGTGATTTTTGCACATTGACTTTGTATCCTGAGACTTTGCTGAAGTTGCTTATCAGCTTAAGGAGATTTAGGGCTGAAACAATGGGGTTTTCTAAATATACAATCATGTCATCTGCAAACAGGGACAATTTGACTTCCTCTTTTCCTAACTGAATACCCTTTATTTCTTTCTCCATCTGATCGCCCTGGCCAGAACATCCAACACTATGTTGAATAGGAGTGGTGAGAGAGGGCATACTTGTGCTGGTTTTCAAAGGGAATGCTTCCAGTTTTTGCCCATTTAGTATGATATTGGCTGTGGGTTTGTCAAAAATAGCTCTTATTATTTTGAGATACGTTTCATCAGTACCTAGTTTATTGAGAGTTTTGAGCACGAAGGGCTATTGAATTTTGTCAAAGGCCTTTTCTGCATCTATTGATATAATCATGTGGTTTTTGTCATTGGTTCTGTTTATATGGTCGATTATGTTTATTGATTTGTGTATTGTTGAACCAGCCTTGCATCCCAGAGATGAAGCCAAGTTGATCGTGGTGGATAAGCTTTTTGATGTGCTGCTGGATTCGGTTTGCTAGTATTTTATTGAGCATTTTTGCATCGATGTTCATCAGGGATATTGTTCTAAAATTCTCTTTTTTTGTTGTGTCTCTGCCAGGCTTTGGTATCAGGATGATGCTGGCCTCATAAAATGAGTTAGGGAGAATTTCCTCTTTCTATCGATTAAAATAGTTTCAGAAGGAATGGTACCAGTTCCTCTTTGTACCTCTGGTAGAATTCAGCTGTGAATCCATCTGGTCCTGGACTTTTTTTGATTGGTAGGCTATTAATTATTGCCTCAATTTCAGAGCTTGTTATTGGTGTATTCAGAAATTTCACTTCTTCCTGGTTTAGTCTTGGGAGAGTGTATGTGTCCAGGAATTTATCCATTTCTTCTAGATTTTCTAGTTTATTTGCAGAGAGGTGTTTATAGTATTCTCTGATGGTAGTTTTTATTTCTGTGGGATCAGTGGTGATATCCCCTTTATCATTTTTTATTGCATCTATTTGATTCTTCTCTCGTTTCTTCTTTATTAGTCTTTCTAGTGGTCTATCAACTTTGTTGATCTTTTCAAAACACCAGTTCCTGGATTCATTGATTTTTTGAAAGGATTTTGTGTCTCTTTCTCTCAGTTCTGCTCTGATATTAGTTATTTCTTGTCTTCTGCTAGCTTTTGAATGTGTTTGCTCTTGCTTCTCCAGTTCTTTTAATTGTGATGTTAGGGTGTCGATTTTAGATCTTTTCTGCTTTCTCTTGTGGGCATTTAGTGCTATAAATTTCCCTCTACACACTGCTTTAAATGTGTCCCAGAAATTCTGGTACATTGTGTCTTTGTTGTCATTGGTTTCAAAGAACATCTTTATTTCTGCCTTCACTTCGTTATGTACCCAGTAGTCATTCAGGAGCAGGTTGTTCAGTTTCCATGTAGTTGCACAGTTCTGAGTGACTTTCTTAATCCTGAATTCTAGTTTGATTGCACTGTGGTCTGAGAGACAGTTTGTTGTGATTTCTGTTCTTTTACATTTGCTGAGGATTACTTTACTCCAATTACGTGGTCAATTTTGGAATAAGTGCAATGTGGTGCTGAGAAGAATGTATATTCTGTTGATTTGGGGTGGAGAGTTCTGTAGATGTCTATTAGGTCTGCTTGGTGCAGAGCTGAGTTCAAGTCCTGGATATCCTTGTTAACCTTCTGTCTCATTGATCTGTCTAATATTGACAGTGGGCTGTTAAAGTCTTCCATTATTGTTGTATGGGAGTCTAAGTCTCTTTGTAGGTCTCTAAGCACTTGCTTTATGAGTCTGGGTGCTCCTGTATTGGGTGCATATATATTTAGGATAGTTAGCTCTTCTAGTTGAATTGATCCTTTTACATTATGTAATGACCTTCTTTGTCTCTTTTGATCTTTGTTGGTTTAAAGTGTGTTTTATCAGAGTCTGGGATTGCAACCCCTGCTTTTTTTTTTTTTTTTTTTTTTTTTTTTTTGGTTTCCATTTTCTTGGTAGATCTTCCTGCATCCCTTTATTTTGAGGCTATGTGTGTCTCTGCACATGAGATGGTCTCCTGAATACAGCATTCTGATGGGTCTTGACTCTATCCAGTTTGTCAATCTGTGTCTTAATTGAGGGATTTTGCCCATTTATATTTACAGCTAATTTTGTTATGTGTGAATTTGATCCTTTCATTATGATGTTAGCTGGTTATTTGGCTCATTAGTTTATGCAGTTTCTTCATAGCATCGATGGTCTTTACAATTTGGCATGTTTTTGCAATGGCTGGTACTGGCTGTTTCTTTCCATGTTAAGTCCTTCCTTCAGGAATTCTTATAGGGCAGGCCTGGTGGTGAAAAAATCTCTCAGCATTTGCTTGTCTGTAAAGGATTTTATTTCTCCTTCACTCATGAAGCTTAGTTTGGCTGGATATGAAATTCTGGGTTGAAAATTATTTTCTTTAAGAATGTTGAATACTGGCTCCACTCTCTTCTGGCTTGTAGGGTTTCTGCCAAGAGATCAGCTGTTAGTCTAATGGGCTTCCCTTTGTGGGCAATCTGTCCTTTCTCTCTGGCTACCCTTAACATTTTTTCCTTCATTTCAACTTTGGTGAATCTGAAAATTATCTGTTTTGGGGTTGCTCTTCTCAAGGAGTATCTTTGTGGTGTTCTCTGTATTTCCTGAATTTGAATGTTGGCCTGCCTTGATAGGTTGGGGAGGTTCTCCTCAATAATATCCTGAAGAATGTTTTCTCATTTGGTTCCATTCTCCCCATCACTTTCAGGTACACCTATCAAACGTAGATTTGGTATTTTCACATAGTCCCACATTTCTTGGAGGTTTTGTTCATTTCTTTTTACTCTTTTTTCTCTAACCTTGTCTTCTCACTTTATTTCATTCATTTGATCTTCAATCACTGATAGCCTTTCTTCCTCTTGATCGAATCAGCTACTGAAGCTTGTGCATGCATCATGAAGTTCTTGTGCCATGGTTTTCAACTCCATCAGGTCATTTAAGGTCTCCTCTACACTGTTTATTCTAGTTAGGCATTCTTCTAATCTTTTTTCAAGGTTTTTAGGCTCCTTGCAATGGGTTCGAACAACTTCCTTTAGCTTGGAGAAGTTTGTTATTACCTACCTTCTGAAGCCTACTTCTGTCAACTCGTCAAGTCATTCTCCATTCAGCTTTGTTCCATTGCTGGCAAGGAGCTGCGATTCTTTGGAGGAGAAGAGCTGCTATGGTTTTTAGAATTTTCAGCTTTTCTGCTCTGGTTTCTCCCCATCTTTGTGGTTTTATCTACCTTTGGTCTTTGATGCTGGTGACCTACAGAGGGGGTTTTGGTGTGAATGTCCTTTTTGTTGATGTTGATGTTATTCCTTTCTGTTTTTTAGTTTTCTTTCTAACAGTCAGGTCCCTCAGCTGCATGTCTGTTGGAGTTTGCTGGAGGTCCACTCCAGATGCTGTTTGCCTGGGTATCACCAGCAGAGGCTGCAGAACAGCAAATATTGCAGAACAGAAAATATTGCTGCCTGATCCTTCCTCTGGAAGCTTCATCCTAGAGGGTCACCCATCTATATGAGGTGTCTGTCGGCCCCTATCGGGAAGCGTCTCCCAGTGAGGCTACATGGGGGTCAGGGACCCACTTGAGGAGGCAGTCTGTCCATTCTCAGAGCTCAAACGCCATGCTGGGAGAACCACTGCCCTCTTCAAAGCTATCAGACAGGGATGTTTAAGTCTGTAGAAGTTGTCTGCTGCCTTTTGTCCAGCTGTGCCCTGTCCACAGAGATGGAGTCTATAGAGGCAGTAGGCCTTGCTGAGCTGCAGTGGGTGCGCCCAGATCAAGTGTCCCAGCCACTTTGTTTTCCTACAAGCCTGAGCAATGGCAGACGCCCCTCCCCCAACCAGGCTTCTGCCTTGCAGTTCAATCTCAGACTGCTGCACTAGCAGCAGGCAAGGCTCCATGGGCATAGGAGCCACCAAGCCAGGCACAGGAGAGAATCTCCTTGTCTGCCAGTTGCTAAGACCTTGGGAAATGTGTAGTATTTGGGCAGAGGTATCCCATTTTTCCAGGTATAGTCTGTCACGGCTTCCCTTGGCTAGGAAAGGGAAATTCCCTGACCCCTTGTACTTCCCAGGTGAGGCAATGCCCCATTCTGCTTTGATTCACCCTCTGTGGGCTGCACCCACTGTCCAACCAGTCCAAGTGAGATGATCCAGGCACCTCAGTTGGAAATGCAGAAATCACCCATCTTCTGCACTGATCATGCTAGGAGTTGCAGACCAGAGTTGTTCCTATTCAGCCATCTTGGAACGGCTAAGTTAGGTTTTTAATCTTGTCTACCTATTAAGTTAGGTTGCAGTTTGTCCACAAGGACTTAAATATAGTATGGAATCCTTCTCAAACCATATTTAGTTTGCTTTAACACTCTCTAAGAACTGCAAGAAGATAAGGATGTTCACTTTCATCACTCTTATTCAACAAGTACAATAAGTTCTTGCCAGAACAGTTAGGCAAGAGAAAAAATAAGTCATCCAAATTGGAAAAGCAGAAGTCAAAGTATCCCTGTTCCCTGATAATATAGTCATATGTCTAGAAAAACCTAAAGACTATACCAAAAACCTCAGAGTTGATAGGTGAATTCAGTAAAGTTTTAGGATACAATATTATATAAAGAGAAATCAATAGCATTTCTATACACCAATAACAATCTAGCCAACAACCAAATCAAGAAAGCAAACTTGTTTATAATAGGTACCAAAAAAAAAAAAAAAAATATATATATATATATATATATATCTAGGAATAAATTTAACCAAAGAGGTGAAAGATCTATACAAAAAGAACTACAAAACACTGATGAAACAAATTGAAGGTGATACAAACAAATGGATAAACATTTCATACTCATGGATTTGAAGAATCAATATTTTTAAAATAAACATACTGCCCAAAGCAATTGACAGACTCAATACAATTCCTATCAAATTACCAACATCAGTTTTCATAGAATTAGAAAAAAAATTTTAAAATTCATACAGAACCAAAAAAGAGCCCAAAAAGCTAAATCAATCCTAAGCAAAATGAATAAAGCTGGAGACATCACATTACTGGACTTCACATAATGTTACAGGGCTATAATAACCAAAACAACATCATACTGGTATAAAAATAGATACACAGATCAATGCAACAGAACAGAGTGTTCAAAGATAAAGTCACATACCTACAACCAACAAATCTTCCACAAAGTCAACAAAAATATACACTGGGGAAATGTCACTGCATTCAATAAACGGTGTTAGGGAAATTGGATACATGCATTAGTCTGTTTTCACACTGTTGATGAAGACATACCCAAGACTCAGAAGAAAGAGACGTTTAATGGACTTACAGTCCCACATGGCTGGAGAGGCCTCACAATCGTGGCAGAAGGCAAGAAGGAGCAAGTCACATTTTACATGGATGGCGGCAGGCAAAGAGAGAGAGAGCTTGAGTAGGGGAACTCCTCTTTTCAAAACCATCAGATCTCATGAGAATTATTCATTATTAGAAGAAAGAACCACCCCCATGGTTTAATTACCTCCCACTGTGTCCCTCTCACAACACGTGGGAATTGTGGGAGTTACAATTCAAAATGAGATTTGGGTAGGGACACGGTCAAACTCTATCAGTACCCATATACAAAAGAATGAAACTGAACCCATACCTTTCATCATATACAAAAATTAATTCAAGATGGATTAAAAGCCTAAACGTGAGACCTATAAGAATAAAAAACCTAGAAAAAAACCCAGGACAAACTCTTCTGGACATCAGCCTAAGCAAAGAATTTATGACCAAATTCTCAAAAGCAAACACAACAAAAACAAAAATAGACAAATGGGACTTAATTAAACTGAAAAACCTCTGCACAGCAAAAGAAACAATCAACAGAGTAAACAATCTACAGAATAGGAGTAAATATTTGCAAACTATGCATCTGACAAAGGACTAATATTCAGAATCTACAAGGAACTCAAACAACTCAAAACGGAAAAAACAAGTAATCCCATTAAAAAGTGAGCAAAGAACATGGGCATTTTTTAAAAGAAGACATACAAGGAGCCAACAAGCATATGAAAAAATGCTCAAAATTACTAATCAGAAAAATGCAAATTAAAACCACAATAAGATACCATCTTATACTAGTCAGAATCGTCATTATTATAAAGTCTAAAAACAATAAATATTGCCAAGAATGCAAAGAAAATATACACCATGGGTGGGAATTTATATTAGTACAACCTTTATGAAAAACAGTGTGTACATTTCCCAAATAATTAAAAATTCATCCAGCAATTCCACTATTGGTATCTACCCAAAGGTAAAGAAATCATATCAAGAAGATTCCTGCTCTCATATGTTTATCATATAGCACTATTCACAATAGCAAAGATATGGAACCAACCTAAGTGTCCATCATCATATATATACACACTATGGAATACTACTGAGCCATAAAAAAGAATAAAATCATGTATTTTGCAGCAACATAGATGGAACTGGAGACCATTATCCTAAGTGAATTAATGCAGAAACAGAAAGTCAGAAAACACATGTTCTCACTTATAAGTGGGAGCTAAACAATGGGTATACATGGACATAAAGAAGGTAATAATAGACATCGAAGACTACAAAGGGTGGGCAGATGAGACAGTGTGAGGGGCATGAGGGCTGAAAAGTTATCCACTGGGTGCAATGTTCACTATTCAGTGATGGGTACACTAAAAGCCCAGGCTTCACCAGTACACAATGTATGCATGTAAGAATCGGGCGCTTATACCCACCAAATATGTTAAAATAAAATAACTTCTTTCCCCTTCCTCACCAATACCAATAATATCACAGATAAAGAAGGTAGCTCATAGGGTAGCTCTGAGCTATGAGACGGTAGCTCATAGTACCAGACCCTGAGGCAAAGTTTTCATGTTAGCAGGGCTCAGATGCATCTCCTCCCCTTGCACCAAGATTCGAGAGACTACAGGCAATCATCTCAGAATTTTATTGCTGGAAGGATACTGATCACTTTACCATTTAGTAAACAAACACGAAGGAGTGTTTATATGTCCAACTTTACATACCTAGTTAGTAACACATTGAAAACTAGAAGACAAGCTTTTTAAATTTTCGGTCCAGTATCCTTTCCATGTAATGCTGCTGTTCCTACCTTCCCTCTGGAACATTTTCAGCAGAAAAAACAGATTGGCCTAGTGGAGTGAGACCAAGTTTCAAAGAAAATTACTCTGACTCTTGGCCAAGGTCCTAAACTTAAGTTTGCAGAATGGGATAACACTTAATTTGTAATCAACAAAACTTGATTTCTAATGAAGTTTTCATCATTAGGCAATGTTTCACACTGTTTTTGAGCCCTGCAGTTACTGAACCATGTGCTGCCAAATCACATTTACTATTGTTTTATTCATTTTATGAAGTGCTGAGCACCCAGGCAAGCTTCCACAGGTATTCCCATTCCCATCCTGTTCTGAACACATCCTAGCTTTCTGTAAGCTTTCTTACAAGCTTATGATTACAATCCTGGGTATATTTTTCTTAATAAGTCATACTTCTTGCTTCAGAGAAAAAAAATTCTTCAAATACAACTATTGATTTGCATCTTGCAAATGGCATAATTATAAACTCTTTCCTAGAGAAAGCATCAAAAGAACAAAATTTTGCTAACATCTATATATTGTACACACAAAGCTCAGGCAAAATCTCAGAAATAGCTCACTGATATTTATTTTCTGATATTTGTTGGTCATCCTCTTCTGAAATGAGAGTCCTCATGCAAGAGGAAAATAATATTATTATATATTTCTAAATCAGCCTCCCATAAACATGGATGGCTTTCTAATATATGAGACTGGTTGCTTCTCAGTCTTTGGCTAAGAGCAAATATGGTATCTAATGTATGAGAATAAAGTTGATTTATTTATGCTTTAATTAAAAATAATAAAATTAATGTCTGAAATCCAATTGTCCTTATGCTCTTGATCTTAGCTTTTCAGCTGCTAATCACTTTTTTTCTAAGCTAACTACTGCTTTACTTTACCATTTTTGCCTCAGGTAAAGCTCATTCTCCTCTTCTTTATTTTTGTATCTAGTTACACAGTCAGAAGAACAGACATAGTTCAAAAGAAAAATATTGAGTCCAATATTCCAATCGCTTAAACCTTCTGGAAAATAAATGATTTCCTGTGCTCTTTGTAACCATGAGTACGTGGCCTTTTACATGAAGGTGAAGGGTGAAAATTTACAAGTCACAGTCTTGACAGCCATGAAACTAATGAAGGCAAACATCCATGCTGATGTAAGCTGGTCAGCATGGTATTTCACTATAGAAAAGTGCCAAGTCATTATTAAATCTCAAATGTTATAGCTGGAGACTTAATAGCCTCACCCCAAGCCATTATTATTTCTTTGCCTAAACACAGTTTGCTAGAATTCCCTCTGCTGTGAAAATAAATTGCTGATTAGCCAAATGGGACTTAAGCCTCCCTTCACTGGTCTAGTAAATAGGGTTCCCAAGCTATGTGCCACTCACTTCCTCAAGTACTTTTGAGCACAATTTCTTTCACAGGAAGCATCACCTCTCTACAGCCCTATACCAAGAAACCAAGATGATGAAAGGCTGAGCCGTTAATTTGTAACTCTTTCATAATTGAAGTCACATTCAAGAATGAGAAAATACTTGACAAAGAAAAATAAACCAGCTTTCAATGTACCCTGTTCTTTGCAGCACCTGCTGTCTATTCCCAGATTAAGCTGAATAAATACTGTTTTCATGAAGATCATACAGAACCTAGGCAGATTTAATAGCATTTCTTGCCCTTCTTTGCCTCCTATCCCCTGCCACCACCATAACCATGTAAAATTCTGAAAAACTGCAATTTGGGCCCTTATGAAAAAACATTTCATATGATGAAATTTACTAAATTTCTAGCTCCTGTTCAGTTTCCACATGGACAAAAATAACTGCCATGAAGGCCCACAAATTTGGAAGTCAACATTTAGAAATTTCTTAGAAAGAGAGGTGGATGATGGAAGAAAGTGAAAATACTGCTGGCATTTCATCTCTGTCTTCGTGGCAAAAAGAGAAGAGTTTCTGAATCAGCAGTAGAGGGGGAAGAAGCTCAGCATGAAATTTCTTGTGCATCTGATTCACCAATGGAGTCAAAACATTAACTACAGCTGATAATAAGAAGCACAAGAAGAAAGGGACACATGGTTCCAAACTAAGAATATTACCTCTGGTTTCTGGTAAGAAGGGAATTGCAAGATATTTTTTGGCACAAAATCAGAACACAGTTTGAATGCAAAGTAAAAATGTTCAAAAGAAAGATACGTTAGGCCATACCTAGGAAACTCTTCATAGGTAAGCATATGTTTGTAGTTAACATAATCTGTCCAAACAAGAGACCCTTGTTTCATCAGACAAGTGTCTGTTCTGACGACCCAGGTACTAAGCTAGCAGGGAACATCTTTGCTGAAAATAGGGGGAAAAAGCCTTATACCTGCTCAGAAAATATATTCTCCTGTGGATGGAAAGGAAAAGAATATGAGAAGAAAAGTGTAATTACTGAGCCTCTGACTATCTCTGCAAATACTTTCTTCCCCTCTTTGCTTCTCTTGGTTTCTCACTGCCCCTCTGTGTTTTTACACTTTGTCATCTCTTTGAACTTTTGATGAATATTCATGTCTCCATAGTGATGTGGCTGTACTATGATTAAGAACAGACTGAAGTACTTAATATAGCCTCTTCTGATAAAGGAAACTGTTGGGTAGCAAGCCATCCATGTTAATGAGGGACATTTTACTATGACTAGCTAATGAGTAAAACTGTAGGGTCTCGACCTACAGAGAAAATTCGATTGCCTTATCACAACATCACCATTCCCTAAATGTATTTGGGAGATACCACCAGTAACAATTATTCTAACCCATTTGTCAGCTAATCAGTCACATTTACAGATCAAATATTTATTGAGCTGGGTTTTATCCTAGGCACAAGGTAAAAGAGGGAAAAGCAGACATAAAAACCTTATACTTGGGCTGGGCGCGGAGGCTCACGTCTATAATTCCAGCACTTTGGTAGGCCGAGGCGGGCAGATCATGAGGTCAGGAAATCGAGGCCATCCTGGCTAACACACGAAACCCCGTCTCTACTAAAAATACAAAAAACATTAGCCGGGCGTGGTGGCAGGCACCTATAGTCCCAGCTACTTAGGAGGCTGAGGCAGGAGAATGAACCCGGGAGGCCGAGCTTGCAGTGAGCCGAGATAGAGCCACTGCATTCCAACCTGGGCAACAGAGCGAGATTCCACCTCAAAAAAAAAAAAAAAAAAACTTATACTTAACCCTTAAGAGTCTAGGGCAAGTGCTTTCTGCAGATCATCTGCAGCTACTATGGAAGCTTCTCTTCACAGCCTCTTAAAATACCAGCCACTCAAGCAGCATTACCAACCAGGTAAGGTTGACGGGACGAGTAAGGGCTGAAATTCAACTTGTACTCTGCTCTCCAAAATCTGCCCTACCCAGAGGAGACATCTTTTAAAAAGTCACACAAAGGCAGCACCAGAAGCTGCAGCCCTGTTTTAAAGCAGAGGTTCCCCTTCCACATGAGTTATTGCATCTTTCCTTCCCTGGGTGTTTCCCAGTGATGCAAAGGCCATACCCACTTGTCAGACCTCAGCCATGGACCTACATGCTAGAGCTGACGTGAATAATGTAACTTACAGCAGAAAACAAGAATCTATATACCAGTGGAAACGTAACAGCATAGCTGATCTCAGATTCCTTAGACGTTTTGACTTAAACCACATACTTAGTTGTCATTTTATTTTAAAGTTCCAGAACAGCTTTTCTGAGTTAGTATGCACTCTGAAGTCCAGAGTCCTTTGTCCAGAGTACATCCACTTTTATCAAACACATTTCTCACATAATAAGGAAGGCAGGAGTCTTTCTCCAACTGACTTACTACATTCCTATACTTATTATTAGGAAATATGCAAAAAAACAAAACACGAAAAGGGCTTTGAAGAAAGCCAGGTTTGAGTGAATTATTTGCTGATGGAGATATACAATTTCATTCATACAGTTGATTTGCTGCTAGCTAGTTCCTCAGATTATAGGAAATGGATATGGCATGTTTTTGTTGTGTGTCTGCTGCCTCTGTTGCAAAGATAAACCTTAATTGGCAAGCCTTTAACATCTAATGGTATTTTATGTTATGGTCTTATAGAAATCTGTCTGGGCTTTGTGACAAAGTTGTGTAATAATGGAGGAAAAGCTGTGATAATGCATGCGTTCTTGTTTTGGTACTAAAAATTTACACTAGCTTTAGTCAAAACAAATTTGGATTCTATTGCTTGAAAATGTACTTTTTATTCCTTTGATTATAAAAAATTTGGGGTAAAAGCTTATAAAGCTAATTTTATATGAAGTTCTCTAGCAGGTAATTTATAATGTGATTCTTCCATGAATTATTTAAAATCTGTTTAGCCCGTAAAGATAGCCCATCCAAAAAAAGTCAGAGTATTTTGTATTTTAACTCAAGTCCTAGATTGCCTCTCACTGCCCATGATTCAAGAGCAACTAAAAACTACAGCCAAATCCAGTTTCTATCTATGATTAAAGACCGGTTTCAAATAGACAAGCAAGCAGCAGTCAACATATGCATTAAAAGGTGCCGAATAATCATTAATCTTTCTGACTGCTTCATCAAATAAATTAGCTATGTCATTCTTTCAACACAAGTTTTCCTCACTGCCATGATAGGCTTCAAGTTATGTCATATGAAATTGTTCTTTTGGAAATAAATCAAAAACCATGCAAAAACAAAACAAAAAAACCCCTTAGTCTTTAATACAAGGAAGAGAATCCTGAGAAGGATATAAACTAATGGCATAGGTCAAAGCCAAATGTATTCCTATTTGATAGCCTCCAGAGAAGCTCCCTCAAAGGTAAGACCTGCTATAGTTTGAACATTTGTCCCCTCCAAAATTCATGTTGAAATTTAATCACCAATGTACCAGTATTGAGAGGTGAAGCCTTTAAGAGGTGATTGGATCATGAGGGTTCTGCCTTCATGAATGGATTAATCCAATAATGAATTAATGGGCTAATGGTTTAATGGTTTATCATGGGAATGGGACTGGTGACTTTAAAAGAAGAGTAAGAGGCCTGATCTAGCATGCTCAGCCCCCTCACCATGTGATGTCCCACACTACCTCAGGACTCTGCAGAGAATCCCCACCAGCAAGAATGGTCTTACCAGTTGCATCCTCTTGACCTTGGACTTTCAAGCCTCCAGAACTATAAGGAAACAAATTTTATGTCATACAAATTACTCAGTTTTAGGCATTCTATTATAAGTAACATAAAACAGACTAAGACAAGACCCCTTCCTCATAAATCAATAGAAATACATCTCATAACTCTTCTTCAACTGCAACCTAAGTTCCAAGGAGCCACAAAGTGGAGAAAAGCCTAGACCCAAATTCCTGAAATGCCTGATTCCTCTTCCTCAGCAGACTGTATGTCTCTGGTCCTTTAAGATGTGTCTGATATATTTTCTTCTCTCAAACCCTTTATCTGACTCCACACATTTCCTTCAGCCTGACTTAAGTATGGCTCTATCTTAGCACTTAACATAGTAACACAAATATCTGTTAATGTCTTTCATTCCACTACAATATTAGTTTCTTGAGGTCAGTAACTGTGTATTTGAGTCTCTGTATTCCTAGTACCAGCCGTGATACTTGGAACATAATAAATGCTTAATAAAAATTTGCTGAATGTAAAAACCAGGAACATAAAGATGAAGCAGTACATTTCCTCCAGCAAATGACTGCTTGGGAATATCTGTTTTACCCATTAACTTCCTGAAGAACTAGATGGATCACTACAAAAGGTGGGTTATTTTCAAAGTTTCAATCATTTTGAACAACTCCCATAGTTTAGTCATCTCCATTTCAAGGATGATCATATGTAAATGTGGTGAGCTTTTTTATTAATAGTTCATTCAATACCTCGCACATGTCTGATCAGTCCAGAAGAGCCAATATGGTATAGAATGCTACCTGTAGGTTTCCTTATGGAAGAAGCTCGCAGCAGGAATAGTTACCAATTAACTGCTTAACTGCGAATTTCTCCAATTTTCCAAATCAATTTCTTTTTATCTCAGCTTCTAACCTCTTTATGTCCTAAGAAGCTTGCTTATTTGACTCACAGGCAGAATTGTCATTTCTACTCCTTAGTTACTCATGTTAGCTGAAAGAATAACATGTTTCAAAAATATTGTTCTCCACTATTTGCTTTCATTTAACCAAATGTAGCCTTACTTTGTTAAGCTCTTAAATAAGTTTGCAATTCCATTTCTGAACACAAATCTACATTCATGAAAATGGATAGTCTTTATGCTCCTGAAAATTACATTCTGTTACTCCTTTAATGGAAAAGGATGTATATATTGCCTTTGACTAGGCTGCCTTTGTGTAGATTTATGAAAATTTGGCAATTCTAAAAGATTGGATCTTGATATGTCTGTCTTATAAACCCATGAAGTTCTTTGATCTCCAGTTTGAATCACTAAGGTAAGCTTTTCATGAGCTGAAACAACAGGCTTCGTTTCTCCATCTGCTGCACAGCACTCCAGAGATGCCACAGGCCTAAGGAAAGTAAAAAACAGAAAAAGAAAGAAAATGTCTCTGTTTTTTTTTCTTAAGTGCCTGGAGCAAATCAAACCCTCGAGTCTAGCTGCTAAGGAAAGAGGCAAAATCTATCCGCATTTCCAAGGGAAAAGATGGGTCAGTTACCCAAACACAGGAAAATGCCCTTATGCAAGACAGAAGATAAAATAAAATAAAGTACAAAGAAATTCTAAATTGCTGTAATGTTAAAAACCTAAAATAATAAGTTAACCATTAGGAAGACTTCTTTTTAAGGGCTCTATCTCCCTTGCTTTGCTATAAAAATCACACTTTATAAAAGTGGAACAAGAAACTATGCCCCCAAACAGTGATAAAACATTATTTTTAATTTCATGAATGCAAACACACTACTTGATATTTGGTTCCTCAACCAGGTCATTAGCCATGCAAAGAAATGAAATCCTGGGTGTCATAGGCCCAAATTAAAAAGAAATCAGCCTACTGACTCCTTAGCCAAGGTTGACAAGCTCTCCAGAAGGAAGGCTGTGTCCATTAAAATAATGTGTCTATTATTATCCTTTCTCTGTGTTATTATTCTATTCTTAGCTGGCAGAGTTACTCCATCCACATGAAAGCATCAGTCCAACTTCTGACTGACCACAAGAGCACTGATTAATATCTACACAAGAGGAGTCCTGTTAAAACTGCAGGATCTTCCTCCAAACAGCTCAGCCACACAAAGCCAAACTTGCTACTGTTGTAACCAGAATACATAGCTTGTTATTTTTAATTATATCCCATCCATAGTTAGGTCTTTCCTTTGGAACAGTGGATTATTATTCAGCAACATTTGAATGACAGGGGTGTGCATAGGATGCCTCCTATGTTAGATTTGCTCATCAATTCACGATAGCTAAAATGAAAGTCAAAGCACACAGTGGGTATTAAGATCTTAATTTTAGTCAAACAGCATTAGCCCTGCAACACAATACATCACAAATTTAAATACATGGATGCTAAGTTTCAAAGTCTACGGACTTGTAAGAAATTTTACAATTCAAAGTGAATTCTAAATGTTTTTGACATGTTGGTGGACACTTGGAGAGCTTTTGTGCCTCTGCTTTTTGTTTGCTTTTAGAGTCAGTATTGTGTAGATTCAAAGCAGTGGTTCCCAAACCAGGGTTCAATTTTATCCCCAGGGATTGACAGTGTCTCAAGAGATTTTTAATTGTTATTAATGTAAATGGATGGAGGAGAGAGGTGCCACTGAATATAGCCCTTAGTGATCAGGAATGCTGTTAAACATCCTCCACCACACAGGACAGCCCTCACAACAAACATCTGGTTCAACATGTCAATAGTGCCATGCATGGGTGAGAAAAACAGGGTAAGAGGAAAATAGCAGTAAGAAATTTTTATTTGTTTAAAGTTATTATTTTATCCAATTAGTGCATTACCTAATATTAAAAGTTAAATAGCACTAATAGAACCTCTCATGAAAAAAACAGACATCCTCTGCCTGCTTTTTCCTGTCTTGAGTTTTCCTTCTCAAACATGACATTATTTCCTCTGGCTATCCTTTATTTCTAAAGTATATACTTAATGCCAAAAATTCTCGAGTTCAGCAAGTTTAGATATTATTGTTATTGACACTTTATTTTGCAACGAGATGATTTAGCACTCTTTTAACATCTCACTTTTTCACTTTCTTCTCTAACTTTACCTTCTTTTTTCCCTGTTTTCCATTTCTCTCTGGAAGATTTTTCTAACTTTATTTCCAACCCTTTTATTGAACTTTAATTTCAGCTGCTTTAATTTTATTCCCAAAGGCTCTTCCTTGATCTCTTTTCACTTATTATTCCTTTTTTTATTATTAGCAACTTGTTTTTGCTTCAGGAATAAAATATCTCCTCATATTTCTTTAATGTTATAAGCTACATCCTTTTGGAAATTTTCCTTTGCTCACTGCTTTGTTTCTATTTCCTTTGAGATCTGTTTTTGTTTGCTTTACATAGTCAATCTGTCTAATATGGGAACATTTACTTACAGTGATATTTTGCTGTCCATTTATGTTTAAAAGTTAGAAATTGAAAGGTTGTGCATGCATGGGTAGGGTTTGCCTACTAGGGACGTCACAGAGCTCAATCTAGTGGTAATTGGCCATATTGATGGTCATCCCAACTGCCAGTCCCATCCTGCCTATTCATCAGGATAGGCTATGCCCAAACAAACAAACAAATTCATGGTTCAACACACTGGGGCAGTGTGTTCACTACAAACTGCTCTTTAGGGCAGTTATACTTATGGTAGCTCAGCCATCTAGGCTGCTTCCAGGTTGTAGTTCCTTCACACCAAAACACAGTTTCTATGGTCACCACAGAACAGTGACCATATCACTTTCCTTCACACCCCATTGGCCACAAACAGCTACATGACTTCATCTAACTGCAAGAGGGTGGGGGACATTTGAATATTTAGCAGGGAGCCATTCAGCCGCTCCATTGGCTTGACTCATATCTTTACAAGGGATATATCTTTTTTTGTGTTTAGTTTTTTGTGTGTGTGTGGGTGCATAGTAAGTATATAGATGGGCTACAGGAGGTATTTTGATACTGGCATGCAATGGTAATAATCACACCAGGATAAACAGGGTATCTATCACTTCAAGCATTTATCCTTTGTGTGACAAACAATCAAATTATAATCGTTTATTTTTAAATGTACAATTAAATTGTCTTTGACTATACTCACCCTGTTCTGCTAGCAAATACTACGTGTTACTGATTCTTTCTAATTTTTTTTTGTACCCATTAACCATCCTCACTTACCCCAATGCTTCTACTACCCTTCCCAGCAGCCGGAAACCATGTTTCTACTCTCTATCTCCATGGATACAATTATTTTAATTTTTAGCTCCCACAAATATGTGAGCATATGCAGTTTGTCTTTCTGTGCTTGGCTTATTTTACTTAACATAATGACCTCCAGTTCCATTCACATTGTAATAAATGACAGAATCTCCTTCTTTTTATGGCAGAATAATGTCCCATTGTGTGTATGTACCACATTTTCTTTATCCATTCATCCGTTGCTGGACACTTAAGTTGATTCCAAGTCTTGGCTATTGTGCATAGTACTGTAATAAACATGGGAGTGCAAATATCTCTTTGATATACAGATTTTATTTCTTTTTGGTATATCCCTAGCAGTGGGATTGCTAGATCCTATGGTAACTCTATTTTTAGTTTTCTGAGGAACATCCAAACTATTCTTCATAGTGGTTGCACTAATTTACATTCCCACCAACATTTCCCTTTTCACCACGTCCTTGCCAGCATTTGTCATTACCTAACTTTTGGATATAAGCCATTTTAACTAGGGTGAGGGAACATTTTATTACAGTTTTGATTTGCATTTCTCTGGTGATCAATGATGTGGGCACTTTTTCATATACCTGTTTGTCATTGGTTTGTCTTCTTTTAAAAAGTGTCTATACAAATTTTTTGCGCATTTAAAAATCAGATTATCAGATTTTTTTCCCCATAGAGTTGAGCTCTTGATATTTTCTGGCTATTAATCCCTTGTCAGATGGTTAGTTTGCAAACATTTCCTCTCACTCTATGAGCTCTCTCTTCACTTTGTTGATTGTTTCCTTTGCTATGCAGAAACTTTTTCACTTGATGAGATCCCATTTCTCCATTTTTGCTTTGGTCATCTGTGCTTTTGGGGTATTACTCAAGAAATCTTTGCCCAGTCTAGTGTTCTGGAGAGCTTCTCCAATGTTTTCTGGTTTGTTTGTTTGTTTGTTTTGAGATGGAGTCTCACTCTGTCACCCAGACTGAAGTGCAGTGGCACCATCTCAGCTCACTGCAACCTCCGCCTCTTGGGTTCAAGCGATTCTTCTGCCTCAGCCTCCTGAGTAGCTGGGGTTACAAGCGCACACCACCACGCCTGGCTAATTTTCTGTATTTTCAGTAGAGACGGGGTTTCACCATATTGGACAGGCTGGTCTCAAACTCCTGACCTCAGGTGATCCACCTGCCTCGGCCTCGCAAAGTGCTGGGGTTACAGGTGTGAGACAACTCTGCCTAGCGAGTGATTTCTTTTAGTAGTTTCATAGCTTAAGGTCTTAGATTTAAGTCTTTAATTCATTTTAATTTGATTTTTGTATATGGTGAGAGATAGGAGTCTAGTTTCATTCTTTTGGATATGGATATCCAGTTTTCCCAGCATCATTTATTGAAGACTGTTCTTTTCCCCCCATGTATGCTATTGGCACCTTTGTCAAAAATAAGTTCACTATAGATGTATGGATTTATCTCTGGGTTTTCTATTCTGTTTCACTAATCTATATGTCCTTTTATGCTAGTACCATGCTGCTTTGGTTATTATAGCTCTGTAGTATTTCTTTTTTTCTTTTTTTCTTTTTTTTTTTTGGAGACAAAGTCTCCCTTTGTTGCCTAGGCTGGAGTACAATGGTGCAATCTTGGTTCACTGCAACCTCCCCCTCCCAGGTAAAAGTGATTTTCCTACCTCAGCTTCCTGAGTAGCTGGGACTACAGGCCCACACCACCACCCCCAGCTAATTTTTGCATTTTTAATAGAGACGGGGTTGCACCATGTTGACCAGGCTGGTCTTGAATTCCTGACCTCAAGTGATCCACCCACCTCAGGCTCCCAAAGTGCTAGGATTACAAGGGTGAGCCACTACACCCTGCCAGCTCTGTAGTATAATTTAAAGTCAGGAAGAGGGGGGCGGAGAAAGATGGCCAAATACGAACAGCTCCAGTCTCCAACTCCCAATGCAAGCGACACAGAAGACCAGTGATTTTCGCATTTTCAACTGAGGTACTGGGGTCATCTCACTGGCGAGTGCCGGACAATTGGTGCTGGTCCACTGCTGCAGCCCGACCAGCGAGAGCTGAAGCAGGGCGAGGCATTACCTCACCTGGGAAGCGCAAGGGGGAAGGGAATCCCTTTATCCTAGCCAGGGGAACTAAGACACACAACACCTGGAAAATCGGGTAATTCCCACCCCAATACTGCGCCTTAAGCAAACGGGCACACCAGGAGATTATACCCACACCTGGCCAGGAGGGTCCCACAGCCACGGAGCCTCCCTCATTGCTAGCACAGCAGTCTGCGATCTAACTGAAACAGCAGCAGCGAGGCTGGGGGAGGGGCGCCCGCCATTGCTGAGGCTTAAGTAGGTAAACAAAGCTGCTGGGAAGCTCGAACTGGGTGGAGCTCACAGCAGCTCAAGGAAACCTGCCTGTCGCTGTAGACTCCACGTCTGGGGACAGGGCACAGCTAAATAACAAAAGGGGAAGCAGCAGAGGCCTGTGCAGACGCGAACGACTCTGTCTGACAGCTTTGAAGAGAGCAGTGGATCTCCCAACACGGAGGTTGAGATCTCAGAACGGACAGACTGCCTGCTCAAGTGGGTCCCTGACCCCTGAGTAGCCTAACTGGGAGATATCCCCCACTAGGGGCAGTCTGACACCCCACACCTCACAGGGTGGAGTACACCCCTGAGAGGAAGCTTCCAAAGTAAGAATCAGACAGGTACACTCGCTGTTCAGCAATATTCTATCTTCGGCAACCTCTGCTGCTGATACCCAGGCAAACAGGGTCTGGAGTGGACCTCAAGCAATCTCCAACAGACCTACAGCTGAGGGTCCTGACTATTAGAAGGCAAACTATCAAACAGGAAGAACACCCATGCCAAAACCCCATCAGTACGTCACCATCATCAAAGACCAGAGGCAGATAAAACCACAAAGATGGGGAAGAAGCAGGGCAGAAAAGCTGGAAATTCAAGAAATAAGAGCGCATCTCCCCCTGCAAAGGAGCACAGCTCATCGCCAGCAACGGATCAAAGCTGGTCAGAGAATGACTTTGACGAAATGAGAGAAGAAGGCTTCAGTCCATCAAACTTCTCAGAGCTAAAGGAGGAATTACGTACCCAGCACAAAGAAACTAAAAATCTTGAAAAAAGAGTGGAAGAATTCATAGCTAGAATAATTAATGCAGAGAAGGTCATAAATGAAATGACAGAGATGAAAACCATGACACGAGAAATACGTGACAAATCCACACGCTTCAGGAACCGACTCGATCAACTGGAAGAAAGAGTATCAGCGATTGAGGATCAAATGAATGAAATGAAGCAAGAAGAGAAACCAAAAGAAAGAAGAAAAAGAAATGAACAAAGCCTGCAAGAAGGATGGGATTAGGTAAAAAGACCAAATCTACGTCTGATTGGGGTGCCTGAAAGTGAGGGGGAAAATGGAACCAAGCTGGAAAACACCCTTCAGGATATCATCCAGGAGAACTTCCCCAACCTAGTAGGGCAGGCCAACATTCAAATTCAGGAAATACAGAGAACACCACAAAGATACTCCTCGAGAAGAGCAACTCCAAGACACATAATTGCCAGATTCACCAAAGTTGAAATGAAGGAAAAAATCTTAAGGGCAGCCAGAGAGAAAGGTCGGGTTACCCAAAAGGGAAGCCCATCTGACTAACAGCAGACCTCTCGGCAGAAACTCTGCAAGCCAGAAGAGAGTGGGGGCCAATGTTCAACGTTCTTAAAGAAAATAATTTTCAACCCAGAATTTCATATCCAGACAAACTAAGTTTCATAAGTGAAGGAGAAATAAAATCCTTTACAGATAAGCAAATGCTTAGAGATTTTGTCACCACCAGGCCGGCCTTACAAGAGACCCTGAAGGAAGCCCTAAACATGGAAAGGAACAACCAGTGCCAGCCACTGCAAAAACAAGCCAAAATGTAAAGACCATCGAGGCTAGGAAGAAACTGCATCAACTAATGAGCAAAATAACCACTTAATATCATAATGGCAGGATCAAGCTCACACATAACAATATTAACCTTCAATGTTAATGGACTAAATGCTCCAATTAAAAGACACAGACTGGCAAACTGGATAAAGAGTCAAGACCCATCAGTCTGCTGTATTCAGGAGACCCATCTCACATGCAGAGACATACATAGGCTCAAAATAAAGGGATGGAGGAAGATCTACCAAGCAAATGGAGAACAAAAAAAAGCAGGGGTTGCAATCCTAGTCTCTGATAAAACAGACTTTAAACCATCAAAGATCAAAAGAGACAAAGAAGGCCATTACATCATGGTAAAGGGATCAATTCAACAGGAAGAGCTAACTCTCCTAAATATATATGCACCCAATACAGGAGCACCCAGATTCATAAAGCAAGTCCTTAGAGACTTACAAAGAGACTTAGACTCCCATACAATAATAATGGGAGACTTCAACACGGCATTGTCAACATTAGACAGATCAACGAGACAGAAAGTTAACAAGGATATCGAGGAATTGAACTCATCTCTGCACCAAGGGGACCTAATAGACATCTATAGAACTCTCCACCCCAAATCAACAGAATATACATTCTTCTCAGCACCACATCGCACTTATCCCAAAATTGACCACATAATTGGAAGTAAAGCACTCCTCAGCAAATGTAAAAGAACAGAAATTATAACAAACTGTCTCTCAGACCACAGTGCAATCAAACTAGAACTCAGGACTAAGAAACTCAATCCAAACCGCTCAACTACATGGAAACTGAACAACCTGCTCCTGAATGACTACTGGGTACATAACGAAATGAAGGCAGAAAGAAGATGTTCTTTGAAACCAATGAGAACAAAGATACAACATACCAGAATCTCTGGGACACATTTAAAGCAGTGTGTAGAGGGAAATTTATAGCACTAAATGCCCACAAGAGAAAGCTGGAAAGATCTAAAATGGACACTCTAACATCACAATTAAAAGAACTGGAGAAGCAAGAGCAAACACATTCAAAAGCTAGCAGAAGGCAAGAAATAACTAAGATCAGTGCAGAACTGAAGGAGATAGAGACACAAAAAACCCTCCACAAAATCAATGAATCCAGGAGTTGGTTTTTTGAAAAAATGAACAAAATTGACAGACCGCTAGCAAGACTAATAAAGAAGAAAAGAGAGAAGAATCAAATAGACACAATAAAAAATGATAAAGGGGATATCACCACTGACCCCATAGAAATACAAACTACCATCAGAGAATACTATAAACACCTCTACGCAAATCAACTAGAAAATCTAGAAGAAATGGATAATTTCCTGGACACTTACACTCTCCCAAGACTAAACCAGGAAGAAGTTGAATCCCTGAATAGACCAATAGCAGGCTCTGAAATTGAGGCAATTATTAATAGTCTACCAACCAAAAATGTCCAGGACCAGATGGATTCACAGCTGAATTGTACCAGAGGTACAAGGAGGAGCTGGTACCATTCCTTCTGAAACTATTCCAATCAATTGAAAAAGAGGGAATCCTCCCTAACTCATTTTATGAGGCCAACATCATCCTGATACCAAAGCCTGGCAGAGACACAACAAAAAAAGAAAATTTTAGACCAATATCCCTGATGAACATCGATGCAAAAATCCTCAATAAAATACTGGCAAACTGGATTCAGCAGCACATCAAAAAGCTTATCCATCATGATCAAGTGGGCTTCATCCCTGGGATGCAAGGCTGGTTCAACATTCACAAATCAATAAACGTAATCCAGCATATAAACAGAACCAAAGACAAGAACCACATGATTATCTCAATAGATGCAGAAAAGGCTTTTGACAAAATTCAACAGCCCTTCATGCTAAAAACGCTCAATAAATTCGGTATTGATGGAACATATCTCAATATAATAAGAGCTATTTATGACAAACGCACAGCTAATATCATACTGAATGGGCAAAAACTGGAAAAATTCCCTTTGAAAACTGACACAAGACAGGGATGCCCTCTCTCACCACTCCTATTCAACATAGTGTTGGAAGTTCTGGCTAGGGCAATCAGGCAAGAGAAAGAAATCAAGGGTATTCAGTTAGGAAAA
This sequence comes from Trachypithecus francoisi, assembly GCF_009764315.1. NCBI lineage: Eukaryota > Metazoa > Chordata > Mammalia > Primates > Cercopithecidae > Trachypithecus > Trachypithecus francoisi. The sequence goes on from NW_022681468.1 coordinate 59,930,789, forward strand.
GAAGAAGTCAAATTGTCCCTGTTTGCAGATGACATGATTGTATATTTAGAAAACCCCATTGTCTCAGCCCAAAGTCTCCTTAAGCTGATAAGCAACTTCAGCAAAGTCTCAGGATACAAAATTAATGTGCAAAAATCACAAGCATTCTTATACACCAGTAACAAACAAACAGAGAGCCAAATCATGAATGAACTTCCATTCACAATTGCTTCAAAGAGAATAAAATACCTAGGAATCCAACTTACAAGGGATGTCAAGGACCTCTTCAAGGAGAACTACAAACCACTGCTCAGTGAAATAAAAGAGGACACTAACAAATGGAAGAACATACCATGCTCATGGATAGGAAGAATCAATATCGTGAAAATGGCCATACTGCCCAAGGTTATTTATAGATTCAGTGCCATCCCCATCAAGCTACCAATGAGTTTCTTCACAGAATTGGAAAAAACGGCTTTAAAGTTCATATGGAACCAAAAAAGAGCCCGCATTGCCAAGACAATCCTAAGTCGTAAGAACAAAGCTGGAGGCATCACGCTACCTGACTTCAAACTATACTACAAGGCTACAGTAACCAAAACAGCATGGTACTGGTACCAAAACAGAGATATAGACCAATGGAACAGAACAGAGTCCTCAGAAATAATACCACACATCTACAGCCATCTGATCTTTGACAAACCTGAGAGAAACAAGAAATGGGGAAGGATTCCCTATTTAATAAATGGTGCTGGGAAAACTGGCTAGCCATAAGTAGAAAGCTGAAACTGGACCCTTTCCTTACTCCTTATACGAAAATTAATTCAAGATGGATTAGAGACTTAAATGTTAGACCTAATACCATAAAAACCCTAGAAGAAAACCTAGGTAGTACCATTCAGGACATAGGCATGGGCAAGGACTTCATGTCTAAAACACCAAAAGCAACGGCAGCAAAAGCAAAAATTGACAAATGGGTTCTCATTAAACTAAAGAGCTTCTGCACAGCAAAAGAAACTACCATCAGAGTGAACAGGCAACCTACAGAATGGGAGAAAATTTTTGCAATCTACTCATCTGACAAAGGGCTAATATCCAGAATCTACAAAAACTCAAACAAATTTACAAGAAAAAAACAAACAACCCCATCAAAAAGTGGGCAAAGGATATGAACAGACATTTCACAAAAGAAGACATTCATACAGCCAACAGACACATGAAAAATGCTCATCATCACTAGCCATCAGAGAGATGCAAATCAAAACCACAATGAGATACCATCTCACACCAGTTAGAATGGCAATCATTAAAAAGTCAGGAAACAACAGGTGCTGGAGAGGATGTGGAGAAATAGGAACACTTTTACACTGTTGGTGGGATTGTAAACTAGTTCAACCATTATGGAAAACAGTATGGCGATTCCTCAAGGATCTAGAACTAGATGTACCATATGACCCAGCCATCCCACTACTGGGTATATACCCAAAGGATTATAAGTCATGCTGCTATGAAGACACATGCACATGCATGTTTATTGCAGCACTATTCGCAATAGCAAAGACTTGGAATCAACCCAAATGTCCATCTGTGACAGACTGGATTAAGAAAATGTGGCACATATACACCATGGAATATTATGCAGCCATAAAAAAGGATGAGTTTGTGTCCTTTGTAGGGACATGGATGCAGCTGGAAACCATCATTCTTAGCAAACTATCACAAGAACAGAAAACCAAACACCGCATGTTCTCACTCATAGGTGGGAACTGAACAATGACATCACTTGGACTCGGAGGGGGGAACATCACACTTCGGGGCCTGTCATGGGGGGGAGGGGGGAGGGAGTTATACCTGATATAAATGACGAATTGATGGGTGCTGACGAGTTGATGTATACAGCACACCAACATGGCACATGTATACATATGTAACAAACCTGCACGTTATGCACATGTACCCTAGAACTTAAAGCATAATAAAAAAATAAAAATAAAGTCAGGTAATGCAACTCCTCCAGTTTTGTTCTTTTTACTTAGGATAGTTTTGGCTGTTCTAGGTCTTTTGCTTGTTCCTACAATTTTGATTTTATGGATTTTTCTTCTATTTCTGTGAAGAATGTCATTGGTATTTTGATAGTGATTGCATTAAATCTGTAGATTGCTTAGGGTAGTATGGACATTTTGACACTATTGATTCTTCCAACCTATGAACATGAAATATTTTTGCATTTTTCGTATCTTCTTCAATCTCTTGCATCAATGTTTTATAGTTTCATTGTAGAGATCTTTTACTTCTTTAAGTTAATTTCTAGGTATTTTATTTTGTTTGTAGCTATTGTAAATGGGATTACTTTCTTGATTTCTTTTTCAGATTGTTCACTGTTGGCATATAATAAATGTTACTGATTTCTGTATGTTGATTTTGCATCATGCAACTTTACTGAATTGGTTTACCAATTAAAATGGTTTTTTTGTGGAATCTTTAGGTTTTTCCAAATATAAGATTATATTACCTGTAAGCCAGGATAATTTGACTTCTTCCTTTCCAATTTCGATGGCCTTTATGTCTTTCTCTTATCCGATTGCTCTAGCTAGGACTTCTAGTACTGTGTTGAATAACTGTGGTGAGACTGGGCATTTTTGTTGTGTTCCCAATCTTAGAGGAAGACTTTCAGTTTTCCCTCTTTCAGTATACTAGTTGTGGGTGTGTCATATATCACTCTGATTTGTTGAAGTATGTTCCTCCTACATCCAGGTTTTTTTCTTTTCTTTATGGTTTTTATCATGAAAAGATGTTAAATTTTGTCACCGTATAAGGTAATATATATTATATTATACGTAATATAATCTTATAGTTTTCACTGTATCACATATATTTTGGTATGTTGTGTGTTCATTATTATTTGTTTCAAGAAATATTCCAATTTCCTTTTTAATTTCTTCATTGACCCATCGGTCATTTAGGAGTACATTGTTTAATTTCCATGTGTTGGTATCGTTTTCTAAATTTCTCTTGTTATTGATTTCTAGTTATATTTTATGTGGTCAGATAAAATGCTTGATATTTCCATTTTTGAATGTTTTAGGACTTGTTTGTGACCTACCTTATGGTCTTTCCCTTATTATCCATGTGCTGAAGATAAGAATGTGTATTTTGCAGCCATTGGGTGAAATGTTACGTAAATATCTATTAGGTTCATTTGGTCTATAACACAGATTAAGTTCGATGTTTCCTTGTTGATTTTCTGTCTGGAAGATTTGTCCAGTCCTGCAAGTGGGGTCTTGAAGTCTCCAGCCATTATTTTATTGGGGTCTTTCTCTTTCTTTAGCTTTAATAATATTTGCTTTAAATATCTGGCTGCCAGTGTTAGGTGCATATATTTTTACAATTGTTATATTCTCTTGCTGAATTGACTCCTTTTTCATAATATAGTGACTTTCTTTGTCTCTTCCTATATTCCTATAGTTTTTGTCTTGAAACCTATTCTGTCTCATATAAGTGTAGCTACTCCTACTGTTTTCAGTTTCTATTTATATAGGATCTTTTCAATCCCATTAGTTTCCATCTGTATGTATTTTTATAGGTGAAGCACGTTTCTTATAGGCAACAGATCATTGGATCTTGTTATTTAATTCATTCAGCCACTCTATGTCTTTTAATTGGAGAGTTTAGTTCGTGTACATTCAATGTTATTATTACTCACTAAGGTTGATGAATAACGACTACTGCTACCATTTTATTATTTGTTTTCTGGTTGTTTTGTGGTTTTCTCTTTCGTTTTTTCTTCCTTCTGGTCTTGCTTTTATTGAAGGTGATTTTCTCTGGTGGTGTGAATTAATTTCTTGCTTTTTATTTATTGTATATCTGGTGTATGGTTTTTTCATACGAGGTTACTATGAAGCTTGCAACTGCTATCTCATAACCCATGCTTTTAAGCTGATAACAACACTGTTTGCATAAACAAACAGACAAGCAAAGAGAAACCCAATAAACACTTAAAACTTTACTTGATAAAAACCTTAACCTTCTTCTCCAGCTTTTTAACATTTTGTTTTTTCTGTTTATGTCTTATTGTACTATGTCTTGAAAAATTGTTGTAGTCTTATTTTTTATTGCTTCATTGTTTAGTCTTTCTACTTAAGAGTAGTTTACACACCATAGTTACAGTCTTATAATATTCTGTTTTTCTGTGCACTGTTAGCAGCTAGTTTTCTACTTTCAGATGGTAACTTATTGCTTTTTAATGTCCCCCTTTTCTTTCTGATGGAAGTACTTTCTTTAGCATTTCTAATAGTACAGGTCTGGTATTGAAGAAACCCCTCAGCTTTTGTCTGGGAAAGTCTTTATTTCTCCTTCTGTTTAAAGGATATTTCAATGAGATAAACGTACTCTGTTTTTTTTTTTTTTTTTTCCTTCAGCACTTTAAATATGTCATACCACTCTCTCCTGGCTAATAAGGTTTCTATTGAAAAATCTGCTTTTGCTACTTTTAGAATCCTTTCTTTATCCTTGGCCTTTGGGAGATTGGTTATTAAATGCCTTGAGGTAGTATTTTGGTTAAAACTGCTTAGTGTTTCATCACCTTCTTGTAGTTACATATTGATAACTTTCTCTAGATTTGGAAAGTTCTCTGCTCTTATCCCTTTGAATAAACTGAAGGGGGCCTGCCCCTCCACACCTGTGGGTATTTCTCATTAGGTGGAGACAAGAGATTGAGAAAAGAAATAAGACACAGAGACAAAGTACAGAGAAAGAACAGTGGACCCAGAGGATCAGCACACTCAGCATGCGAGGACCTGCACCGGCACTGGTCTCTGAGTTCCCTCAGTATTTATTGACTATTGTTTTCACTATTTTGGCACAGGGAGTGCAGCAGGAGAACAGAGTGATGGTGGGAAGAAGGTCAGCAGGAAAACACATGAGCAAAGGAATCTGCATCATAAATAAGTTCAGGGGAAGCTACTGTGCTCAGATGTGCATGCAGGCTAAATTTATGTTTCTCTTTACTCAAACATCTCAGTGTAGCAAAGAGTATGAGAGCAGTATCACCGCCAGCATATGTTGCCTCCAGTCACAGGGTGATTTTCTCCTATCTCAGAATAGAATGAATGGTCACCTTTACACCAGACATTCCATTCCCAGGGATATGCGGGAAACAGAGGCCTTCCTCTTATCTCAACCGCAAAGACGACTTCCTCTTTTACTAATCCTCCCCAGCACAGACCCTTTACAGGTGTCCAGCTGGGGGATGGTAAGGTCTTTCCCTTTCCACGAGGCCATATCTCAGGTTGTCTCAGTTGGGGGAAACCTTGGACAATACCCAGGCTTTCTCGGGCAGAGGTCCCTGCAGCTTTCTGCAGTGCATCGTGTCCCTGGTTAATAGAGAATGGAGAATGGCAATGACTTTTACCAAGCATACTGCCTGCAAATATATTGTTAACAAGGCATATCCTGCACAGCCCTGAATCCCTTAAACCTTGATTCAATACAGCACATGTTTCTGTGAGCACAGGGTTGGGGCTAAAGCTACAGGTTAACAGCATCTCAAAGCAGAACAATTTTTCTTAGTACAGATCAAAATAGAGTTTCTTATGTCTTCCTTTTTCTACATAGACACAGTAACAGTCTGATCTCTCTTCCTTTCCCCCATAAAACTTTCTACCTCTATCTCTTTCTCTATGTCCTTTTTAAGGCCAATAATTCTTAGATTTTCCCTGTTGAGACTATTTTCTAGATCCTGTAGCCATGCTTCGTTGTTTGTTTGGGGGTTTTTTTGTCTCCACTGAAAGCGTATTTTCAAATAGCTTGTCTTCAAGCTTCCTAATTCTTTCTTCTGCTTGATCACTTTTGCTATTAAAAGACTCTGATGCACTCTTTTGTATGTGAGTTGCATTTTTCAACTCCAGAATTTCTGCTTGATTCTTATTTTAATATATTTATTAAGTTTATCTAACAGAATTTTGAACTCCTTCTCTGTATTATCTTGAATTTCTTTGAGTTTCCTCTAAACAGCTATTTTGAATTCTCTTTCTGAAAGATGATATATATCTCTGTTTCTCCAGGATTGGTCCCTGGTGCCTTATTTAGTTCATTTGTGGGGGTCATATTTTCCTGGATGGTCTTGTTGCTTGTAAATGTTTTTCTGTCTGGGTATTGAAGTGTTGGGTATTTGTTGTAGTCTTCTCAGTCTGGGATTGTTTGTACCTGTCATTCCTGGGAAGGCTTTCCAGACACTTGTAAGGACTTGGGCATTGTTATCTAAGTCATATCTGCATTAGGGGACACCCCAAGTCCTGTAACACTGTGGTTCTTACAGATTTATAGAGGTACCATTTTGATGGTCTTGGATAATATCTGGAAGAATTCTCTGGACTACTAGGCAGAGACTCTTTTCTTCTTCCTTTATTTTCTCCCAGAAAACAGAGTCTCTCTGTAGTGAGCTACCTGAAGCTGGGAGTGAGGTGACAAAAGCACTCCTGTGACCATCACCACTGAGACAGTGCTGGGTCAAACTTGAATCCAGCACAGCACTGGGTATCATCCAAGGCCTGCTGTAACCACTATGTGGCTATTACCTATGTCTGCTCAGGGCTCTGGTCTTCTATAATCAGCAAGTGGTGAAGTCAACCAGGCTTGTGGTCTTCCCTTCAGGACGGGGAGTACCCCCAGGCCCTGGGGAGGTCCAGAGGTGCTGTCCAGGAGCCAGGGACTGGAGTCAAATACCTTAGAAGTCTACCTGGTGTTCTATTGTAATGTGGCTGAGCTGGCATTCAAACCATGAGACATAGTTTTTCCCGCTTGTCCCTCCCCTTTCCATAGGCAGTGGCTCTTCATTTTTGGCCACCACTACCACAGGCCCGCAGGGAATACTGTTGGGCTACCAGTGATGTTCCCTTAAGGTCCAAGGGCTTTTCAACCAGTTTTGGTAAATGCTGCCAGGCTTGGGATTCACTCTTCAGGGCAGTGGATTTCCCTCTGGCCCAGGGCAGGTCCAAAAATGTCATCCGATAGCCAAGTCCTGGAATCAGAGGTTCTGAGAACCCACTCAGTGCTCTACCCACTATGGCTGAGCTGGTATCTAATGTGCAATTAAAGGTGCCCTTCACTTTTCCATCCACTTTTCTCAAGCAGAAGGTTCTTTCTCATAACCACCACACCTGGGAATGTGCTGATTCTCACCTGAAGCCTGCTAGTCTCAGAGTCTTACCCAAGGCCCATGGCATGATACCTGGGTATCGCTGCTGGTTATTCAGGACCTAAGAGCTCTTTAATCGGCAGGTGATTAATGCTGCCAGGACTGGGTCCTTTTTTCAAGGCAGTGGGTTCCTTTCTTACACAGGGTGTATCTATAAACGTCATCTGGGAGTTAGGGCCTATAAAGGGGGTCTCATGGCTCTGACCTGTGCCTTATCCTCCTGTTGCTGAGCTGGTACTCAAGATGCAATACAAAGTCCTCTTTAGTCTTCCCTCTCCTATTCCTTAGTAGAAGGAAGGGGTATCTTTTGAATCCACAAGCTATACAGCCTGGGTTTGGGGAAAGCATGGTGCGAGTCTGTTAGCCACCCAGGCTGGTCTCTCAGTAGGTGCTACATCCCCCAAATCCACTGGCTCTCAGCCCAGTTCAGCACGAGAACTTGCCTGGGAGTTGCAGTCTTTGTGGCCTAGACTACCTTTCAAGTTTATGTAGGACCCCAGAGCCCTTTAGCCCACGGTGGTGAGGCTTGCCAGAACTCAAGTTCCAGCCACTGGGATGGGCAATTTTCCCTCTGGCTAGGGCTAGTTTAAATTCTCCCACACTGTATGGGCATCAGCTGAGTTCAGCTTGGTTTTGCTTTTTGTTGTAACAGGGCAGCACTAAGTTTAATGAAAATCTCATTACCATTGTGCTCTCCCTCTCCCAAGCAGACAGATTCTCTCTTTATGCCACATGTCCATTGCCAAGGAATGAGGAAGGGGTGGTGCTGGCGATTCAAGACTGTCTTTCCTACCCTATTCCAGTGCCTCTTTCAGCTGTATGAAGTTAAAACCAGGTACTGTGAATGCTTACCTGATTTTTAGTTCTCATGAAGTTGCTCTTTCTGTGTGTAGACAGTTGTAGAGGACTGTGTGCTTGCAAACGAGACATTCCCGATAAGCCCTGCTCTTGCAGACAAAGCAGGACGGTCCTTCTCTGCAAACAGGAAGGGCAAAGGAGCCAGCAGTGAACAGTGAGCTCTGGGAACTGGTCAATGTTGACTGATCTGGGAGTCAAGGAAAGGTGAGAGAAGCAACACATGCCCCGTGACTTGGTAACATTCCACAAACGGCTGTATACAATAAAGCAGAGTGTGCCGTTCGGGGCGGCCGCCATGTATGTCTTGTCCTGTGTTGTCTTGTGTGTTCATTCCTTTGTTTAGGAAACACGCGGACCCCAACAGACAGTTGTTAAATAGATGTTCTTGCAGAGGGGATAATTAGTGGAGACTTTTATTTGGCCCTCTTGCTCAATCCCCAAAAGGGCTATATCTTTAAAAAGGAGAAAACATGCAAAAATGGGGTTTTGAATATTTGGAGAGTTTAGAATATTCAACAGGAACATACTGACCTTTCCTCCCATTCAAATATGTCCCATCTTGACATATTCTTCCTTTTGGCTTCTTTGGGGTTAGAATTGCTCAGAGAGAGAAGAAAAGGGAAAAAATGCATTTCTGTTTCTTTTTATCTTTATTTGAATCTCCATGCATGGAATTCTCCTTAGAAATTTAAATCAACACAGAAATGTGGTTAATGTAACTGTAGCCATCAGATGGATTGTTAAGGAAAAGGACATACTGTTTTTAAGTTTTCACACATACTTTTTAAAACTTCAATCACTACAATTACAGAATTCATTACCTTTAAGATGAAGGCATAGGTGTGTAGTCCAGTTATGTATTTCTTCTTAACAAACCACCCCATACCAAATTTAGTGTCCCAAACAATAATCTTTATACAGTGCTTAGAAACCTAAGCAGGGCCAGGAATTTAGAAAGAATAAAGCTGGTCTCTGTTCCATGATGCCTGGGACTTTGTCTGGGAAGCCTTCAACCCTGAAGAGGTGACTGAACAGTTGGGGTCTAAAGTCATATGAAGGCCCATTCACTCCCATATCTGGAAGTTAATGCTGACTATTGCCTGCAACTGGACATCCTATATGTGGCATCTCCACATATCTGTAGGCACTTCCTTGCAGTCTGATTCCAAGAGCAAACATTCCAAGAGAATACAACAGAAGAGTGTTATATTTTTATGACCTAGTTTCAGAGTCATCAAGCCTCACTTCTGTCATGTTCTACTGGTTGAGGCAGTCACAAAGGCCAATCCACCTTCAAAGGCAGGGGACATAAAATCCATCTCTTGACAGGGAAATGCCAAGGTTCTAGAAAACTATGTAAGATGAGAGATATTGCCTAAGATAGAGAAACAAAAGTTTACCATTATAGTCCTAACAACGTACACAGGAACTTTACTGATAAACAGACTTCATTATCATTTTGCAGCCTCATCATGTCCTGCAAAATTGAATATCTGAAGTTTTAGCTGTCTAAGAATCAAAATTTGGCAATTCAGGAAAAACGCAAAGCCAAAAATCACAAAAAGTGACTATATTATGAATTATTCAAAAGGAAGTAATGTTATCCATCATCTTCTCACTCTAGGAGTGCCTTGTGGGTAGGATTAAAGGAGAGACAAATCTTTATGTACCTAAAGTATAGATAATGTTCAAAGGATGATCTCCTTTTCCATTTTCTCCATTATCTAAAATTCAATATAGCATGATGAAGAACAGGATTTCACAAACAGATCCCTGAGTTGAAATTTAGTTGCTAAATTCATTCATTAAATTAGCTAAAAAAAAAAAAAATTGACTTTCTATAACATAATCAGAAATACAACAGAAATAAGACACTTCCTCTATGTACAAGAAGCTTTTACTCTAATAAGCAAGCTAGTGATACATTGTAATAAATGCCAGGTGGGTATACATGGTGACTCTTCAGGGTAGGTATTTAGACAGATGTTCATAGCCAATATCCATTCTGAATGGACTGTTCTCTGTTTTGATTGCTTAGTGCCAATGCCACTGCAAGTGATAAATATTTTCAGTAGCACCTCTGATGCTATTATAACATGAGTGTAACTGAGTATCCAGCCTGCATGGGAAACTGCAAGTAATACACTAGAGGTGTAGCATAGAATGAAAAGTGGGGAGTGGCAATGGAGGAGGCTTGAGGAGCAAACTCTGGGTCTTCTATGTTATTCTGGGGTAAATGAAGGAACTATTGAAGGGGTTTTAATCAAGAGACCAAGCCTTTTGGATTGGTCTTTTGAAAATATTATTTTATCTGGTCAGTGAAAGATTGAAGGGAGCAGGGTGTTAAGTAGATAGTAGGAGGCAATTTCCAGAATCCAGGGAAAAGAAAACCAAAGTTAAAGGCAATAAGAATGGAGGAAAGTAAACAAATATTAAGAAGGTAGAATTTGAAGGATTTTGTGATTATTAGATGTGAGTAACACAGAGGGTTGGAGGCAGAGTTTTCAAGTATGACCTTTAGATTTCTAGTGTGGCAACTGGGAGGATGGCTACTACCAAAGACACAACCCTGTCTAATCTTTGACCACTGGTCACTGCAAGGCAGAAAAACAGCAATGGCAGCTGAGTTCCAGCTAAGGATGGTGCTCACGTCTAGCTTGACAGGGAAGAGAAACCAAGAGGCTTAGGCAGATGGACAGGAGGTTATTTTCTCTCTCCCTTCATCTCCTCCACTAAAGATACCTGTAAAGATCTAGAGATTATAATTATCATAAGAGCAGTTGGATGAAGGACATGGAGTTTTCTTTAGGGGGCTAGTATAAGTGGGAGCAAAATATGGCGAAATTGAGTCCTGGTGGAAATCTGAAACTCACTAGGAAGAGCAGAAGTTGGTCCTGTGCCTTATATTCTCCTCCAAGAAATACTTTACTACTAGCCCTTCTATACCAAGAAAAGGGGCTCAATGGAGCAAGATTTCAAGGGAACCAATAGGCTAGCATGGCCAAGATATGAAGACTTTTTTGTACTCCTATTCCTTTCAGCAATTGAAATCCCCTTGAAATTAAAAATCTTCAGGTGGGGTTGTGAAAAATTCAACCATAATAGAATCTTCAAAGAAGGGCAAGCAGAAAAGCATTGTCTCAAGTCTTAGAGAAATATCAATATTGAGGTTTCTATGTAGTGGTTTCTTGCCCAGGAATTGCTTCCTCTGGGTCATCTTTCATTTCTGGAGCTCTCCAAGGTACATTAATTTATCATAAAATAACATCTGATGTTCTTCCTAATTCTGCAAATTTCCCTTAAAATTATATAATGTGTAGGTCCTGCATCTTAAGTAGTTATTATATTTCACTTCCAAATCTCTTTGTTTAATATCTAAATAATCTTCCTAGAGATTTTGTCATGTTTAGAAGAGGTCATTCTGAGGCATTATTTCAGTCTCTCCAAAAGTCATTTGTTGGGTCACTTTAAATAACCTATAGAGATTTTGTTTAACTTTTTCCTTTTAATAGTTTTTAGGCTACCACTATTAGAATTTATTAAAACATCCCTCTTCAGAGACAAGAGGGGTTTTGCATACAGCAGATTTACTAAATTGTGTCTCAGCTTTGAATAGAAAGTTAACATTCCAAAAGCAAGCCACTCTATCTATAGTATTAAAATATAAAGCTTATCTAAGAATGTATCATTGTTTCACAAATTTTGAAATTAGCAGTACCCAGACTCACTCCCTCTCAGCCTATACTCTGATTTCAGCTATGGGTGAATGGATATCTCCAGAATGGTGTGGACTTCACACTGACAGTATCTCACCTTGAAGATGTGCTATCCCTCCTGGCTTTCTGCCCCTAGGTAGCTCAGATCAGCAGCTAATGTGTATAGTTCAGAAACTCAGGAGAAGAAGCATCCCCAAGGACAATTCTGGGCTTATGGGGGATGGAGCTGATTGATAAATATTCCCATCTCCCTTCTTTTGGAGAGCAATTCTTGGAGGTGCTTGGTATGCTTCTCAGGAGGTCCCAACAGGATGGAATCCCATTGTGCCCGTCAGTAGCCTCAGTAATGTTCCCTTATAGTAGTTCTTCCTCCTTCCTTGTCCCACTTTCCCAGGACCTTCCTCCTTCTTCCGGGGATGACTGCTCAAAATAAGTCACCTGCACACAAACTCTTTCTCTGGCTCTGCCTTTAGGTAATACCTGAACTAAGAAAGCTATTCTCTATTCAAATCCCTTCATTTTAAAAATAAGAAGCCTCTTGTACAAGAGCACAATATTAGTTATAACAGAAACTAGATCTCAAAGCTCCTAGCTTCCAGAATACGGAATTTTATTTTACTGCCTAGGTTGATATCAAACACTGAACAGTATCAGTGAGTAAGTGCTGAACTGTGGTGTAACAGACCTTCAGAGCTACTGATATTCAGAAGGGATGGCCAGGAGTGAACACTGGTGTAGGCAGGTAAGATTTTATAGTAAAGGTGAACTTACGTTGGGCCTTAAGTAAATGTATAGACATGTGGAGGATATTCCAAGAAAAGGAAACAATGAATGAAAGTGTTACAGGTAGTTAAACAGGCATGACTGGGGCAGGAGAGGGCTCTTCCCCTACCTAACAGGAATATCAGGTGATAGTTGGATAATTATCACATTGAAACAGGAGAGTTCTCTGACCTCCTTGCACTTGTGACAGGGGTGTGACTCATTTGCTGCCACTGCTGATCAAACCCTTTATGGGAGGGGGATCATGCAGAAAAGCAGGTGCAGGAGCCAGGGCAAGCCCTTTTGGGCTCCAGACCCATGGTGGCATCTAGGGGTGTGTTACAATTAATGTTCTTTTAGCAGCTGCCATCTGCGGATGGCTAAGTGTTAAACTAGCTCAGTGGAGTGTCAGGGTGACAGCCTTTCACACCCTGCCCTCTTGGTACCCAGGTGCATGTCTGCCATCCAGGAAGAATCAGGTCACACACTGACATGGTGTATGCAGGGATTTTTTTGTGTGGTGGAGGTGGCTCTCAGCAGGATTATCTTCCTCTGGAGTTTGGCTGTCCTGCAGCCAATCTCCCTGGCTGTCCCCAGGAAAACCCCTCTCGACATTCAGGTGCTCTTTCTCTTCTCTCCTTCTCTACCACACTGCTCTGCTGCTCTTCTGCTCCTCTGCTCGACCACTCACGGAATCTGGGGTTTGGGGGTTATATGGGTATAGGATGGGGGGCATTGTGGGCCAAAAGGCAAGATTTGGTTGCAAAAGCAGGAATATCTGTTCCCATTTAGAGCTGCAGTTTCCAGGCTTGAAGGTGGGGCCTTGGCCAGTGAACCACCCTCTTCTACCCAGTATTTCCCTGCTTCCTGTCCATATCAACATTGCCTCTCTAAATATGATAATTTGGCAGCTGAGCCAGGTATAGACAATCTCCTGATGTTCTACAGATGTTACATTAAAGTGTTAATTGAGAGCAGGCACCAGGGAGAGGCAACTTCCCAACCAGATAAAAACACTTGAGATTGATAATAAAATCTCAGGTATTGGGTGAGTGAGCCGGACATGCGCAGTAAGAGACAGAATGGTGTTCCACCAGAAAAGGGAAGAAAGTCTCAGAAGGGCATGCGTTCAACTTCCTAAACACACTGCACATGCTCACTTCCCAAGTGTAATGAGGGCACTACACGTGCGGGCAGTCTACCCCAAGGGAGGAACCACAGGAAAGGAGCACAAGACCCTGAGAGTGGACCAATATATAAAGTTCCAGAATCAAGTATAAATGTCGCACTTGTGCTTCAACTTGGCCACTTGGGTCTCTTCCACTTGTACCTTCTTTTCTTTCCTCGTCTAATACCTTTTTTAAATGAACTTTCACTCCTGCTCTAAAATGTGCCTTGGCCTCTTTTTCTGCCTTATGCCTACCAGTCAATTTTTTTCTTCTGAGGAGACAAGACTGAGGTTGTTGCAGATCTGTACAGATTCACCACTGGTAACTCAAATACCTTCTACACCTAACAAAAGTATTAAAATAAAAATGGACTGTCTGTATTCTTAAGATATTTTGTATATTAACCTGGCACGTCACATTGAGGTATACAGGGAATGCTGAATAGGTAGGATAGTGTCAGGTTACAAAACTTTGCAAGCCAAGCAAGATAACTTAAAAACTAGGTAATCAAATGCCTTCATTTCACACATAAAATGTTAAGAAATCTGACCACCAACATTCAACTAGAAACTGGCAATTGTAGAGGCAAATCTGGAGTCCCTCTCTCCACAGCTTTAAATCCTGTGGTTTTTTGGGGAGTTTTGTTTGTTTGTTTGCTTGACTATCCCACTCTTCCAAAGTTACCTTGACATACTTTAAAATCTAAGGATATTTTTGTATCTTTTGTATTGTAATATTCATGGAACAAAAAACAAGATCCTTGGCTGGGTTTACTAGATTCACTACCATCTGATCGCTGCTTTAGCCCTCCTGCCTTACACAACTCATTCAACCCATACTCCATACTCCTGAAGTAGTCCCCATGGTCACTTACACCTTCATGAAAACTTTCTTTCTCTGTTAAGGTTGTGCCATTCTGTTTTTCCACATTATTTTCTCCCTTGCTCTAATTTACTGAACTTTAGCTTCTTCACCCCCATTGGTTGAGAACTATGTCCTGAACTCCCAAGTTCCTTTTATTTCTAGTCTTTCTAAGATTCTGTACAGCCTTAATACCTAGGCATATGATCCATATAATACCATGGCCTCACATCTTCATGACCTCCTAGATTTCAACTATGCTGTATCCACTTCAACCATAGTCTGGACCTTGTCATCAACCAGAACTGCATCAACTTTGAAATCTTAATTCAAAAATATTAATCTGAATATAAACTCATATTCCTCCTTCTCTTTCACTATCTCGTGTTTGTTTAGTTGTTCCACCACCTACATGTGCCAGCATTAAAGTGGGACACTGGAGAAACAGGAATGAAAGAGACAGGCAAGGTCCTTGTTGACACAGAGCTGGTAGCCTAGTGACAACAACTACCCAATAAATTAATGGAAATAACTATGATAGGGGAAGTACAGGATGCTATGGGGGCTTATTGAGGGGCACACAACCTGGACTTGAGGGTCAGGGGCTTCTCAGAAAGTAATGTCTATGGTGGCCCTCACCAAGGCTCTTCAGACGCTTGATCCCTCCATTTTATCCTCATTCATCATCACTCCCACATGGCTTTGCTTCCCTCCCTCACTTGCCTAAACTCCATAATGCAACCTTTTAACTAATCTCTTCCTCATGTGCTCATTACTGATACTAGTCCCCTTATCTTTCTCCCACAGCCATTCTGAATACTTGCGATTTTGGATAAACCTAACAATCAGGCTTCCCTGATCTTATACCTTGGCTTCTGAGAGCTTCTTGAGAAAACCACACAAATATGCCAACTGATAGCACTGAATTCTGGATCTCTGAACCACACTGAGCCCCATATACATAATCCTTATTCTAGCCAGATCATTTCTAGTTCCAGCAACAACTATTTCAGTGTTTTCTCCTCTGTTCACAACTTTACTATTTCACTAATGTTGCCGTCACACACATGCCACATTCTAAAAACTCTTCTCAAATTTCATCTTCCATGACCTCTTTGGAGCATCTAGAAACTTGGGATCTCTCCCATTATCTTTAAACTCTCTTTTTATTTTATTTTAATGATATCACTGTCTCCTGGTTCTCTGACTGTATACCTAACCATTGCATCTTAATATCTCATTAAGCTCTTATTCTTCTAGCTATTATAAAGATTGGTATATTTCACAGTTTTATGCTTGATCTTCTTCTTCTTTGACATGCCACCACAGAGACTTCATCTACTTTTGCAACTTCAAATCATCCTTCTACATGCTCATAACTATAAATCTAGATCTGCAAACAAGACATTGTCCTGAAGTCTAGGTCAAGAGCCTACAGCTATCTCTGCCTAACTTAACTTATATAAAACTAAACTAACTATTCTTATTATCTCTCCCCAATCCAATTTCAACTCAATTTTTTATCATATTTACTCTTTTGAAATTTGTAATCACCAGCCACCCAACCAACAAAGACAAGTCTACGAGTTATTGTGTATTCCTCTCTTTTCCTCACTCCCACATCCAAAGATAATCAAATACTGTTTATTCTACTTAAAATAACATTTTTTCTTATCATTGCCTCAAAATTTGATCATGTCATTCTCTACACCCTAATCACACAGAATTACTGGATATTGCTTCCAAATCCAGGCTATTTTATATTTCTATGGCTTTTCTCAGTTTGTTTTGTTATCTGGAATGCCCTCCTTTTTCCTACCCATGTTTCAGGACTCAGATTATGTCACTTTCTAATTAATATTTTCTTCACCCTCTACTGACTCCCCGTATCCATCAAAACTTTACCCTCCTATTGAATTTCATATATACCCTAACAAAGCAACTATAATATTAAGATGCTATAATTATTAAGACACTATTTACTCAAGGGACTGTTTGCCTGTCCTATCTATAAGTCATATCTATCCTATTAAGCCAAAAATTCCTCCTGAAAGAGACCATTTCTGAATTTACTTTGTATCCCTAGGATCTAGCATAGTGTCTGGAATAAATGAACAAATGAATTCAGAACAACATACAGTTCCTGTAACACGTCATTTTTGTGCAGCTGATACTTGAGAACATTGAGAGCATGAGTTTTGGAGTCATATAAACATAGGTTTAAGTTCTCAGCTTAACACAGCATAAGTTGTTTGCCCTTAACAAGTTAGCATCTTAAAATTTCAGTTTCTTCATCTGTAAAATAAAAATAATACGACTACCTCATTCAGTTCTTGTGAGGATTAAATAAATGAAGGAAATGTGTAAAAAGAAACTAGGGGACAATTGGCATCAAGCAAAGACTTAAAATGTGTTAGTCATTAACACTATTTCCTTTTGCTCAAATCTTCCCTCTGTCTGGTGAGTCTCCTCCCCAGGATGGCCTTCCTTAATTTTTTGAACTAACTAATACCTTGACTTCTTTTAAAACTGAAGCAGGCTGTTTCCTCTTCTGGGACTCTGCCCTGACTTCCTCCACCCCTGTGGCCAAGTAGTAGTCTTCTTTTTCAGTGTTCTCAAAGTTCTTTATGCTATTTCTCCCATAGTAAATATTATACAGAGCATGTGTCTGTTTGCTTGACTAGCTCTTGCATTAGACTATATGTTCAATAAGAATAGGAGCTATGCATTTTACACCTATAACCTAACAACCTGCATAGCAGGTATGTTGTGCTCAATAAATGATCACTGAGAAGACAAATACTAATAGAGTACCATGAATGGGGTAAATGTAAATATTTTTTGATGATTCAGTGGACTTAAATGGTTGATCTACTGTGTCCTATAAGGTTATTTGGGTAAGATTAATCAATCCCAGTTGAATTAAGTGCTGTCAATTACGTTAACTTGGTCTAAAAGGAGATATTGTATATAGCATATAGTAACTATACCCCCTTATTAATAAGTTCTTGGATATATTTGCAGCTCTATCTTGTAGCAAGTTCAAAAAGTTGGCAAAGAAGGCTAGCTTAACAGGAAGTGGAATAAAGCCTGACAGTAAACCCTTTTAATCCCAATAGCTATTTCTTCCCAGGCTTTCTTTTTTCAATTATTTTAAATGTTTATTGCTTTATTCTCCATCCTGCTTAACACAAGGTAATTAAGACTATGAACACTTGTCTTAATTGCCCCCATATCACTACACTGAAACCTGCAAAAGATAGCATATTTTTCTTCATGTAATTTGTTTGATTGGTATTTGATGAAGAAAAATTTTTTCCTGAAAACAGCATGGAATCCTGAGATAATGGCTTAAAATATTTATTTATAATTGGAAAGGCAGACAGACTCTTAATCATGGCATGGCTTAATTATAGCAGCATAAGTATAATTAGCACTGTTGTACTAAATTGCTAATTTATAAGATAAATTGTCTTGCTTCATATTCAAAGTAGAAAGAGTTCTATATAATATTGTATGTATTCTTGGTTTAAATTATTATCCTTCTGGATCCTGTCCGTTGATAACTAAATATCAAACTTTTCATTTCTCTATATACATTAATTTTAATATCTAAAAAATTGAAAGTAGAAAAGCCAATAAAACAAACCTATTAACCATTTTAATTTACATTATTAATTAAGCATAATAGTTCATTGTCTATTCGCCAATTTTTAAATTTATTGAGTAAAAATCAGCATGGATTTATGCCTAAGAAATGGTGGGGTTTAGTGACAAAGACAAAAAACAAGTTAATGGCTGAAAAAGTACATGATAAGTAGTTCAAATTCTTCAGAAGTATAATTTTGTATTGCTATGACAATGTCTGGCTTTTATGCTTTTATTTTTCAGCTTAATGTTTCAAGTTCATTTTAAGTGATAAAATTTTCTTTTAACCATCATTCATTAGCAAAGAAGACAGTGAAAACAAAATATTACTTTTTTTTTTTTTTTTTTTTTTTTTTTGAGATGGGAGTCTCACTTTGTTGCCCTGGCTGGAGTTCAGCGGCTATTCACAGATGCAATCATATCTCACTGCAGCCTCGATTACCTGGCCTCAAGCAATTCTCTAGCCTTCTGAGTAGCTGGGACTACAGAAAATATTACTATTTATAACGTCACCTACTTCCAATAGCTTTTTTTCTTTTATTACTCAGCCATTCACTATAAAGTGTATTCCAGTAATAAGCTCTAGGCCAGACATATATTGCTAGAGAAAGATGGTTATTTGTTTAAATTCCTCTTTCAATATGATGTGTTACCACAAATCCTAGGCATTCTTTCTTCCTTTTAAAAGAAAAAGCACAATTTAGGAAAGAAGAATTTGCCACTATTACATCAGAGGCCAGAAAGTCTCTACAAAAGTAAATAAAGGGTTTAAACAAATTTCAAGGTTATCTAAATTCCAGTATATGCAAGGCAAAGTGGATTTAAGGAGCTTGAATTATCCTGAAAGTTGACTCAATCCTTTAATGACATTCAAATTGTAGGTGGGCGATATATTGGAAGTATGTACACTTAAGCCTTGAGAAATTCAACATGTCAGTCTGGGGGTTATGAGGTCATTTTCTGAAAACAGGGATGTAATCACCTCATTCTGGTGGAGTCTTCATTCCCAGCCTGACTCACTTCAGAACCACTCATCAGCCTCTGATCAGCTCTGCAGATTGGCCTGATGTTCAGGCTCGTCACAGATGTCTCTCAGATCAGCATTAATGAGACATTTGCCTCTGCCAGGCTTCAAGAATCCAGCCTTCACGATTTAGTGCTGAAATAATTTGCTACCATAGAGAGCCTGGGAATCAAAGGGGAAAAACGGATTAAGAAATTCTATTTAAAATTAATTACAGAAATTATATAATTTGTAAAAAATTAACCCAGTTAAACATTTTCTTTGATATTTTTCTCAGGGTGATATACCATGGCCTAGCTCAATTCTTCTGCATATTCTCATAATAGAGAGATACTGACCATTTATTGTAAAAAAAAAAAAAAAAAAAAAAAGTTAATTTCATCTTAAGGTACAAATATTCAACAAAATATATTTATTTTAAGTCAAATTGAAATCTGCAATATTATTGGTTTTTCTCTTTACCTAACTTCTTGTCAGGCAATCTGATGATTTCTTGATAGTACCACTCTCAGCATCAGTCATAACTATTGACGTTGGATAACATGAGTGAGGGGAAAGAAACATCGCTTAAAGATGAAATGGTCATATCATTGACCTTGAGCTTCTCCTGAAGAAAATGAATTGGCTTACTAAAGCAGTCAAGTAGAAAGCAGAAACCATCATTTTCTAAATGTTTTCAACGTAAAAATCCTCAGGGACAATCTTTTATCAGTGTCTCAGGCTTGATTAACTGTCTTAATTCACAATGATTAATGACTTTTAAAACTCTGGGGCACCAAGTTTCTTTATATCTTGTATTATATGAACCTTGTAAGTGGGATGTTCTTCAAATGAACATCATAACCTATACACAAACCACAACAACAACTGTAACAGATAATTATGCATTATGTCACTCAGTCAGTATGAAAGACATTTCCAGGTAAGGCCCTCCTTTCACTTAAATAGAGATGTCAATTTCTCACCCAAAAATACATACCTCTTCACACAAGCAATTTATCCTTCATCAACACATGACACTCCATTCTTCCTGTTTCTGCAAGTGATTATATCACTTAGAAAACCCACTAATGATTCATTTTTGTCAAATGAAGATTTCAGTCATAGTATTTAAAAATTACTTTGCTTTTTAATAGCTAGTGAATAGAAAATATTAAATAGAAAAGACAAATGTGAATACATATAGAATATCAAACTCTACATATTCTTAAAGATAATAAAGTTCAAGTTCCAACATCCAATGCAAATTATGTAAAATTCAGTGGACTGCTATTATCTAAAGTGAATGGCACAAAGGTTTCCGTCTTCCGTAAAAAGTAGGATCAATTACAAACTTTGGCCACAAAAATTGTGAGACTGGCACAAAAGTTATATTGAAAATGCCAGCTGGGCGCAGTAGCTCACACCTGTGATCCCAACACTTTGGGAGACTGAGGTGGGCGGATCCCCTGTGCTCTTGAACAGGAGTTCAAGACCAGCCTGGACAACATGGTGAAACCCCATCTCCAATAAAAATAGAACAACAACAAAAATTATCCGGGTATGGTGGTGCATGCCTGCGGTCCCAGCTGCTTGAGAGACTGAGGAAGGAGAATCGCTTGAACCTGGGAGGCGGAGGTTGCAGCAAGCAGAGATCACACTGCTGCACTCCAGCCTGGGCAACAGAGAAAGGCTCATTTCAAAAAAACAAAAACAAAAACCCACAGTCTTTCTCCGTGGGATGGAGGGAATGAGATCCTAAAGTTTTCTTCAAACCCAAGTATGGTCTTCAGAACAGATGCCAAAGATAACTGCACTGTTATGGACTACTTGGGCTTCCACATTAGTCTCATTTACCCTAGAAGCCAATTTATTTTAAGTCCACAGGCACTCAGAAAAGCAGATATACCTCATGCTTCCAGGTTCTCCTTAGGTGTGTCAGTAAATACACTACTCAAACTCTAGGACTTCCTTATTTCTCCTAGGCTTTAGGATAAAGTCATAACATCCTGAAAAGTAATCAGTAATAGTCAGATTATCAAACATCACTCAACTGACACTACTGCCTTAAAGGATTTGTACCAAAAGCATACACCAACTTTAAAGAGAAAGGGGCACAGCTCACCTAGACTGAAATTGATGTGATGTATGCATCAGATGATTATATGAAGCTTTTAGAAGTTAGTTAGTAACACTGAAAAACAAAGACAGGGAAATTTTACAAGGAAATAAGACCCTCATCCCACCAACCTCCTTCCTTTCCCAAACTTGTATAACTCTAGCTAATGAAACAATAATAAATTATAATATAATTCTTACGAATCAAATAATTTAAATAGAAATTGCCTCTTCTCTAAAGTTTGTATATTTCATTTTAGATGTAGAATTCATCATTTGAGTTATTTTTTCTTCTTCCAGAGGGAAATAATAAGTTCCATTTTACATGGTTGGTATGAGTTTATGATAGCTTTAAAAGGAATACCACAGGAGGCCTTTATCATGGAAAATAAAATTGTTTCAGAGGATACACTGGATGGCTATTAAATTGTTTTCTACATTTTTTCTATATTAAGCTTATTTGATGTAACTCACTATCTCTTAGTAACTTTAAACTTCTTTAATGTTAATTTTTAAAAGATACAAATTAATTTACAGGGGAAATAAATTAATACATAGACACATGATTTTTAGGGTATTGATAGGTGTCATTAATCACTCTAAAGTTAGAACAGTACAGCCCCCAGTAAAACTCTGCAACATTTTCTCTAGCATAAGACCTGTGACAGATAAAAAAAATCCATCCTATTTCTTTTCTTGTTAATAAAATGCACAACTTATGCCTCCGAAAAGTTTTATAGCTAAATCTCTAGTGGCTGAATTTCTATACTGTACATAAAAGGAAAGTGTACAGAGGCAGAGTTGGGAGCAGATGACCTTAAAATGTTTATTTATTGGATTATCTCACTCTTAAAGTATAATTTTGAAAAAAAGTGAAAACCCAAGCTAAATAAATTTATCACGCTCTTTGTGCAAAAAGCTATATAATGCAATAGTTTATGTTAATACAAAAATATAATTCCCATAAAATACAAGGTACAAGAGACAAACATCATCAGGATGGCTGATCTGAGGTGCCCAACATTCATCTCCACGAGGAAGGACCAAAACAACAAATAGATAACTGCACTTTGGGTAGAGCGTCTAAGGGAGAACACTGCAATTCAGCAAGGAAATGACCAATATCCTCTGAGACAAGGAAACTCGGGATAGCACCACAGAAAGGGAAGCAAAGCACGCAGCTGGGATTGTCCCAGAGACAAAGGGGAACTTCTCATTATGGGGAAAAGCTAAGTGGGAGATCCCCAGCAATACCTATAACTGCCATGAACACCTGCAATCCTAGCTACAAAAGGCTCTACGTCTGGTTTAGGGAGCTGCCTAGAATCCATGCAGCTGAATGGACTCAAACTTCTGTAGCACAGGTCCATTTTGAGAAAGGAGCCACTGCGGAAATGCAACCTGCTCTGGGGCTCAATTTTTTTTTTTTTTTTTTTTTTTTTACATTTAGAATTTTCAGTTTTGTTTTGTTTATTATACTTTAAGTTCTAGGGTACATGTGCATAATGTGCAGGTTTGTTACATATGTATACTTGTGCCATGTTGGTGTGCTGCACCCATCAACTCATCAGCACCCATCAACTCGTCATTTACATCAGGTATAACTCCCAGTATAATCCCTCCCCCCTCCCCCCTCCCCATGATAGGCCCCGGTGTGTGATGTTCCCCTTCCCGAGTCCAAGTGATCTCATTGTTCAGTTCCCACCTATGAGTGAGAACATGCGGTGTTTGGTTTTCTGTTCTTGTGATAGTTTGCTAAGAATGATGGTCTGGGGCTCAATTTTACCACTTGCATTCAACACAATACTGGAAGTCCTGGCCAGGGCAATTAGGTGAGGGAAAGAAAGGGCATCCAAATTGGAAAGAAAGAAGTCAAATTGCCTTTCTTACAAATGATATAATCTGTTTTTCAATTTTTTATTATAATTTTTATGAATACATAGTAGGTGTATGTATTTATTTCACAAGTATTTGCCAAATACCACGTGCCAGGCACTGCTCAAGAAACTAGAGATACAGTAATTAACTAGACACATTATGTAGGCCTTCCAGTTCCTGCATTTCATTTCTTTCAAAGTGTCTTGCCATGCCCAGAAACCCATTCCATTCTAATTCTAAAACCTCATATTTTTTTCTAACTTGCTCCCATTCTCCCTTGTATCCAACTCACACCTTATCTATCATCTAGTCCTTGATTTTAATAAATTTTGTAGTTAATGCACACATATATAATCCATTCATATACATGTATAAATATTTAATTTATATATCATATAATATAAATAATATATATAAACTCGGGAATTTTCCCAACTACTTTGCAATTTCCTTAAGGGGTGACAAATTTCTATCTTATGTCCCTAGCACACAATAGGAACATACAAATATTTAAGATGTAAATCAATGAGAATACCACTGGACGGGGACTATCTATTTGTACATAAATGGAACAAAAGAAAGAGATCAACTTAATTCCTCACTGCAATAATAATAACTCCTATTGAACATTTGCATCATTGCAAGTGCTTTACACACATTTAATCCCCAAAAAATTTCTATGAGGAAGGTACTATTATTATCTCAATGTTTTACATGATAAAATTAAGGCAGAGAGAAGTTAAATACCTCTTGAAGGCCAGTGAATGGTGGTGTCAGATACAGGCAAATTTTATTTAAAATCAACCATTCTTATCTTCTTTGTCATACTGTTTTTCATGATTCTGAGTCTAGAGATTTAAACTTCTGTCACTATCAAATGCCTCTCTCTTGACAACTTTCATAAGTGTCTCCATACTAATGCCATTGTGAAAGCTCTGTCAATAGAAAAGAAAAACCCCTAATAAATTCATGATTTAGATTTCTGTTAACATAGGGTGACTTTATAGTTTTTCATCCAAATCAAGACACTTTTAGGAGTAAATGGGGTGCTATATGTTTATATATATTGCTTTATAACAAATTACACCCAAATTTAGCAGCTTAAAACAACACACACACGTCATCTCACATGCTTTCTCAGAGACATGAATTTATAAGGAGTTTAGCTCCTGGTTCTGTTTCAGGGTCTCTCATGAACCTGCAGTCAAGATACATGCCCATACCCTAGCCATCTGAAGGCTTAACTAGGCTGGAGGATATGCTTCCAAGCTCACTCAAATGTCTGCTAGCAGAAGGTGTCAGTTCCTTACCATAAGGCTGCTCTTGGCAAGGCATCAGGCTTCCCCTAGAATGAATGATGAAAGAAAGACAGAGAGGAAAGATAGAGAGTGCAAGAGCAAGATGGAACCACAGTGTTTTTACCATCTAATCTCAGAAGTGATGTACTCTCACTTTTGTCTTATTTGGTTAAATAGACCAACTGTGATACAGTGTGGTAGGGGATTACATACAGTGTGAATGCTGGAAGGTGGGATCATGAGGCACCATCTTGCAGGCTGGCTACCACAGGTGTTATTAATAATTATGCCAGGGCAGCAGGCATAAATGAAGACAGTCCCTATGCCTTGATTTATATTTAGCACATCAGGAAGTAATTTTCTACCTCCAAAACTAGTTAATTCTATAACTAAGTCCCTAGAAATCCATGATATGAGTAACTGCCAGGATTCTGTCTTACTCGCTCCCACCATATCACTCTCATGACATTGCTGTGGAAGACAACAGTAGCCAATAAGTAGTAGCTTCTCAACTGGGTCTCTTTCCTTCCACAGCAAATACTAGACTGTTGCTTCTCTCTGTCCCTCACAATTATACCCAGGCCCCCAAACATCCATAGCAATCTAGGAGGTTCACGAATGATAAAGCTTTAAAGGCCCTGAAAAACACTGATGATATTAAAACTTCAGTCCTTTATGATTTAAACAAAACTTGATAAGATGATCCCTGAAATGACAATCATGATATTTTCTATGACAGATCGATGTACTGGCAGAGAAAAGCACTAAAACTTAAAAAGGATTTGCTCATAATCATTGGTACTCTCAACCCTGGGCATTTTGCCTTCAACAGCTAACTTGACCATGTGCTATCTTAATCACTTCCAAGTGAACTTGGTCATGGTGCCAAAGCCAACTCCAACCCATCTTCTGAGTCTGTAAGAACAAGAACTAAAGCAAAGGTAACATAGATTAAATGATTTGGTTATTAAGGGTAATTAATTCTCTTTTGTTTTGAAAATACTAGATATTAAGCAAAGCTACCTATACCCTGATATAGGACAAGAAAGAATAATAATAGTGCATGGTAATATAGTATTATTTATAAGAATCAAGTTAAGTAGACCAATTAAGTCAGAAAAACAATCCTTCACTTCTAATAACTATTAAAGTAAAGGCAATGAAAAGAAAGAATCATGGACATTGGGATAAGTAGAAATGCTGAAATTATTATTTTTTACCCTGTGCATATTATATAAGACCATCTGCTCAGAGGAAAGTTCATTAAAATTGGAGAATGTGGTGGCTGTCTCAAATATAGCAGTAGCCATCATCATATTAAACAGACAGGGTGGTAATTTGAATGTCAGGCTTAAAACCTGAGAGTCCATGCATGATTCAGTGCTATTGATATGTTGATATACTGGAGAGAGAGGCTGGAGGAGAGGTAAAATAAGAAAGAGAGAGAGAGAACAGAGACTATATCTCCTTTTTCCTAGTTGTTTGTTCAACCCCTTGACCAGAGAAGTCGGGAACTGACTTCTGAAGAATGAAAACGACTGTAAACTTCCCAGGCAAGTCAAACCAGAAACAATGAACCCAGAGAAATAGAAATAAAGCATTTCACTGATGTCTATCATGATTCATTACTTACATTTATTCAGTTTCCAGAACCATCTTGACAAGCACTGTTAGTAAGGATAAAGGAAAGTAACTGCATGACCAGGGTACATTAAATTGCTTTCCTTCTTCATCCTTTCAGTTGTGCTGGGGAAACAAGTTAGTTGCTATTTTCTGCGGGGGCGGGGGGGTCCCCTGTTGATAATATATCTTCCCATCATTTGTAAGCCCAGATCCTTTTTCTCATTTCAGTTTTAAAACAAACCTCCTGCCAGTTGAGGCTGACTTCGCCTTGCTAAAGGCTGGGTAATTCCTCTAGGCAGTAAAATACCTCATCTGTTACTTGAATGTTGTTTTCCTTAGTGGAGTCCTGTCAAATAATTTTTTTCTTGCTCATCTATTTCCCTCCAATTCAGGGACCACAACTGATTTACCATAAGTTAAGTCAATTTACTCCTAAATTTTTCTAGCTGTGATTTGGGAATATTCACTCAAGTGCACAGAACACCCACTATGACTCACATTTACATGTGTCTTTAATCTTAAACCTTTAAGCATCTGCTAGAGTTATTCTTGCTTCTCTCTTATTTTTGCAACATGCACACAAACATTATTTATTGGAGAAGAAAATTTCAAATCTTCTCTTCATTTAGAAGAGGTCGTAGAATAGATATTTGCATGCAAGGAAAATGTGTTACGTGTTTATAAACTGCATCCAAGAGTCACCAATTCTACTTGAAAGAAACTGCAGGGCCGGGCGCGGTGGCTCAAGCCTGTAATCCCAGCACTTTGGGAGGCCGAGACGGGCGGATCACAAGGTCAGGAGATCGAGACCACCCTGGCTAATACGGTAAAACCCCGTCTCTACTAAAGAATACAAAAAACTAGCCGGGCGACGAGGCGGGCGCCTGTAGTCCCAGCTACTTGGGAGGCTGAGGCAGGAGAATGGCGTAAACCCGGGAGGGGGAGCTTGCAGTGAGCTGAGATCCGGCCACTGCACTCCAGCCTGGGCGACAGAGCCAGACTCCGTCTCAAAAAAAAAAAAAAAAAAGAAACTGCAAACTGAATTTATTCCTTAGATTGGGTTTTCCAGACAAACTGAAAGAGTTACTCTTCCAGTCTGTTCTAAATTGCCCACTTTTTCTGTCTAGATTTCCTGGAATTTATAGTAATATAGCTTGTCCTTAGACTAAATTTCAGATTATGTACACAAATCCAATAAAATTAGTTGTTGTCCACTAAACATAGTCCATGTTGTTCTTTACTATTGGCTATCACAAGCTGCATAGAAATGACACCCAGGAATAGCAACATAAATATGGTGCCTTCTGCTTTTGCATTTCCTTCCCAGTTGATCATTACAACCATTGCATTCATATGATAAATATGTATCAAGTACCTGATATGTGCTAGGTGCTAAAAAGACAAAGAGACACAGTCCTATCTTTCCAGGCTAATATAATTTCTAAAATTTTGGGTTTATTTTGTTTTGAATCTCAACCCAGTATTCTCAAACTTTCTTAGCTGGATTATTTTTTTTTTTAATTTAATATTACTTTGTGTATACAAGAAATACAAACTGAAAAGCTCTGTTAAAAGCAAGCTCAGTGGGGGCAGCCATCTGGACCCCTGACAGACTCCAAAACAGCCAATGAGACACTGCTGAGAACTCTGGGACATCATAGAGCACCTTTCAAACCACAGACATAGCCAACCTACTTGTTTTTCAGGTAAATAAACCATGAGTTGGAGGTACTGCATAAGTTGCCCAGAGTTGTCAACCAGCCAGGGGCACATTCAGAACTATCCACGTTTCCTGACACTTAAGTTCTGGGTTCTTTCCAGGGAGCCCAAACTACTACTTACTTTGAGTAATTTTGTTTCTTTGTCAGAAAGATTTCTGCTTGTAAATATTTACTTTTTAAGGCTTTATGAATTCTTAAGATACAGTTCATTATATCTCAGAAACAGAAAAAGCATCCTGGCCAGGTGCGGTGGCTCACACCTGTAATCACAACACTTCAGGAGACAGAGGCAGGCAGATTGCTTGAGCCCAGGAGTCCGAGACCAACCAGGGCAACATGGCAAAACTCCATCTCTACTAAAAATACAAAACTTAGCCGGGCATAGCGGCACGCATTTGGAGTCCCAGCTACTTGGGATGTTGAGGTGGGAGGATCACTTGAGCCTGGAAGGTCGAGGCAGCAGTGAGCCGTGATCGCACCACTGCACATCAGCCTTGGCAACAAAGTAAGAAAGACCCTGCCTGAAAAAAAAGAAAAGAAAAAGCATCATGAATTACTCATCTCTGATGTTAGACCACAAGTTGATTTTTAAAAGCCTTATTTCTTCCAAAAAGTGGATGAAAGAGAAGAGGGTAGTTGGTCAGTCCCTCAAAATTCAGAGTAGTAACCACTGTAGCTCAGAGAAAAGAAAAGATTTGTTCACCTCCAAATCACTCAAAGGAATTCGTACTACTAACACCTCTCCTAGCAAATAGAAATCCTGCATAACTCCAGGATAAAAAATAATAAAGTGGAAAACATTGTTGCATGCCCAAGGCTGCTGCGCTTCCCAGATTATTTCTCTTCTGTTGCTTTGTCCTTTTGTACTATTGCCCCCAAATGCTTCTCACATCCTCTTTCAATACCTAGAGTGAAGTTGTTTCGTCACAGCCTTTGCTCCCACTTGCCCATGTCACATGTCCTGCTGGTAATAATACGTTCTTATTGTTGAGAATACAGTGGCATCTGGAACATAGTGGCCTGCCACTACATCATTGCTCATTATTGATCACTGCTATGCATGTATCTAAACTGCTCTAAAAACTAATTTAAACTGCCTTCATCTCTAGCTCTTAATCACAATAAAACATTCTTTTTCCCTTCATCAATTAGAATGCATTCATAGCCAGGAATCTAGCATTTTTTTAAAAAGTTAATTCCAATTTTTTATTTGAAATAAAAACACTAACTGTTACCCCATGCTATGCTGGTAAAACATTAAACTCAAGCTCTTGAGTGCACTGTTTTTATATTGCAGGTATTGAAATGTTACCCTTGACATTATAGACTGATTAAGAGGGAAATTTTATGGGATCCCAGCATGTCATCTGCTTTTAAATATTTTTTTAAAAATGAGGAGTGAAGAATAATGAATTACAAAGGTAGTTCAAGTTATCAAAAGGCGCTTAATTTAAAAAGAATTTCCTGTAGTTGTGGTTTAAGATGTTGATGCTCATAGCTAAATTAGTTTACAACTCACCTGCATTAAATTCCTTAATTACTCAATTATTACTATGTATACTGTTTAAAGAGGCCAGATAACTCCAGGCTAATTGCTTCCTTTTTGTTTTTAATACACACTCAATTCCTTGGAACTATAGATCATGTACGTCAACAGATTTCTTCAATAAAGAGCTGAGCTTTAAGTTAGAGAGTACAGGGGCAAAAAGGTGTAATACCTTTTCCTCACTCATCTCAGGGTCCAAGGCTGACACCCTAATAACAAAAGACAGATTAACAAGAGAAGAGGGCTTGGTGTTGTGGCTCACCCCTGTAATCCCAGAGCTTTGGGAAATTGAGGATTGCTTAAACCCAGGAATTCAACACCAACTTGGGCAACATAGTGAGACCCTGCCTCTATAAGAAATTTTAAAAATTAGCCAAACACAGTGTGTGTCTATAGTCCCAGCTACTCGGGAGGCTGAAGCAGGAAGATTGCTTGAACCCAGGAGGCTAAGGCTGCCATAAACTGTGACTGTGCCATTGCACTCCAGTCTGGGTGACAGAGCAAGACCTTGTCTCAAAAATAATAATAATAATAATTTTTTAAAGAGAAAACCATAAATTTATCTAATCAAAGTTTTACTTGACACAGGAACCTTCAGAAATGAAGACCCAAAGACCCAGGGAAAACGGTATTTTTGTGCTTGTATTCAATGAAGAATGGACAGCCATGTAGAAATGTTACTGGACAAAAAAACAGTATGATCTAACAGTAATAAACTAGGGGAACTTAGCAAGGCACATTTATTCAGATCCTTCTTGGCCTTTTTGTGTAAACATTACTTCCCCTAGATTATGGGGCGGGACCCCGCTGGAATGAATGTCTTCAAGGGAGAAGGGAGAAGGTCAGAGAGTGACCATTTTAGGTTTTATGGCTTGCTTTGGAGAATAGAAGTTCTAGTGTCTATAACACACCTTGGAAAAGAGGAATTCCGGTTCCTGTGCCTCACTTTGGAGGAGTAAAAAGGGCAGGAGATAAGAGGGCAAGAGAAGGTCAGAGTCTCTGCTTCTGAGGCTCTTTAAACCTCCTTCAGTTCAAAACACTCAGTATACCAAGATGCCATGCTTTGGGGTATTATGTTCTGAGACCAGACAATAGCCAATGTATTTTGGAAATTTACCCCAAAATATTGTAATACCCATATATTTATTATAAATATGCCCATTATATTAATGATTAACAATAGCACATTTAATTTTCATGGTATTATAGAAAACAAAGCAGAAATTTGCTACTCCTACTGGTTTAACCTCATCTACATATAAGTTAGGTTTCTTTAGATGTTTTGAATGTGAAAAAAAAAAGATATGTAATGTTTTAAGTAAAATGATATTAAAATAGAACCAATCTGGCTAGGTGTGGTGGCTCACACCGGCAATCCCAGCACTTTGGGAGGTCAAGGCAAGAGGATCGCTTGAGCCCAGGAGTTCGAGACCAGCCCTGGCAACATAGGAAGGCCCCATTTGTTCAAAAAATAAAAGTAAAAAAATTAGCCAGGCATAGTGGTACATACCTGTAGTCCCAACTACTTGGGAGCCTGAGGTGGGAGGATCACTCAAGCGTTCCTGGAAGGTTGAGGCGGCAGTGAGCTGTAATCATGCCACTGCACTCCAGCCTGGGTAACAGAGAAAGACTTCATCTAAAAAAATGAAAATGAAAAAATAAAATAGACCCAATCTTACATTATATAGAGTAGCCTTACAACAAAGAAAAGGAATATAGGGTCATTCAAATGCTTTGAAAATACCATAGAACTCTGTTATGTGCAAAGATATGTTCTAAGACCTTGATGAATCCCAAAACTGTGAATATACAAAACCATATATTCCCTTCATAAAATTCAATGAGGTACAACTGAAAAACTGAGGTGATTACTTGAGACCCTTACTGATCTCATAAATAGAAGACTAGAGTCATTTGTAAAAACTATTAAAAGGAATTCTGCCTTTGAAATAAACTCACTACTACATTACATCATGTCATTACTATAAAAATGTAACACAAAATTAACCGAATCTACATTCTTACAGCTTAAATAAGGCCTTGGCCAAAGATGCATGGCCAAGTGGTTGTGTGGGGGCTGAAATCCATTTGCCAGGCTGAGCACTGGGCATGGAACTCATCAAGCCAGCATCAGCCTGGGGAAAGGCAGACTTTTTTACATTCTTACAAATGCTCTGTAGGTCCAACCTACTTCTCCTTCCAACCTACAGAGACCCTACTTCTCCCACTAACCCTGGACAAGTCAAAATTAAGTGATAAATTATATAGTTAAAGCCCAAATTTTCTTTCCTGGTCTACTTGTTAGTATCACTGCTTAGAAGGAAACAACAAGTACCTGGAATCCCCCCCTGGGGGTAAGGGGGTTATTAACCAGTTGACTCCTGTGTAAGGATTCCAAATAACCTAGGCAGATAGATGTTTGGTTTGCCCAGCCTATCCTTCCAATCTCCAAGAGAGGATGGGGAGATGAATCACTCTGTGGGGCCAAGTAACAGAGCTCACTGGCCTGCACTGAGGAGGGTGCAGAACTGGAATTGGGCCTGGTACATTCTCTGGGATGGATTTTCCCAAAAAGATAGATGCTAATTACAGGTTAGTGCATATCCGATCCATTTGAAATATTGGCCGGGGGAGGGATGGAGAAGGAAGCCTTCTCAGGTCCCTGAGGAAACTTGCAGAGAGATTTTCAAATGATGAAACTGCAAGAATTTTCCCCAGGGCAAGGAAGGAAGAAAGGCTCAACTTCTACATGTCCAAAACACAAAGTTGCTTTTGCAAGGGCTTTTTGCAAGGTCCATATGCTGGCCAAAAATATAAAAGCTTGGAAGACAAAGAGCAAGGAGTACTCCTGCAAGGTTTCATAACGGTTAGAGCCAGGATAGCTAAAGAATTAGAACATGTGTGGAAAAACTGAATGTAATGAAGCTGGGACATATAATCCCTGTGCACTCTCAGCCCAAACTATTTTTGACAGCAGGAGTGAAAACACAACAGCTAACCGTGTTGGAAAAGGAATTGTGCCAGATCTCAAGGACACCAAGGGAGGACAAAATGAGATGAGGTTTCCCTCCTCTTTCTGCCCAGAGAAGGTGACTGTGAGCAATAGGGATATGGGCATGACAGGGCAGATCTCTAGGTGAGGACCCCAGGGGCTTCCAATTATACCTGGCCACTGGCACAAAGGTGTTAAATCACTCTGCTGGGAATGGTAATGTTCCTTATATTTTTTCACTGGCCTTTTCTGAAAGGGAGGCTAAGCATAAACGAAGTTCCAACTTAATGTTCTTATCTATGAGTAACTCTGTATTAAATTGCAGGTGTCAAATTTTCTCCCTGCGTCTCTGTGATTATATTGAAAACTAGTTTTTTAACATGAGACCAGGGATTTCAAAATTAGCTTCACAGGAATTACACATTTCCTCTGATAAAATTAGTATAATGTTTTTGAAATTTCTTCTTGAAGCAGGACTGTGTGGTGTATGCAGAGCCTGACTAGATGGACTGATTAGATGTTTCACCTAGGTATAAGGGAATGTGAAAACCTCAACATTTAATTCTTTCCAGGATGGTTTACATTCCCATGTACACTGAATCACAATGGTCTTGAGAACCGTTGGTATAAATATTGTTTCAAATCATTAACATCTCTATTTCAGGGATAAATTGTTTTTACTTGGGACTGACTGACAACCCACAAACAGAGATAAGGAATGGTATAATTTAACATATGCCCACAATGAGGGTTATCAAAATGTTTTTCCCAGAGGCTAGGACTTGTGAAGTATATTTTCTTATTCTCTTTGTTATGTCATTTTAGAATGTTAGCATGAGGTCCTGGCTTTTGAGCACATCAACACCACCACTCTTGTCACTTCCACAGCCCTTCTTTAATAAAGAGTGATTTGTTAAAAATAAAAAATAAACAGCGATTTGTTGAAGAGAATTATAGCTGCACACTGGAAATGTTTTCTTCTTGGAATGCTAATGTTAAAATCTTTTATTATAAACTAAAGAATAAAAGATGCAATAGAAGTAAGAAGGCAAAACTTTTTACTGATGAGATTCTTTTACCCTATGCTCTAAACTTAAGTTGATTAAAAATGTTGTTATACTATTTTATGGACTTTCATCCTATGAATATTTTCTGCTTTTCTTCCACTGGGTAAACATGAAATTGCCACAGAATATACAATTGGGAATATGAAAGTCAAAATTATATAATATATAATTTACATATACATTTTGTTTTAAAAATAGATTTAAATAATGGAGTACAAATGTAAAACTGGGAAAATATTTTAAATAAACCTTGAAAGCCAGTGCTTGTCTTATTTTGCCTTTTATTATTATTTTTTATTAAGTTTGCGAGGACTCTGTGAAACTGGGTGGTGAGAGAGAATTCTCCATGGTCTTTTGAGTTTCTTGCAGGCCAGGGCACTGACCTACCTTTTCAAGGATGCTTATATAATAAACATGTTGTTCAGTATAGTAAAGAGAGCTCCCCAAGGGTAAAGTTTGAGAAGATTTGCGTATAGTCCCTTATAAAAAACTGGGGTTTCTAAACTCAGATTCCTCAAAATCCTGCAAAAGCACTGTGTAGCAACCACCTGAGCCCACCTCCATATAACTGCTGTAGGACTTGGGAAATGAAGGGGAACATGAAGCTTATGCTGACACTTGTGCTCTGAGTAACAGCTGATCTGTGAGCAACAGATCTTTTGTATCTGACTAGGGAATCTTGGGTCTTCTGACAACCTTCATGAAACTGTACAGGCTAACTTGTGAATCTGCAAACAGGCGAAACCTTAGACCCTTCATGGTTCTTGATACTGAGTACACTGTACTTTGAAGGTTCTCTTGTGTTCCCCTGAAGAAAAGATGGAATTTGTTTATTATTGCTTCAGATAGTTTAGGCTTAAATGCTGCTGACAAGGTGCCTTTGGAACCATTTCCAGGATGCTGGAGCCAAGATTCAAAAATGAAGAAATAAAAGGAAATTTAGACTTTAAAGCTTAAAGAGTAACATTGGGTTGGAGAGCCAAGAAGTAATATAACATATGCTAAAATTAGCTGACAAAGGAAAAATATGTTGCCATTGGGACAAGAAGGATCAGCTTTTAAAACAATCCTAGAGAATTATTTGAATTGGTCCCACATTTGCTGACCCAGTCCAACCTCCCTGGACCTTGACAACTTTAACTTATTTTCAGCTTCCTTCAGGTCTGTAGTTTTCAGTAAACCTCAGCATCTACTAATGCTGTTCAATATCAGCTTATTTTCCCATTTACTATCCTGCCTTCAAAATCACAAAATACACCTGTCATTTGTGTAGTAATTTCCAGGGCTGATACTGTACACTCACGATTGTCATCACTGCCAGATCAAATGTCTTACCTAGTCTCTATCCCTTTTATTCATTTTTGTCTTTTGCTTGGTGCTGATGATTAAATCTACCAACCTCCCAACCTTAGCTCAAAACACAACTCACTTGATTGTTTATACTACAGTGGTAATTCCACTTTAACTTGTTGAGTCAGTGTTCCTGGCTGCAGGGCAACCAGTACTACTGAATTAAGACACCAAGACACTGAGAGCAGTTCAGTTCTAAGTCCTCTCAGAAGTCATTATGAACGCTGAATTCACTTGGAGACAGTAGGTATCCTCTTACAATCTCTTCACTTTCTTAGGCCTTAGAGGCCCTCTAAGAAAGTGAAGAGCCCAGGCCAGGCGTGGTGGCTCACTCCTGTAATCCCAGCACTTTGGGAGGCCGAGGCGGGTGGATCACGAAGTCAGGAGATCGCGACCATCCTGGCTTACATGGTGAAACCCCGACTCTACTAAAAATACAAAAAAAATTAGCCGGGCGTGGCGGTGGGCGCCTGTAGTCCCAGCTACTTGGGAGGCTGAGGCAGGAAAATGGTGTGAACCTGGGAGGTGGAGCTTGCAGTGAGCCAAGATCATGCCACTACACTTGAACCTGGACAACAGAGCGAGACTCCGTCTCAAAAAAAAAAAGAAAGTAAAGAGCCCTAAGAAAGTGAAGAGATTGTAATGTAAGAGGATGCCTACTGTCCTTTTTTAAATACTTGTTTTATCTTTACTAATTATAAGATCATTTTCCTTACAGAGGACATAAAGGCAAAATTGGATTTGTGAATTCTCTCTTCTCTTTTTCACCCATCTGCTTTTCCATCAGTCCTGAGCAGGACATGTCACTTCTCTGACTGGCCTACACCCTAAATTTTTAAAAGGCCTTTTTAGCCTCATTGTATATCTACAAGACTCAACTCATTTGAAGATACAGTCCTTCTGATGCTCTTCTTAAAAGTCTCTGGCAGTCTCTCATTGATCCTTAGTTATGTGCTCTTCTTTCTCTCTTTTTGTTCATGGATTTTAAAATCTGATCTCATTTGAGAATCTTCAGTGTTTCCATGTTGATTTCTTTGGGTTCTTCTGCCTCTTCGTCCTCATTTTAATCGTATGGCAAAAGTTGACTCTTTGATAATATCTAAACCTTTAGCTCATATCTCTTTCAGGGACTCATGCCATGTAATTACACCTATTTTTTTGCCTCTCAACTTTGTAAAATCTGCCTTCCTAAAATCTACACTGTTTATCATGCCCAGTCTTCTCTCACTGGTTGTCATTAAGTCTGCAGTTATGCAGTCACAGACAATAGGCTGAGTCAGGAAGACATGGATTGTAATTCTGTATTTTACTCATAACTTGGCCATGAACAAGTTACATTACTTCCCTGAGCCCAGATTTCATCATTTGAGAAATGAAGCTAATATTCTACTAGCTGCCTCATAAAATTACTGGAAGAATTAAGAAATATAATGTATATAAAGTGGCTGCCATGTTGAAAGTACTTGATAAATATCTTCCCTTACTCATCACCAGAAAAAAACTCTCTCTGGTCAGAATTAAGTTCCAGCTAGTGGATGTCTTATTCAGTTAGCTGAAGTTATCACTAAAGCAAGTCAAGAACATGTCAAATGTTCTTGGTTTATAAGAGGTTCAGAATGCCTCCAACAGCTAAAAATACCCATCACTACCATAGCTCACCATTATGGAGTTTTGTGATCTGATAATACAAACTTACCATCTATTCTGTCATTTGGCAATGTGACCAATAGTAAAATTACATAATACAATTGTTTCTTTTATTTTATCTCTTTAACAATAGATTTTCTCATAGGCATATTTGTAATTGCCCACAGCAACATTGCCCTTCACCTTCCTAATGTTGGGGCTCAGAAAACAATACCCCAAAGCATGGTGTTTGGCAAGCTTACTACTTTAAACTTAAGGACATTGCAAGGGCCTTAAAAGCCCCTCTCTAACCTTCTCCTGTCCTCCTGTCTCCTGTTCTCCTCTCTTCCAAGACAGGCCATAAAAACTGAACTCCTCTTCCCCATAGTGGGTCATAGAAACGAGAAATATTGCTCTAAACTTTCCCCACCTTTCTGTGTAAGAGCTGGCAAAAAGAAATCCTCTGTCCTACCTTGCCTGATAGTATGTCCGAATACCCATGTTCCAGAAGAGGTCCTGCCCTATACCCAGGAGGAAGAAATGCTTCCTCACAAAGAGGTCAAGAAGATTCTGAACAAATAGGCCTTGCTGGGTTTCTTGCCTTAGTCTATTACCAGTAGATCATACCTTTTTACTTTTTTTTAATAGAGAAGATGTCTTACAATGTTGCCCAGGTTGGTCCTGAACTCCTGGGCTCAAATGATTCTCCCCCCTCGGCCTCCCAAAGTGCTGGGATTACAGGAATGAGCCACTATGCTTGGCCAGACCATACCCTTTGTGTCTAATCAC
Source organism: Trachypithecus francoisi (assembly GCF_009764315.1). Taxonomy (NCBI): domain Eukaryota; kingdom Metazoa; phylum Chordata; class Mammalia; order Primates; family Cercopithecidae; genus Trachypithecus; species Trachypithecus francoisi. The sequence continues at coordinate 59,967,988 of NW_022681468.1, forward strand.
ATTTCTACATAGTTGCCTGTTCTTAATTGAACCTATGCATAAAAACTGACAATTTTCCCAGAGTCTTTGGCTCTTCAGAAGGCTCTCATGTCACATACAACTTTGATTAAATAAATTTGTTAAGCTTGTCTCTTGTTAACCTGTCTTTTGTTATAAGAGTGCTGGCTGTGGCACTTATAACATATGTAGGGGAGTAAAAGTATTACACCCTTCCTGCCCTGCATTAACATGTCTATTCTTTTGGATAACATATTCTGTTACCCAACTATATTCCAGTCCTCAGTTTGAAGTCACCAATGTTTCCTAAGTTTCCTTTGTTGATTACTCATTTTTAATATAATGCTAAGGAGAAATCTGAGGACACAAGTAGCAGTCTTGATCTCTTTGTAATTGTTGTATTATCTATAGAAAGCATCTTCTTCACTCTTTTCTCCAAGTCATACATGATATCATCATCAGCTACTATTTTCACTGGTTTATATGAGTATTTTTCTCTTTCTTTCATTATATTACATTTAGCATACTCTTCTCAAAATAATTTGGCTCTATCCAAGCACATCTTCTCCTATTTTTATGAAATGCATTAACTAAGAGTTCAATCAACTAGTATTTTAATCCATAGGACACAAATACAACTCGTATTCATGAGGAACATCTGCATACACAGCTGTTCACCTCCCAAGTCATCTTCCCTGTTCTATCAGTATTAGGTAGAAATAAACCAATAAATTAAAATCTGAGCTCCTAATTCCTTCTGCTTCTATATTTGCTAGATATTTTACAATGAACATATTTTACTTTTATAATCACCAAAAAAAAAACCTTTAAAGGAATTTAAAATATAATTCTAAGGACTTTGGAGAAGGACTCACGTTATACAAGAAAAAAGAAAGAAAGCAAAGACAAAATTCTGCCTAATTGAAAGGTCATGGTTTATCTTTGTGCAGTTACTTGAAATTCAGTAAAATGTCAATGTCTTCAGAAATAGTTGCTGATTCTCCTTTTACGGTAACACAAAAAGAATAATAATAATTATCTTTGGTAAAATATTTTCTATAGGTCTCATTAGCTCCAATCTTTACTTAACTTCACCTGACAGATATCATTTCTCCCATTTTTAGCTAAGGAAACTGAGGCTCAGGGATATGAAAGCACTTGCCCACTGTCACTCAGCCAGTTATAGGCAGAGCCAAGATTTGAACAAAGTGTGTCTAACTCATGTTCTCCCCAGGATGCCAACATGCCTATTTGTGTATTGAAATTCAATATAAGAATTTCTCTGACTACAGCAGGCCCATCTTTTATGAGGCTCCCAAGAGAAGTTTCATACAAAGGATCAAGAATCAGAGTAAAGTCAAACTTCTCAAGTGCCACACTGGAAGCTGAAGGTCAGGGCACAATGACTTGAAAATCATTTCCTAGGCCGGGCGCGGTGGCTCAAGCCTGTAATCCCAGCACTTTGGGAGGCCGAGACGGGCGGATCACGAGGTCAGGAGATCGAGACCATCCTGGCTAACACGGTGAAACCCCGTCTGTACTAAAAAATACAAAACACTAGCTGGGCAAGGTGGCGGGCGCCTGTAGTCTCAGCTACTGGGGAGGCTGAGGCAGGAGAATGGCGTGAACCCGGGAGGCGGAGCTTGCAGTGAGCTGAGATCCGGCCACTGCACTCCAGCCTGGGCGGCAGAGCGAGACTCTGTCTCAAAAAAAAAAAAAAAAAAAAAAAAGAAAATCATTTCCTAGATTTTACTATTTCCCAGAATTATTTGCTAGAATACTATAACAGCCAAACTACCAGTTATATGTAAAAATAGAATAAAGGCATTTTCAACACTTTTTGTGCAGTTTCTTAAGAAAATGAAATTGATGGAATATCTGATGTGTTTGGACATATTGAGAAAAGATAAATTAATAAGTACATAGAAAACAAAACAATCCACAGAAAGTATTATTAACCTCAAGGAAAACAGAAAGCTGTGCATATATGCCTACTGCATCGTTCAGATTTCAAGAGCATATACAAAGTCACAGCAATGTAAACATTTAATTATTATCTAACCAAAATTATAATATAACCCTATTGAGAGGATGAGGGAGAAGAAGTATATGAGAGCATATGTATACACTACTGAATGTGTGTGCTTGAAGTAGAGGGTAAGGAAAAACATTAAATGTTTCATTTAAACAAAAAGAAGCTATCATCCCTCATAGAAACGAGTCAATAGGTAATACCTAAAACTGAAAAATAAAGTAACAATACAAGTTTGTTGTTCAAATATTTGGCAATACATGATCAAAAGCAAATGGTTAAATTGTTGGAAATGGTTGCCTCTGAAAATGGGAGCAAGAAGATAGGGGAGTCTGTTGTTTTTTGAAACAAGTTGTGGTTTATTATATGACCCTTTAAACTGTGTGATTAAAAAAAAAGGAAAAAGAAAACTAATCTCTTTTTAAAAAGAGAGAGAGAGAGAGAAGGAAAAAGTTGTTGCTCTCAAGGTGTCCATGAATTAATGGAAGATGTCAACTGGTAATTGGTTAAGTAGTATGAAAGGCATGTACAAGATATTCAGGACAACATAAGAAGGTACAATTCATTCCTCCTTGGGCGGAAGGAGGTGGTGAGAAGCTGCATAGGTTAGCTCTTCTTTGGATAGACCTTAAATTAGGAATTTTTCAGTCTGAAAGAGGGAAAGCTATTCTAATCTAGTCAGGGAAAATAGCATTAGCAAAGGCATGGAAGCATGAAATTGCCTTTCAATTCTCAGGAACTCTGCATCATTACTATGCCTAGGATGTGCTGTACGTGCAGACGAATAGTAGACGATGGTGCCAGAGACAGTATTTGGGTGTACATTGCAAAAAAACTTACATATCAATCCATAGAAAGATATTCTTCAAGTCACAAATTCAACCATGTATATTGAATAACATCACCATCTATCTAGTGGCTTAGTCCATAACTCAGGAGTCATCCTTCACATTCCTTATCTCTTAATTCACATTTCTCATCCATCATCAACTGACACTCCCTTACTCTTGTGAGTAAGCAGAGTTGGGAGCTTTTGTGCAGTGCATTAGCTACACAACTGTATGAGGCAACCTTGTCCACCTAAGTCCAAATTCCCACTATCTCTTATCTGTAATCTCACAAGAGCTTTCTAACTAGTCTCTAGGGATGACTCTTTTCCTTCCATTCTTCACTTGCAGCCAGAATTATCTCATCAAAATGCAAATCTTACTATGTCAACACTCCTATTTATAATACTTCAGTGACTTCACATTTCTCTTGATAAAGACCAATATCCTTAACATGGTCTTCAAAATTCTGCAAGCCCAGTTCTGAGCATAACTCCATCATGTCCCAACATGACATGGAGCTATGTCTGCCATCCAATTACAATGGCTTTCTTTCATAATTTGAACCTTACACGCCCCTCCACCACTGGTCCTTTGCATATGATACTCCCTCAGCTCAAATACTCTCTTTCAGTACCTCCCACCACTTTCACATTTATCTGATTAATTTCTACTCATCCTTCAAATGACTGCCCTCAGGATACCACACATATGTCCTTTACGGTACTGATCATAATTATAAGTTCAAATTCATTTGTAAGATTATTTGATTAAAGTCTATCTCCCTTCTTGGCTGTAAGTTCAATGTGAACAAGAACTAAATCTATATCAACATGTATTTGTTTAATTCATGAATGAATAAATAGCACACTTACTAAAACCTACCAAAAATTTTTTAAAAGCCTTAGAGAACAATAGAAAATTCTTTCTTATATAGCGGAAATTCCAGAAAAAGTAGCTCTCTGATGCCATGAATACCATCTAAATGGACAAGTTGTCCTGAAATAAAATAAGAAATATACAAAATATATAAATAAGCATAAGATATATTTGGAAGTGAGATCATAAATGGCATGCTTAAGACTCTCTGTCATCTAAAAAATGCAACAGATTTTTACCATGTTTTAGAGGACTCGCCTTTAATCCTCTCTGATTCCTATCTGATCTTTTTAAAAGTCAGCAGTGTGCTGAGAACAGACTCTAAGGAGGTTGATAAAAATAAAAAACTTTTTCAATAGGTAGTCTCCCCTTCTATTTCCTTCCAAGTAAAGAGAGATGTCATCTTCACAAAGCTTCTGGCCATGAGCAGGCCAGATAATCCATCTGTTTTTTGTAATTAAATAGACCGAACATTGCTTCATTTGAATTGGACACTCTCCAATCTTTCTAAAGTTTTTCTACCCACAGGGCAGCTTATTTATTAGAAAAAAATTTAAGGATGATACATCATTTTTCACTCTTTTTTTTTTTTTTTTTTTTGAGACGGAGTCTCGCTCTGTCGCCCAGGCTGGAGTGCAGTGGCCGGATCTCAGCTCACTGCAAGCTCCGCCTCCCGGGTTTACGCCATTCTCTCGCCTCAGCCTCCCGAGTAGCTGGGACTACAGGCGCCCGCCACCTCGCCCGGCTAATTTTTTGTATATTTTAGTAGAGATGGGGTTTCACCGTGTTAGCCAGGATGGTCTCGATCTCCTGACCTCGTGATCCGCCCGTCTCGGCCTCCCAAAGTGCTGGGATTACAGGCTTGAGCCACCGCGCCCGGCCCATTTTTCACTCTTTTACTAAAAGTAGAGATCCTAATTTGCTAACATATTTACTTCCTTAACCCATTATAAACCAGATGATATCTCCAGAAAAACAATGATTAATGTTTTAATTGAATTAACTATGGATGTTTAAGTGCTATTATGTCTTCTCTTTTTAGATGAGTTGCAAGAACAAAGAATAAAATTACTAATGAAGAGTTAACAGGAAAATTCCTTTATTTTATTAACAATAACTCAATAAGTCTCCAAATAGCAAACCATAATGTTCTCAAAGAAATTAGTCGCCCACCTTTGTCCATTCATTTATACAACAAAGGCTTGTATTAATTATTTGTCAGCCACTCTACTTGACTAGGGAAAAAAGAGATGAAAGTTATAGTTCCTGCCTTCAAGGAGCTTACAGTCTAATCAGGGAGAAAGAAAAAAATACAGATTAATAGATGCCAAGACACATTTTGGTCATTCCAGTTGAAAGAATTATCTTCAAAAAAAGAGATAGCAGCAGCTTAGGCTGAGGAAACTGCATAAACCTTTGAAAAATAAAGAGCTGTAGAAACTGTGAAGGGTGAAAGTGACAGCTAGAAAGGTGAATAGAATATTTGTTAAGAAAGACCTTGAATATCATACTGGAGAGTTTGGATTTTATTCTGAAATTGAAGAGAAAGGATCATAGAAGGCTTGTAACATCAAATATCTCATTTAGAAAAATTATCTTTGCAGTGATATGGAAGATGAGTTTGAAGAAAGAAAAAATTTCCATCTAAAAGCAACTCCTAAAATAGAAGACAGTTTCATATTACCACAAATGTAAAAAGAATGTTACACTTAAGCAGACTGTCTAGAGAGATTTGAAATACTGTGCAATACCTTTGTAATTCAAATAACCGGTTACAAAAACTAAACAACCCCGCTCCTTAAAGATTTAAAACTTAGTCTGAAAATTATCAACAGTTATTTTCTAATTTTATTTTTAACATGACCAAACAGCCTTAGCATTTCCTTCTGCTTAACTTTAGACAAGTTTCTCCTCAATATAAGCCCCCAGTCTCTCTTTAGTTACAGCATTCACTTTTAGAAAACTTTCCATTGTAAATTCTTTTTTCTGCCCCTTTGAGATGTAAACACCATCTGGGAAAGTCTTTCTCAAGAACTTAAGAGCCATCCCTTTGAAATTTAATCATCAAGAAAGATAGCTTCTATCTCCCAGTCTCTGTGGGAAGGTAGAAGTCTAACTTCAATAAGCACCAATAAGCAACACACATGGCCTAACCACACTGACCAATGTACTCCCTAATGCCCTCCAAAACTCTTCCAATAGCTCACTCCAATGCTTATAAAACTCTCCCACCTTTTGCATCAATGGAGTTGAGTACAATCTATCCCATATTGCTATGCTGAGAGCATTCATCCATATCTCCTTTGTCTTGCTAATCCCTATTCATCCTTCACATCTCAGCCTGAATATCTTTTTCTCTAGGAAGTCTTCTATGGTACCAGCCATCTAAGTCTAGGTCAAGTACCTTCCTCTACTTTATCTAAGACAACATTTATTACACTTTATTAGTTGCCCATTTACTTGTCCCTAGACTCTATTAAGTCTCCATCAGGATAAGGAGCATATTTGTCGTGTTCACCATAGTGCATATAGTTTTAACGAATAAATATTTGTTAAATAAATTAATGAATGACTATAAAAATGGTCCAGTCTTCCATTCAAGCCAGCACACTGATTAGGCTCCTGACATTTCAGAATAGAATCCTAACTTTGTTACCTTTTTATCTGTTTTTATCCCATGTGGACCTGCCTTCAGTCATTCACAGAAAGGATTCTATGTCCTTGTCAAAAACTACAACCTCAAATTGTCTGTTTTCCTCTTTCTTTAGACTTAGCCAAGAAAATTTGAGGCAAATTGCCCTAAAAGAAAACAATCTGCCTTTTTTTCTCTACATGCTCTAAACTATAAAGTATGAGAAGATGACAGTTTCACATTACTATAAAAATAAAGATAAGAATCAAGTTGGACCACCAAAAGTCTACATAGTTGGACCATATTAGTTTGGTCCCTCAAAGACTCACCTGGGCCACTACTACATTTGAAAACTCCATGGGCACTATGCACTCAGAATTTTGTGTGAAGGGCACACACACATACTCTATAGTCTGTTTGAACAGCATCCCCTGGAGTTATATAAAGCACCATGGCCTTGAAATCACCTCTATCAAGTTGCTGTTTGTGCTAAGTCTCTAGCTTTAATTTTAAAAAGCCAGAAACAGACACCAAAAATTCACTCCCAGGTTTTCAGTAAACATATTGTTAATGAAATTTTCCTCTTCAATAATTAGCATGCAACAAAGAAATATATTTTTGAATTTGATGTTAGCACAATCCAATGCTGGTTTCTTGAAGAAAGGTAGTAAAACAAACCACTATCAATTCTAGAGGAAAATTCTGAAGGCTCCTCTTCCCTCCCTATCCCCATTCACTGTGTCCCTAAGAAGGAAAAGTCTTCCTGTAAACTAGGCAAATTCCAAGGTAATCTTTGTGTTATAGTACTAGGTATCTTCTGAGAATGTCTAACTTCCATGATGCTGGAGGCACAAGATAGAACTCAAGTATTTCACTTTTCCAGGAAGAGACACTCTCTCCACCTATACCTCATTGTCTTCTTTCCCCTTAAATAGCTATGTGGGAACCAGAGAAAGCCTAAGGGAAAAGGAGTGCACTTTGATCGGCCTTTTCTAGGAAAAAAAAAAGTCCTCCAGAACTAACCTAACTCACTAGCATTCAGGACTTCCCTTGGGTTTTGAGTCAAATCTCAGGTTAAAAAAAATTATATCCCTTTTTCTGGTATAGTCCTCTACAATACATTTTCCCTGAGGAGCAGTAATGACAGGGTGGAATGAATCTTTGGTGCACTACTTTATTTCCACAGAAGCACTCATTTTGAAAGATTTAGGAATAGCCAAAATTTTCAAAAGGAAAAATTAATGAGGCTTTAAACATTAAAATATAATTTAAAACTATAACAATTGTTAAATGTGACATTGCCAGACAAGAGAAATTTAATAGAAGCATTTTAAGTAGGAGAATGACATATTCAGATTTGTATTTTGAAAGAGAATGTGGAGAATGGATTACAAGAGGGCAAGAGTAGACACTAAGACAACAGTTCAGAAGTTTTATGGTAATCCAGGGAGGAAGTAAAAAGGGTTTGAACAAATGGAAATGGAAAAGGGAATGGAGATAAATGGACTAATCCAAAACATATTTTAAATATTACAGTCATCACGACTTCCTGGTTGATATGATAGAGGAGAGAGAGAAAGAACAGGTGTGAATGGTGCTGAGTTTCTTGAATTTACTACCTGGTAGATGTAAAAAGAAAACAAAATTTAAGGACCTTTCAAATTTATTATGCCAAGGGGAAAAGTTAAGCCTTAATGCTTTCCAAACAGCTGCCCTCACACTTTGCACTTGAATAAACTCTTTTAACTGGATCCTGAGCCTTTTGATTATTTTAGGCTGACATCATGGATAAAGGTGTCTTTCACAGAGACTGGAAACATAATAGGAGGAGAAAGTTTGGAAGGAAGGTATTAAATGGGGTTTGGGATATTATAAATGTAAGATATCTGCATGATAAACAAATAGAGATAACAAGAAAGTTGTTGGGTTTAATTTAAAAGATAATTGTGAGACTGGGCATGGTGGCTCATGCCTGTAATCCCAGCATTTTGGAAGGCCGAGGCGGGCAGATCGCTTGAGGTCAGGAGTTCGAGGCCAGCCTGACCAACATGGTGAAACTCTGTCTCTACCCAAAAGTACAAAAATTAGCCTCCCTGGTTCAAGCATGGTGGCAGGCACCTGTAATTCTAGCTACTCAGGAGGCTGAGGCAGTAGAATCGCTTGAACCCTGGAGGCAAAGGTTGCAGTGAGCTGAGATTGCACAACTGCACTCCACCCTGGGTGACACAGTGAAACCCTGTCCTGCCAACCCCGAAAAAAAAAAAAAAAAAAAAAGATAATTGTGACCTAGAGATGTAGATTTGGGAGTCAGCACCATAGAGGTAATTCTTAAAGCCATAATGGTGCTGAATAGGACCCAAGAGTATATAGAGTGAGAAAAAAAGTACGGCAAAACTTTGAGTATTACCTAAAGAATGGTAAAGAATGGACAGCAAGAAAGAATTCTGCAAAGGGGACTGAAAAGGAGCAAGACAGAGAAATTGGATGAAAAATGGGAGAGTAACATACCTGAGCAACTACAGAAAGAGGGATTTTTCAGGAAAAAGAGAGTGTGACTGGGTCAGCAGCATCAAATGCTACTGATAAGTCAAGTCATAGTAAAAGGAACTGAAAATGCCCATGGGACTCAGCTACAAGGAATTGAGGACCTTGACAGAAGTACTTCAGTGAAGTGAAAGGACGCTGTCTGCAAACAGATTGAAAAATAAATGCAAGTGATGAAACAGCAACAGAGCACATGAACATTTCCAAGAGGCTTGAATGTAAAGAGGAAAAAGAAAATGGAGAAAAATAAGGCAGGATTAGGAGTTTTTGCTACAGGGAGATTTTACTGATTTGATTGTTTATTTCGTTTTTGAGTAGTAACTTTTTGCTGTTGTTTTGTTTGTTTTAAAATAGGAGAAAATTGAATGTGTTTAAATGCTCCATGATTCCCGCCTCCTGGTATTCATGGCTTTGTGTAGTTCTCTTTCCACCTCACAATGCCTGAACTTTCACATTCAATAGGACAGATCTATGTAAACAATAGGATAATATGGAAATGGTGGTGTGTGATTGTGATTCCTGAAGCTAAGTCATAATAGGCATTGTAATTTCTTTCTTTCTTTTTTTGAGATGGAGTTTCACTCTTGTCACCCAGGTTGGAGTGCAATGGCACGATCTCGGCTCACTGCAGCCTCCACCTCCTGGGTTCAACCAATTCTCCCATCTCGGCCTCCCAAAGTGCTGGGATTACAGGTGTGAGCCACCGTGCCCAGCCAAGACATTGTAATTTCTTCCTTGTTCTCCTGGATTGCTAGCTCTGGAGGCAGCCAGTGTCATATTGTGAAGACATTCAAGTAGTCCTTTGAAGAGGTCCATGTGGCAAGAAACAGGCTTCGTGCCAATAGCCCTCTAAGTGAGGCATCCTAGAAGTGGATTTTCTATCCCTAATCAAGCTTTCAGATAATTGTCAGCCTTCGCAGACCTCTTGACTGCAACCTAACCTCATGAGAAACTCTGAGCCAAAATCACCCAGCTTAGTTACTATCGGATTTCTGACGCACAGAGACTGTAAGGTAATAAATGTGTGTTGTTTTAAGCTGGCAAGTTGTTATGCCGCAAAACATAACTAATACAGGTTATGGTATTAAAGGAAAGAAGACCGGGCGCGGTGGTTCACGCCTGTAATCCCAGCACTTTGGCAGGCCGAGACGGGTGAATTACCTGAGGTCGGGAGTTCAAGACCAGCCTGCCCAACATGGTGAAACTCCGTTTCTACTAAATATACAAAAATTAGCCAGGTGCAGTGGCGCACACCTGTAATCCCAGCTACTCTGGAGGCTGAGGCAGATGAATCGCTTGAACCCGGGAGGCGGAAGTTGCGGTGAGCCGTGATAGCGCCACTGTACTCCAGCCTGGGCGACAGAGGGAGACTTTGTCTCAAAAAAAAAAAAAAAAAAGGAAAGAAGTTAAAAATATTTTTAAGCCGGGCGCGGTGGCTCAAGCCTGTAATCTCAGCACTTTGGGAGGCCGAGGCGGGCGGATCACGAGGTCAGGAGATCGAGACCCTCCTGGCTAACACGGTGAAACCCCGTCTCTGCTAAAAATACAAAAAACTAGCCGGGCGCGGTGGTGGGCGCCTGTAGTCCCAGCTACTCGGAGGCTGAGGCGGGAGAATGGCGGGAACCCGGGAGGCGGAGCTTGCAGTGAGCCGAGATCGTGCCACTGCACTCCAGCCTGGGCGACACAGCGAGACTCCGTCTCAAAAAGGAGGAAATGATTTCCTTTAAAGGAGGAAATCATTGATTTGCAATATATCTGGGGACATAGAAGAAGGAAGTGTTCTCTAAGTGAAATGAACAGCCTCAAATGGAAGAAAGAGTGCCTCTTTCACTTCATAGGAGGAAAATAAAAGGATGGCCATATTAGGTCAAGTTGTTTGTCAGTTTGTCAGTAGCAGGGAATGAGGAAGTATGCATCCAATGTTCTGTTTTCTCTGAAAAGAAGAAAGTGGGGTTATCTGTTAATAATGACAGAGGAAGTGGAGGGGTTTAACTTGAAGAGGATAAAGAAATTTTAAGTAGCTGCTGTGGAAAATAGGAAAGACATGACTAAGGAACCATAAAAGGATTTCTCAATAGCATTCAGATCCCAGTTGATGTCAGAGATCATGAATTTTTTATATAACCAATCTGTGAATTTTCTCCAAAATAGAGGTGAACTACAGGAGTTCCTGTTGGCAAATCCTCACAAAGCAGCTTTGAATCACAGTTCAAATTAAGACAAAGTTGCCTGCACTGTGGTCTAATCACAGCTTGACAATTAAAAATGGTAGGTGTGATTGAAGAGAAGCATGGTGCTTTACATCCAAAAGAGATGGAAAACAATATGGCTAAGGAAATTCAAACTAATCCCCCAACCACTGTTGTATAGAGCTATGGCTATGTAGCTAGTTTCTTTTAAAATATCAAGAAATACAATACTGTAGAAAATTATTAGAAATATTTTCTGGGTATTAATGATTCATTATTTCTTGCTTTTTCATCTAAATACCTTTCCTTTCTCTTCTAGTCTCTCCTGTTACTTTAATAGGCAACCATTACAGAGCCTAATGAAACACTCCCAAAAAATAAGCAAAAAATCCCTCCCTTCATGCTTAGATTTAATAAATTGCATTATTCAGAAATGGCCCATCAAATATGTTTACCCATTGAATGCAACATATACATAAATTTAATCTAACAAATAACTTAAGAAATAATTTCTATGATCCAACATATAAACTTTTCTTTCTAAAATAGATATCCATGATTCAAATTCAAATGTCAGAGCAGCAGTATATAAACCACCTTCAATCAGGCTTGTTGTAGTTTGTCTCTTTAAATACTAATTTTTAAATTCCAAGATAAACCAGGCTTAGAAAGACTTACACATTCCCACCATGCATTAGCAGAATAAGAAATAATACCTTAAATGTGAATGCTGTCCCCTTGTTAATCATATTCATTAAAGAATAAAATATTTTATACAAATAAAAATTTTTAGGCCCCAAAGTATGGAATGTAGTATTTTTCAGCCATGACTTTTTAAAGAGGTATATTTCTAAAAATACCTTGGGCTTTATTTCAGTAAACAATAACACACAATAATACAAACAGATACCCTGCCAAGTCATTATTCCCATCCTTATTAAGGCAAATAGCACCACTAACCTGAAGCACTATAAATAATGAGAGTGTTAAACTGATTTCAATGAATAATTCATGAAACCCAATTCTTCCAGTTTCCTTGGCAGTACTCTTACAGCCAGATGAAACAATGCAGAATGATTACAAAGATGTATCATCTGTATTATTGGGGTATATGCCTTATCTATTAAACTAGCTCATTTATTTAAAAAATAATAATCATCTCACAGCTACTTTGTATTCTAAATGTTTGCTTTTATAAGATAATGTGATGCAAATGTACCTTACTGGAGTCTGAAAATGAGATAATGTCCAAACGATGTCTGCTTCACACTCAGGACCTGATTTAGGAGTGAACTGAACCTCCAAGGGTAAGATGGAACACCCTGTGACTCTCAGAGACACTGTGTTGCATTCCTGATCCAGCACTTCACCAAGATGAAGGCATTTAGGGTCATCAAAAAGGATCCAGGGAGTTCAGTGAGCAGAGAGACTGGTTCTAATTCTGGATCTGCCATTGACTTGATTTGACCTCAGCCAAGTAACGAAACTTGTCTAGATTTTCATCCCTAACTCTTTCACATGAGACTATGGACTGGAATAACTATGAGGCTCCTTCTGGTCTTCATTATCAGCAGTCTACATCACCACCAAACCAATTTCTAGCTTCCAGCCATATTCTACTAAATTGCAAGAATCATGAATGCAGAGAGATGTTTTGTTCACCAATGTATCCTCAGCACCTAGCACAGCATTGGAGTATTTCAACATATATTTATTGAGTAAATGAATTAACCTAGTATAATTGAAAAACACACTATCAATCCCAAATGTGTTTCTTCTTTAAAACAATGTTTGACACAGCAAAAGTTTGGAATTGCTAAAGCCCTAAACTGCTGACAAAAACTAAAGATAAGAGAATCATTACATTCAACAACAAATACCTTAGTGTTTGGTTTTCTCACCAAACTATCAGAGCAATATATTTTTCAAAGTTTATGATGGAGCAAGTATTAAAATTTTGTTTTCCTATTGCTCCGAGTAGCTAGGTTTAGGTCTAGCATTCTGAATAATCAGCTGGCTATTCGTTTTGATAGTAATCCTATTGCAAAGCAATAAATCCTCTCCCTCTTCCAATACACAGATATGAGCATATGTGCACACTTAAGCCTATATCTCTTCTCAAAACACAGACTTAAAAACTATACGCTCTAAGAAAATGTTTAAATCATGGAATATTCTAGATGAGACTATTCTATAGCTTCTGCCAACTTTATACCTGCCACCAGTCTATCTTGTGATTTATTCCTATTCTCTGACTGAACCTCTGCCCTATGGAATTTTAGCATTTTCTCCAATAATTGAAGATTAACACTCTGTTACTACCCTCAGAAATTCCTCCTGATCTAGGCAAGCAGTGATAGTGAGGGAGAAGCATTTTAAGTTTTGGTTTCCCAGATATCTGAAATTTATTCAAGTAGATTCTTATAACCACTCAAAAATAAGAAAAAAAGATATTTTATGTCTAAGAAATGCCTCTGTGATAGATGATTTCTACCATATTGTGCTTTGTATAATAATGGTACAATATGAAAGATTATAATATAAATGATAAAGTATAGCAGATAAGCCCAGAGCCATTTAATAAAGTAACAGTAGTGACCCTTATAAAAGACACCCAATATTTATTCTACCATTGTTCCACTGAATAATAAAAACATGGTTTCAGAATTTTATCTAAGCTTAAGTGTGCTAATAATTGGTTCAAGAATGAGTAGAAACATATCTCGTTTAATTGTGCTTCACTTTAGTGTGCTTCTCAGATGGTGCATTTTTTATAAATTGAAGGTTTGTGGCAACCCTTACATGAACAAGTCTATTGGCACCATTTTTCCAACAGCATATGTTTACTTCTTGTTTCCGTGTCACATTTGGTAATTCCCACAATATTTCAAACTTTGTCATTACTATTATATCGTTACAGTGATCTGTGATCAGTGATCTTTGATGTTACTATTATAATGTTTTGGGGGCACCAAGAACCACTCCAATATAAGATAGCAATTTTAATATATAAATATAATGTGTGTTTTGAGGGCTCTGTCTCTCTCCCTCTCCATGGGCCTCCCTATTCCCTGAGACACAACACTATTGAAATTAGAACAGTTAACAACACTATAATAGCCTGTAAGTGTTAAAGTGAAAGACAGAGTTGCATGTCTCTCACTTTAAATCAAAAGCTAGAAAAGATTTAGCTTAGTGGGGAAGTTGAAAGCAAAACAGACAGAATGCCAGACCTCTGGCACCAGTTAGCCAAGATGTGAATGCAAAGAAAAAATTCTTGAAGGAAATTACAAGTATTATTCCAGTGAACACATAAATAATAGGAAAGCAAAACAGCCTCATTATTGATAATAAAGTTTGAGTGGTCTGCATAGAAGATCAAACCAGCCACAAGATTTCCTTACACCAAAGCCTAATCCAGAGCAAGGCCCTAATAATTCTCTTTAATTCTATCAAGGCTGAGAGATGTGAGGAAGTTGCAGAAGAAAAGTTAGAAACTAGCAGAGGTGAGTTCATGGGGTTTAAGGCAACAAGCCATCTCCATAACATAAAAGTGAAAGGTGAAATAGCAAGTGCTAGTGTAGAAGCTACAACAAGTTATCTAAAAAAAATCTAGCTAAGATCATTGATGAAAGTGGCCACACTAACCAACAGATTTTCAATGTAGACAAAACAGTCTTCTATTGGAAGAAGATGCCATCTAGACTGTAATAGCTAAAGAGGAAAAGTCAATGCCTAACTTCAAAGCACAGGTTGACTTTCTTGTTAGGGAATAATGCAGCTGGTGACTTTCAGTTGAAGTTAATGCTTTTTTACCAATCCAACAATGCCAGGGCCCTTAAGAATTGTGCTAAATCTACTCTGCTTATGCTCTAGAGATGGAAGAACAAAGCCTGGATGACGCACATCTGTTGATAACATGGTGTACTGAATATCTTTTTTTTTTTTTTTTTTTGAGACAGAGTCTCACTCTGTCTGTCACCCAGGCTGGAGTACAGTGGCACAATCTCGGCTCACTGCAAGCTCTGCTTCCCAGGTTCATGCCATTCTCCTGCCTCAGCCTCCTATGTAGCTGGGACTACAGGCACCCACCACCACTCCTGGCTAATTTTTTGTATTTTTAGTAGAGACGGAGTTTCAACGTGTTAGCCAGGATGGTCTCAATCTCCTGACCTCGTGATCCGCCCACCTCAGCCTCCCAAAGTGCTGGGATCACAGGAGTGAGCCACCGTGCCTGGCTGGTTTACGGAATATCCTAAGCCCACTGTGGAAACCCATTTCTCAGAAAAAAATTGTTTTCAAAATATTACTGCTCATTGACTATTCACCTGGTCATCCAAGAGCTCTGATGGAGATGTACAAGGGGATTAATGTTATTTTCATGCCTGCTATTACAACATCCATTCTGTAGCACATGAATCAAGAAGTCATTTCAACTTTCAAGTATTATCATTTAAGAAATATATTTTGTAAGGCTATTACTGCCATAAATAGTGACTGCTGTCATGGATCTGGGCAAAGTGCACTGAAAATATTCTGGGAAAAAAAATCACCATTCTAAATTACATTAATAACACTTGTGATTCATGGGAGGAGACTGAAATATCAGCGTTGAAATAGTTTAGATATTTGTCCACTTCTAATCTCATGTTGAAATGTGATCCCCAAGGTTGGAGGTGGGGCCTGGTGGGAGGTGTTTGGGCCAGGAAGGTGGATCCTTCATGAATGGCTTAGTGACCTCCCCATGGTAATAAGTGTAGTCTTTCTCTATTAGTTCACATGAAAGCTGGTTGTTTAAAGAGCCTGGCATCCCCCTCTTGCTCCCTCTCTTTCTATGTAACACACCAGTCCCCCCTTCACCTTTTGCCATGATTGTAAAATTTCTGAGGCCTCACAGAAGCCAATCCTGGCACCATGCTTCTTTTACAACCTGCAGAGCTGTGAGCCAAATACATCTCTTTATAAATTACCCAGCATCCAGCATTTCTTTGTAGCAATGCAAAATGGACTAATATAAATGTTAACAAGAATTTGGAAGAAGTTGATTCCAGCCCTCTTGGATGACTCCGAAACCTTCAAAACTCCAGTGCGAGAAGTAAGTGCAGATGTGATGGAAATAGCAAGAGAACTAGAATTAGAAATGCAGCCTGAAGGCCGGGGGCAGTGCCTCACATCTGTAATCCCAACATTTTGGGAGGCCGAGGTGGGCGGATCACCCGAGGTCAGGAGTTCGAGACCAGCCTCAACATGAAGAAACCCCCATCTCTACTAAAATTACAAAAATTAGAAGGGTGTGGTGGTACATGCCTGTAATCCCAGCTACTCGGGAGGCTGAGGCAGGAGAATTGCTTCAACCTGGGAGGTGGAGGTTGCTGTGAGCCGAGATCGTGCCATTGCACTCCAGCCTGGGCAACAAGAGTAAAACTCTATCTCAAAAAAAAAAGAAATGGAGCCTGAAAATGGAACTGAATTGCTGCAATCTCATGATAAGCTTTGAACAGATGAGGAGTTGCTTCTTATGGATGAGCAATGAAAGTGGTTTCTTGAGCTGAAATCTACTGCTAGTGAAGATGCTATGAACACTGTTGAAATGACAGAAAAGGATTTGGAATATTACATATAGATAGTTGACAATGCAGCAGCAGGGTTTGAGAGGGTTGACTCCAATTTTAAAAGAAGTTCTGCTGTGGGTAAAATGCTAGCAAATAGCTTTGCACAGTGCAGAGAAATCTTTCATGAAAGGAAGAGTCAATCAATGAGGCAAACTTATTATTGTCATATTGCTGCAGTCACCCCAACCTTTAGCAACCACCACTCTGATCGTTCAGCAATCATCAACATCAATGCAAGAGCCTCCACCAGCAAAAGGATTATGACTCACTGAAGTTCAGATGATCATTGGCATTTTTTAGCAATAAAATATTTTTAAATTATGGTATGGATGTTGTTTTTTAGACATAATGCTATTGTATACTTAGTAGACTGCAGTATAGGGTAAACATAACTTTTTATGCACTGGGAAGCCAAAAAATTCACGTAACTCACTTTATTTCAATATTCACTTTATTGTGGTGGTTTGGAACTAAACCCGCAAATCTCTGAGATATGCTTGTAGTGGCATAATTATTATCAATTAGACATGAAAAGAGAAATGCTAGAAGCCTCTAGAAATATTATTCTTTGTTTATAAAACAGAGTGAGAATAAAACCTGGTGTCTCCTACAGCTGGACAGCTGCACATGAACAAGAAAACATGTAGCTCTGTTGCAGCCACTTAAAAATCACAAAGGGAATCAGCCTTAGTTTGAAGCCTGACATTGCAGATGGCATAATAGAATACAGAAAGAAGCTAGGTCCATGATGCCATTAATGAGCTCCTAAAGCATTTAAACTTGTAGCCTACCTTACTTCTAGATGCTCTGTTGTTTGAGAAAACAAATGTTTTTGTTTAAATTAGTTTAAGTTAGGGCTTCTGTTACTTGCAGGCTGAAGAATTCTATATGATACATATAGTGATCTATTTGTGGGAATTTTAAATAAGCATATAATTAATGTGATTTAAGATTTTTTAAAACAGGCCGGGCATGGTGGCTCACGCCTGTAATCCCAGCACTTTGGGAGGCCAAGGTGGGTGGATCACCTGAGGTCAGGAGTTTGAGACCAGCCTGGCCAACATGGTGAAACCCTGTCTCCACTAAAAATACAAAAAAATTAGCTGGGCATGGGGGCAGGTGCCTGTAATCTCAGTTACTTGGAAGGCTGACGTGGGAAAATCGCTTGAACCCAGGAGGCAGAGGTTGCGGTGAGCAGAGATCGTGCCACTGCACTCTAGCCTGGGCAACAAGAGTGAAAGCCTGTCTCAAATAATAATAATAATAATAATAATAATTTAAAAATTAATAGCAAACCTGTGAAGATTTCTGCCATACATAATGTATAATTATACACAATAGCCTTCTCTGAGCACATAGTCTACTAAGCAAATATTTCCTATTTGATTTATCAAGGTTTCTTATCTGTTCACAAGCAACTTTTTAACAAAGTTAAACGTAAAAGACATACTAGGAATAAAACTTTATGTGTCAGTCTGTCACTGTGGAAAGACCTTTATGGAAGTAAACAATGGAAAAGGCCTATTTGATTTGTACCTTTTGCAAGACATGATAGTTCGTTACCACATACTTTCTTGTTAAAATTATACAATGGGTCTCAATCCTGAGGCATTAGTGGATAAGCTGACTTCTAGCTGGGATTGAAATGAGATTTCCCCCCACCCTGAGGAATAGTACTACAAATAGGATCAAGTGAACTACTGAGCGATTTCATCCTACCCTACAAGACTCCTAGTCTGTTCTAGCATGATAATTTCTAAATACACAAGAAAAATTAAATTCAATGTAAAAGTTACTTCATGCCCTCAGCTTCCCTACAACCAGGAACTGACATAGTTCCATGTGGAAGTAAACTTTCTAAAAGATCATTCTGCTAGGTTATAAATTTTAACTGACCTGCCAACTTTCTAAGGGCCACAAAAACTATCTCAATAATCTAACTTGTCCTCACACCCTAACCATACATCAGTCACATTAATGTAGTTGGGCTTTACAGTGTCTTATGTATACTCTTCGATGTTTTTATTTTTGATGGCTCCTTTGTTTCAGATGAACTTCCCCTCCTCTCATCTCTCCCACATTCCTCTCCTCTTCCTCCTCTTCTCTGCTCTTCTCCCACCTTTTCTCTCTCCTTCCTCTTTCCTTTCCAATTCCCACTCATCATTTCAGGTCTAATTCATATCTTATGACATGCTGAAAACCTTTCCTGAGCACTTCTCTCCTCTAAATTCCTATGAAGGAAAGTCTGTACTACACAATCCCAACATGTCTTGATTTAATAAGGCAAAATGGTATAACAAAGAGCTTAGTCTTTAAGATGAAAGAAGTGTTCAAAGCCCAGCTCTGATACTCTTTTTAACATTGTGACTTGTATCAGACCCTCAATAAAGAGTACAATTATTACCAATAACAATAGGAATAAATGATTATTAAATCGTGATTCTGCTATGTAGTACCTTTATGATCTTGAGAAAGACATTTAGCCTACCAGAACCTCAGCTTCCCTATGTTTTAAATGAATAACATCTGTCCTACTGACCTCATAAAATTGTGAGAATTGAAGTAAGATTATGAGAGTAATAGCGTTTGTAATGATTATACAAATATCTACATGATAGATTCTGTGAAATAAAAATAAATCCTAAGCACCCCAAACCAATGGAATGAACCCTTCTTGGCCAAGGAGACTCCAGAAAAACTCGAAAAACTAAATTTTTGAGCCACAACAAAATGGGAGGTTGGGCACACCTCAGTATACTCTCTTCCTTGCTAATCATTCTCAGACTTTTTTTTCTTTTACTAAGAGTTAAACAGAAACCAGCCCCATAAAACAAAGAACAAAAGACACACTCCTCCACTGACTTCAGTCAACTGCCTGACACTGCAATCAGACTCTCCTCCATTTCTGTGGTTTCAACATGGCAGCTGACGAGTTTCACAAAGCATCCTTCCTGATAAATGACCACCAATCACGAATGGTTCTGATTAGTTTACTAAGGCTGCACACTGAGCACCGTTGTGTGCTGTTTCAGTTTTTCAGGTACAGAGCCTAATTTTACTGCATTTCTTCTTGTTGTCTTTTTTTTTTTCTTTTCCAGAGACAAATTCTCGCTCTGTCACCCAGGCTGAAGTACAGTGGCACAATCGTCAACTCCTAGGCTCAAGCAATCCTCTTGCCTCAGCCTCCTACAAGCACAAGTCACCATGCTTGGCTAATTTTTTCTTCATTTATTTGTAGAGAAACTCAGTGAGATACGAGAAAATATAGACAGATAATGTAACAAAATCAGAAAGACAAGTTATGATTTGAATGAGATAATCAGCAAAGAGATAGATATAAAGAAGAGCCAAACAGAAATCTGAGAGCTAAAGAATTCAAGAAATTGAATAAAAAATGTAACTGAAAGCTCCAACAATCGATTAGACCAAGCAGAAGAAAGAATTTCTGAACTTGAAGACATATATTTTAAAATAACATAGACAGACAAAAAAAAAGAATAAATAATTTTTTAAAATTAAGAAAGCCCACAAGATTTATAGGGCACCATTAAGCAAACAAATATTCAATCATTCATATTTCAGAAGAAAAGAGGAGAAAGGTATAGAAAACATATTCAATAAAATAATATCTAAAGCCTTCCCAAATCTTGGAAAAGAAATTGATATCCAGGTTCAGGAAGTTCAAAAAACCTCAAGTCAATTCAAACCAAACAGGTCCTCTCCAAGACACATTATATCAAATTGTCAAAAGTCAAAGACAAAGAAACAATTCTAAAAACAGCAAGCAAAACGCATTAAATCAAATATAACGGCAATCTCCAATAGATTAACAGTGAATTTCTCAGCAGAAACTTTTCAGACCAGGACAGAGTGGGATGATATATTAAAAGTACTGAAAGAAAAAAACGGTCAGCCCAGAATATTATAGCCATCAAAACTATTCTTCAGAAATGAAGGAGAAAAAAATCATCCACAGGCAAGCAAAAACTAAGGTAATTCATCACCAATAAACCATCCTCAAAATAAACAATAAGAGAGAAAGTAAGGAACAAATGATACACAAAACAACTAGAAAACAATCAATGAAGTGAGTAAGTCCAATAAAGGAGTAAGTCTTCCCCTATCAATAATAAACTTGAATGTAACCAGATTAAATTCCCCATTTAAAAAATATAGACTGGCTGGATATATTTTTTCAAAACCAAGACCCAACTGTATGCTGCACAAAGAAATTCGCCTCGCCTATAAAGACATACAGACTGAAAGCGAAGGGATGAAAAAAGATATTCCATGCAAATAAAAACCAAAAGTGAGCCAGAGTAGCTCTACTAATATAAAACAAAACCACAAAAGATACTGAATAGCCAAGGCAATCCTGAGCAAAAGGAACAAAGCTGGAGGAATCATACTACCAGCTTCAAAATATGCTCTAAAGCTGTAGTAACCAAAAAATCATGGTACTGGCATAAAAGCGGACACAGATATGAATGGAACAAAACAGAGAATCTAGAAATTAATCCACATATCTACAGCCAACTGTTTTTTGACAAAGGTGCCAAGAACACTCACTGGGGAAAGACAGTCTCTTTAATAAATGGTGCTGGGGAAACTGGATATCCATATGCAAAAGAATGAAATTACACCCTGCCTCTCACCCTATACAAAAATCAACTCAAAATGAATCAAAAACCTTAATATAAGACCTAAAACTGTAAAACTATTAGAGTAAAACATATGGGAAACATTTTAGGATATTAGTCTGAGAAAGATTTTGTAAATAAGACCTCAAAGCACAGGTTTAGAAAAAAGCAAAAATAAACAAATGGGATTATATCAAACTAAAAAGCTACTGCATAGCAAAAGAAACAATCAACAGGGTGGAAAGACAACCCAGAAAATGGAAGAAAATATTTACCAACTACTCATCTGACAGGGGATATTGTAAAATCCAGAATATACAAGGTACTTGATGCAATTTGAATATTTATCCCTGACCAAATCTTATGTTGAAATGTAATCCACAATGTTGGAGGTGGGGCCTGGTGGGAGGTGATTGGATCGTTGGGGCAAGTGTCTCACGAATGGTTTAACACCATCTTCCTGATGCTGTCCTCACAATAGTGAATGAATTCACATGATATCTCATTGTTTAAAAGTGTGTGTTAGCCAGGCATGGTGGCTCACGCCTGTAATTCTAGCACTTTGGGAGGTCAAGGTGGGAACATCACTTGAGGTCAGGAGTTCAAGACCAGCCTGGCCAACATGACAAAACCCCGTCTCTACTAAAAATACAAAAATTAGCTGGGCCTGGTGGCACACTCCTGCAGTCTCAGCGACTCGGGAGGCTGAGGCAGGAGAATTGCTTGAATCCAGGAGGCAGAAGTTGCAGTGAGCCAAGATCACGCCACTGCACTCCAGCCTAGGTGACAGAGCGAGACTTCGTCTCAACAAAAAGTTTTTAAAAGTGTGTGTCATGCCCCAACCAATTCTCTCTCTCTTGCTCCCGCTTTTACCATGTTATGTGCCTGCTCCCACTTCACCTTCTGCCATGAGTAAAAGCTTCCTGAGGCCTCCCCAGAAGCAAGCAATGTCAGTACCACGCCTATACAGCCTGCAGAATTTTGAGCCAACTAAACCTCTTTTCTTTATAAATTACCCAGTCTCAGGTATTTATAGCAATGCAGCAGCCTAATACAGATCTTAAACATCTCAATAGCAAAACACCAAACAATCCATTTTTTTTAAATAGGCAAATGATCTGAATGGACATCTCTCAAAAGAAGATATACAAATGGCCAATAAATATATGACAAAATACCCAACATCACTAATCGTCAGGGAAATGCAAATCAAATCCGCAATGAGAAATCACTTTACCTCAGTTAACATGGCTTTTATGGCCGGGCGCGGTGGCTCAAGCCTGTAATCCCAGCACTTTGGGAGGCCGAGACGGGCGGATCACGAGGTCAGGAGATTGAGACCATCCTGGCTAACACGGTGAAACCCCGTCTCTACTAAAAAATACAAAAAACTAGCCGGGCGACGTGGCGGTGCCTGTAGTCCCAGCTACCCGGGAGGCTGAGACAGGAGAATGGCGTGAACCCGGGAGGCGGAGCTTGCAGTGAGCTGAGATCCGGCCACAGCACTCCAGCCTGGGTGACAGAGCGAGACTCCATCTCAAAAAAAAAAAAAAACATGGCTTTTATTTTATTTTAGTTTAGTTTATTTTTTTCTTGAGACAGAGTCTCACTCTTGTCCAGGCTAGAGTACAATGGTGCAATCTCAGTTCACTGCAACTTCTGCCTCCCGAGTTCAAGTGATTCTCCTGTCTCAGCCTCCCAAGTAGCTGGGATTACAGGACGTGCGCCACCATGCCCAACTAATTTTGTATTTTTAGTAGAAACGGGGCTTCACCATGTTGGTCAGGCTGGTCTCGAACTCCTGACCTCATGTGATCCACCTGCCTCAGCCTCCCAAAGTGCTAGGATTACAGGTGTGAGCCACTGAACCCAGCCAAAATGGCTATTATCAAAAAGACAAAAAGTAAGAAATGCCAGTGAGGATGTGGAGAAAAGGGAATTCTTATATACTGTTCATAGGAACAGAAACTAGTAGAACCACTACAGAAAACAGTATGGGAGTTCCTCATATAACTACCAATAGAATTACCATATAATCCAGTAATCCCACTACTGGACATTTATCCAAATGAAAAGAAATCAGCACATTGAAAAAACATCTGCACCTTCATGTTTATCCCAGCTCTACTCACAATAGCCAATATATGGAGTCAATCTAGGTGTCCAATAAGAGTAGAATGGATAAAAGAAATTTGGTACACAATGGAATACTGTTTAGCCATAAAAAAAGAATAAAATCCTGTTATTTGTGGCAACATGGATGGAACTGGAGGACACTGTGTTAAGTGAAATAAGCCAGGAACAGAAAGTTAAACACCGCATGTTCTCATTCATATATGGAAGCTAAAAATAAGTTGAATTCATAGAAGTAAAAAGTAGAACAGAGGATACTAGAGGCTGGAAACAATAGGGGTAAGGAAGGGATAAAGAAAGATATCTTAAAGAATACAAAATTACAGCCAGAAAGGAGGAATAGGTTCTGGTGTTCTATATCACTGTAGGATGACTATAGTTAATAATAATATATTATATAATTTCCAATAGCTAGAAGAAGGCTATTAAACATTCCCAACTTAAAGAAATGATAAATGTTTGAGATGATGGATATGCTAATTACTTGATCTGATCACTACACATTACATGTAGTGCAATATCCATGTGTACCCCATAAATATACAATTATTATGTATTAATTTAAAAAAACAAAATAGGCTGGGGACAGTTCTCATGCCTGTAATCCCAACGCTTTAGGACACCAAGTCAGGTGGATCACTTGAGCCCAGGAGTTTAAGACCAGCCTGGGCAACATAGAAAGATCCATCTTTAAAAAAAAAAAAAAAATTAGCCAATATGGTGGTGCATGCCTATGGTCTCAGATACTCAGGAGGCTGAAGTGGGAGGGTAACTTAAGCATGAGAGGTCAAGGCTGCACTGAACTAGGATCATGCAACTGCAGTCCAGCTTGGATGACGAAGTGAGACTCTTGTCTCAAAATAAATTTAAATAAATAAAATCATTTTAAGTATGCAATTGTTCAAAAATATGAAAAAAACCACATAAAAAGTGTGTTTTACAAAAGACTATAATGAAACATATCAAATTGTTAATAGTAGTTTTCATGGCAGGGACTAGAGGGTGATGCAAGTGAGGAACTTAGGACACAAAATTTAAGGAGACAATTGCTCATCTCCTGCAAATGCAAGGTCAGCCTCCTTAAATTTTGTTCCCAAAATAATATCCTGGATACCCAGATAAAGTTGCATTGCTGGGACGACATTGATGGTAATAGCAAACAATAAGGAACAAGCAGTCGCTTCTCTCACCTCCTGCCTTCCGATCTCCCTCTACTGCTCCCGGCAGATCCTAACAGGAAACTAGCCAAGAACAAATAGTTGGCAGAGTCTCAGACCCAGCACTACCAATTATAGAAGGTCAACTTGGAGCTGGAAAACAATGGCTTAATAATTGGCACACCAATCAACTAAAGCTTCCCTAGGAATAATATAACCATTTTTCTTTTAATCAAATTGTATGTACAAATAAATTCTGACAAAAAGCAGAGTCTCAACTCCCATCTAGAAGAAGGCATGGAGCAAAGACAGGAGTACTATTGTGGGTTTCAATGCAGTGAAAGGACTTGCCTTGAGTTGGAAATAGAGCCTACCTGAAATTCTTTTTACTCAATATATGATTTCATGGACCTGGAATAATCAATCTTCTAAAGAAATAACTCAGTGGTAATATAGATAACATAAGGTTGTGTTTGACAGCATGCATAGTGAAGCCAAAATTTATTTAGCCAAACTAAATAAAAGACATTCTCAAGAAACTCATTAGAAGAGACACAATTCACATTCAAATTACCTAGTTTCAAATCCTTGTTTCACCATAGAAGGGCCTAATGGCTTTAGGCAAGCTACTTCAATTATTTGTGCTTTCGTTTTCTCATCTATAAGGCTAACATAATAATAGTGGCTACATGATTGTGCTACTGTGAAAATTAGTTAATCCACATGCAGTGATTAAAGAAGTGCATGGAACGTGGTAACTGCGTAATAAAACTTGGCCACTATTTCTGGCTATTGATTAAATTTCTTCCTTCAGTTTAAAGAAATCTCATTAGTTCAAAAAAGTATAAATGTGTCTTGAGATAACACTTTATTATTGGTTATTTATACTACAGTGTAAAGAAAAGAATGAGGGTAGATTTAGAAGAGAATATAAGGAATCAATAGTGAAGATTTAGGAAAACATGAGAGTACTAGGTTTGTAAAAAAATAAATGTTAGAATATACTGTAATGCCAAGTGTGGTGGTTCACGCCTGTAATCCTAACACTTTGGGAGGCTGAGGCAGACAGATCACTTGAGGACAGGAGTTTGAGACCAGCCTGGCCAACATGGTGAAACCCTGTCTCTACTAACAATGTAACAATTAGCTGGGGGTGCTGGCACATGTCTGTAATCCCAGCTACTTGGGAGGCTGAAGCAGAAGAATCACTTGAACTTGGGAGGTGGAGGCTACAGTGAGCCAAGATTGTGCCACTAACTCCAGCCTGGGTGACAGACCAAGAAAGAAGAAAGAAGGAAGGAAGGGAGGGAGGGAAGGGAAAGAAGGGAAGGAAGGAAGGAAGGATGGAAGGGAGAGGAAGGGAAGGAGGGAGGGAGGGAGGGAAGGAAGGAAGGAAGGAAGGAAGGAAGGAAGGAAGGGGAAAAAGAAAAAGAGAAAGAGAGGGAGAGAGAAAAGAAAAAGAAAATAGGAAGGAAGGGAGAGAGAAAAAAAAAAGAGAGAGGGAGAGATAAAAAGGGAAGACTTTGATGAAGTTAGCATTTATTTAAATGTGTGTATTATATTATACATATATCACTGTATTTTATATATATATAGAGAGAGAGAGAGAGAGCAAATGTGCAAGGTAGTGCCTGCCACAACCACCACAAAAACAGTGACAGTGGTAGAGCTTCAGAGACCCTGTGGTCCAGTCCACTGGGAAATGGGAAATAACTGCTCTTTTTATCTTGTCTTGATGCTCTACTTTTTATCACTGTCTTGTTTTCTTCCCCATAACATCAGCCTATAAATCTGTCTCAGAACTAAAAGTTTCTAATTGGGACCTCTCATATCCACATAGTATCACAGAAAAAACAAAATTTCTAGTCAGTTGTGGCTTTAATAGTAGCTATCCTAAGACTTTTGCCATCCACAGACAATTGTTGTCTTGCTTTGATCCTTTTCAAAAGGCAATTTATAATCAGATACAGGACTCTGACAGTACTCATAAATGCAGGTCTCTGATAACTTTAGAAATTATGCTATTGGAATAGAAGAAAAAAACAAACTTCTAGGACTCTCATAAGGAGCTAATGTTTTAAACATGGCTAATTCTTTTGTTTTTAAGAGTCAAGAAATTTTTTTCCTTTTGAGCTACTACAACTTTTAGCAATTGAGTAAAATGTAACTCCTGTGAGCAAAATTTGAAGCACATTGCTTTCTTTCTACCTGATTTCTCCAGAACTGTGTGTGAGTACTCTCAACTTATGGCGGTATAGTTATTTGGATAAGCGCATTGAGAATCTGTTTTCTTTTATAACAGAACACAATTAGAGAAAGTGGTTATTTTACCAGGACTTGGACTGGAATGGCATGCTTTCAGATTTCAACAGACTGCTTTAAGGAATCAAATTTGACTTATAGAGCCAATAAAAGACCCTCAGGAAAGCTGGCCTCATACCTTGTCTATGCATTCCCT
Source organism: Trachypithecus francoisi (assembly GCF_009764315.1). Taxonomy (NCBI): domain Eukaryota; kingdom Metazoa; phylum Chordata; class Mammalia; order Primates; family Cercopithecidae; genus Trachypithecus; species Trachypithecus francoisi. The sequence goes on from NW_022681468.1 coordinate 59,995,088, forward strand.
GTAGAGGATTCCTGACCCGTGGTAAGTACAGCATGTAACTTTCTGACAAGCCAGGAGCCCCAAGTTATCTTGGGACCTTGAATGGAGGAAAATTCAGGCAAAGTGAAAGAGATAAATCCATGGCTGGACTTCAAGGCTTTGAAAAGCACAATCTGAGATTCCTTATAAAACAAAGTTTCAGCAAAGCCAATAGTTAAAAGAGCCTATAATTATTCCCACTGCATTTTATGTAAATAATCAGCCAGAGCACAATAAGACTAAAACTGATTTTGCAAGTAAATTTGACTTACTATGATTTATTTTTAATAAAAATGGGTACTGGAGAGAGAAAAATTATGCTTCAAAAAAAACTATAGTACAACTGTTAGTTGTTTCTGAGTTTTTTTTCTGCAATTTGGACTAAATCTTAAATTATTTGTGGGCTACAAGTCCCCAAACTAATGCTTTCAAATCTTTACTTTTAAAACTGGAAACTGCACTCCTTATTTTAGAATTCAGTATTTACCTCATGGTATGCTGTTTGCTTAAATGCTGTACTTAAACTATAAATGAGAATACTAACACCTTTGCCATGCAAGCCTTGGAACCCCAGCCCAGCCTGCTGGAGTATACGCAAGACAACTGCAAAGTGGTTCCACTCCTCTTACCTAGGGGTCAACACCTACCCCACTATGCCCTGGTAAGCAGGAAGAAATTAGAGTGGCCTTCATCCTTTTTCCATCTTAATTAGCCCACACCTTAAGATTAAGGCGCTACAAAACCCAAAGGGAGGGACTGAAACTGCCCCTGCAAAATTATAACCGAGACAGTGAAAGAGACCTGACCCAACCAAATCCATCTTGCTCCTGACCTCTAAGCTGTCCTTGTTCATTCCTAGGCATAGACTGAACTAACTTAGGGAGTTTTAAACTATAAACTAAACTACTTAGTTTGTAGTTTATAGTTTAAAACAAAGAGGACAACAGCCCTTTCCCCAAAAGAAGCCCCCTTCTTGCCTGAGGACTAGGCTGCCTTTGTAAGATTAATGAATTAAGTAGATGATTAGAAATTATGGTTTAGGAGTCATGAAGTTGGAGGCTACAAGATTCTGAGCCTCCCCAAATTGCTTCTGGGGATAACATCACTATTATAAAACCTAAGATCAGTGCCTGAGATATTTTGCAGGTCCTGCACTTTATGGATCAGCTGGCACCAGCCAGATCAATAAACTGACTCATCAGATCTTGTGGTCCCCACCGAGGAACTGATTCACCACAAGAGGAAAGCTGAGAGTCCTTATGATTTAATCTCTGATCCAACCATTCAGCACACCCGATTCACTGTCCCCCGCCCCCCACCCACCTTAAAAACTGATCCTCAAGTGCTCAGGGAGACTGATTTGAGTACTAATAAAACGCCTGAAAAAAAAAAAATACGTAACATCTCCAAAGGATTTTAAAATTATGTTCGGTAATCCTATGGGTGTGATCTTTTGGAAGAACTGGGTGTTTTTCTACTTTTGCTTTGATTTGTGTTCGGCTGGGTTTGATACTATTGCTTGGGTTTTTTTTTTTTTGTAATTATAACTCATGTGATAGGATTTAGTAACAAAAACAAATTCGAAAGAATAACATAATGAGACTACATACAACACACATGCATGCATGCATGTGCACATATTATATAATCAAAATCCAGATTCAAAAGAGTCAGGATTGGTGGGGGACGTTGGCTCATGCCTGTAAATCCCAGCACTTTGGAAAGCTGAGGTGGGCAGATCACTTGAGACCAGGAGTTTGAGACCAGTCTGACCAACATGGTGAAACCTCGTCTCTATTAAAAATACAAAATTAGCCAGGCATGGTGGTGAAAGCCTATAATCCCAGCTACTTGGGAGGCTGAGGCAGGAGAATCGCTTGAACCTGGGAAGCGGAGGTTTCAGTAAGCCAAGATCGTGCCATTGCACTCCAGCCTAGGCAACAAGAGCGAAACGCCTTCTCAAAAGAAAAAAGAAAAAAATAAAGAATCAGGATCTAAAAGAAAAGATATCAAAGAAGCATCAGAGTGGGATATTAATTGTCACTGCAATTCATATACACTTTATCTTTTTTTACCATATTGATTTTTTATCATATTAGTGATTATTTATCTTATAATACCATTTAATCTTCAAGAGATAAAAGTACTCATATTTGAAAACAGTTTTAATTATGCATTCCAAACAAACCTTCTATTTTAATCATTCAAAATGTAAAGTGAATATTTATTCTAATGCATAACGTTGAAATTGTATATATTGGGTTTCACATTGGCTTCATTCAAAACTAACATGAGTCATTTTTAAATTCTATAATTATGACCAAGTGATGTTTTGCAAATAAGGTTGACTGTGTTTCCATCAATATTCATTGTTAAAAAGCCAGAAACACCACATAACTGTCTTAATCTACAATCTCATATTTCTCATCTCAGGTGGCCCAGTAATGCATTTCAGATGCAAGAAGGACTTCAACAAATGTAGTGTCTGGTTCATATTGATAGTATTCCTCATAAAAAAAATTTTAAATGACAACCTAAGTTGGTGTGAAAAGACACAACCTAATGGTCTGAGATACTGTTCTTTCTTTCTGACCCCAATCCATCATCCAATAACATAATGTTACCATAAGTGAACCAAGACTGAGATTTATACATATTGAAAATTGCTTAGCAGTTCTAGAAAAGCACATGCTATAATAACGTGCATTAAAACTTTTCTTATTTGGAAAGCTCAATTTACAGTTACTCTCACCAGGCTTAGGTAAAGTAAAATCTATCTATCCATACCTTATTAACTGAAAGTCTCAAAAACAACCACTCATTTCCCTTCCTGGATTTTTCCAGGATTTTTGCAGGAAGGGAAATGAGAGACAATAAATGAAAAATTAGTTATCAATCTCTCCTTTGGGGAAGGTCCTCAGTGGTCCAGAAGAGTCTGGTTTTTATGCTTTAACTTATGCTCACCCAGTGGCTTACAGGAAAGTGGAAAGGGAGGCAGTAAATCAGAATGCGAGGAAGACTCTCAAGAGAAGAATGGAACATTCTTAATTCCTCAAAGGTTTCCTACTTCTGGTCAACGTCAGATCATACAAAGTTATTTTACATTAGAAAGGGAGGAGAGCTAGTGCTGGAGAAAAAAAATAAAAGAAGAAAAGGAGGAAAACTACTCCAAAGGAGAATATCTGTACTCCTCCAATTGCCCAATTGTCCAACTCCACTTAAGCTTGTGGCAAATGCAAAGTCCACTGGGCCAGCGATGAAGCAACAGCCCTACTGCAGTCCTGACTTGTGCCCGCCCTTGCCTCAGTGGCCACAACTATGTGCCTCCCATTCACCTGGACCTGGGCTGACATGTTTTATTAAGTAACAGCTCGGTTATTCAAATGAGAAAAATCTGGCATTGATGCCTAAATCACAGACACCAGATAAATGACAGACATCTTTTCTCTCTGCCCTGCACGTGTGGCATACACCACAATAATTTCATGAGAGCCTTTCAACGTTTTTTTTTTTCAGTAAGACATAATCATAAATGTAACAAACAGTTCTAATCAAATAGATTAGGCTCCTAAACTTTTAATTCAAATAAGAAATTCAACAGGTGTTTTTCCTCTCTGCATGTTATAGGTAAGGAACTACCAATAATTCCCTTCTCACTTAATGTCTGTTAAACTTTTCAACTTCCAAGTATTTTTATCTTCAGAAAAAAAGAATGTTGATTTAAATATTATTTTCAGAACAAAAAATTATTATGTAAGATGAGCAAAAGATTGCAGATTTTTTAGAGGTTACAGGTTACTTTCCCAGAACATGGCAACGATGCGTAAAATATAGGCATCTTACAAGATTCCTTTGCTAAAAATAAGCTTTCCAAGAGTGGTTTTATGACAAAAATAAAATCGTGCCCATGTTTCTACAGATATAGAGGAAGAGGGAATATTTTCTCTTTCTTATCATGCTGAGATTTTCAACAGCAGTTAGAAGTCCCTACAGTTTTACTGCTAGCACCTGAATTTCATAAATTAGCATCAAGAGAAAAATAAAGGCTAGGCTGAAAAGCTCAAAACTTACAAAACAGAAAAGGGAAAAGGCCAAATAAGATTATTAATACATGAAAATTGGGAAAATCAGGGCATGAAATGTTTTCCAACCTCATCTGACAACTCAGTAACCTTACAGTTAGAAAAGTAATTATAATTGCTCATATAAAGGGTGCAGGATTACATGGGGGAATCATGATATCTGCATGGTTATTTTATGTTCCAGAAGTCTAACTCAGCCAAAAAATGTAAAGTTAACACATTAATTCTAGACATTTCTCTCATTTAAAAAGTTGGTAAAACTATATATGCACTCATGTGAAATATAAATGAATTTTTAATTCCTTAAAGGAATTCAGCATTATATAAAAGGAATTTGAGAACTAGTATGCAATTCTGAGGATCAAGGCCCTTTCTAGAAGCATAAAATATTCAATTAACTATCCTGTAGAATTTTTACTTGTGACATTGAAATGCTAAGCAGAGCATTAACGTCTATTATTCTTTATGAAGTAATATTTTCCAGGACTGTACACACTGTCAGTTCTATAACTGCACTTTAGGGTGCAATTTAAGGTTTTGGTTTCATTCTCAACTCATGTTAAAAGGTAATGTTTAATTCCAATTAAGCTACTTTTCATATAATAACCAATAAAGCATAATTTCAAACCAAGAAAATATTATATTTTCTTAATTTAAAAGGATGATTATTTTTAATATATCAGGACAACATCTTACATGATTTCAAAATCAATAGGATGTTCCAAATTCCCAATGCTATGCTATAATACATTTTTTTCAAGATGTGCTTTTTGGCTCATTTCTTTCCTTTACACACTCAAAAAAACAAGTCCTCCACCCTACTTCCAGGGAAGAAGGCAGCTCTGCACAATTGTGCTATCGACACAGAATGGAGGAAGCCTGAAATAGAATGTTGACCACCACTAAGGAATTCAATGAAAAGAAGTAACCTGGGCTATAAAGTCAAAAGGAGGTAATCTGAATCAAATCAAATCTAAGGTAAATCTAAATCAAAAGAAGGTAATATTAGCACCATTAATTTACAAACTATGATTTGGGGCAAGTTTACTTAACTCTTTTAAGCCTCAGTTTCCTTGTTTATAAAATAAAAATAATGATAATACCTATTTCATAGGGATGCCATGAGAATTATGAGTTAATACACGTATAACATTGAACTCAGTGCCTGGTACCTAGAGAGTGATCATTAGATGTTTACTTTTTCTTACATTAAAATTCTGATCAGTCATTTGGGCATTTCTATGTTCAGTGTAACTCCAGGATAATAAACAGGTTCGAACATATCTATAGCTCCAATCAATTGGCAGCAGCTGCCTAGAGCAATCAATTAAGAATAACCAATGAAGTATCATTTGAAACCAAGAAAATATTATATTTGCTCAATTTAAAAGGATGATTATTTTTAATATATCAGGACAACATCTTACATGATTTCAAAATCAATAGGATGTTCCAAATTCCCAATGCTATGCTATAATACATTTTTTTCAAGATGTGCTTTTTGGCTCATTTCTTTCCTTTACACACTCAAAAAAACAAGTCCTCCACCCTACTTCCAGGGAAGAAGGCAGCTCTGCACAATTGTGCTATCGACACAGAATGGAGGAAGCCTGAAATAGAATGTTGACCACCACTAAGGAATTCAATGAAAAGAAGTAACCTGGGCTATAAAGTCAAAAGGAGGTAATCTGAATCAAATCAAATCTAAGGTAAATCTAAATCAAAAGAAGGTAATATTAGCACCATTAATTTACAAACTATGATTTGGGGCAAGTTTACTTAACTCTTTTAAGCCTCAGTTTCCTTGTTTATAAAATAAAAATAATGATAATACCTATTTCATAGGGATGCCATGAGAATTATGAGTTAATACACGTATAACATTGAACTCAGTGCCTGGTACCTAGAGAGTGATCATTAGATGTTTACTTTTTCTTACATTAAAATTCTGATCAGTCATTTGGGCATTTCTATGTTCAGTGTAACTCCAGGATAATAAACAGGTTCGAACATATCTATAGCTCCAATCAATTGGCAGCAGCTGCCTAGAGCAATCAATTAAGAATAACCAATGAAGTATCATTTGAAACCAAGAAAATATTATATTTGCTCAATAAAAGTGGAGACGTATTTTTTAATATATCAGAACAACTTCTTACAAAATTTCAAAATCAGTAAGATTTTCCAAATTTGGATCTGAGCTCAGGGGAAAAGAGTTATTAATTACTATTCCTTACTGTGGGCACGAAATAGTGTAATAACATGTTTTCCATCCCTGGTATAGGTATGTATTTGTTGTCATGTTAGGTAATATTTTCTGTGTAAAGAAATTGTTTGTTTTCCACTTAGTTTAGCCTTTGTGTGAACAGGAAAATCCACTCATAGACATGAAAGGGCAACTGTGTGAGCAAAGCTACAGAAAGTTAATAAATCAGTTTTGATCCAGGATACCCTAATTTAAACTGCCAATGCAATACTGCCAAGAAGGTTCAACTGACTGATGGATCATCACAATAAATGTTTACATTTTAAAATAAATACATTATGTAGAAACATTAGGTCTAATATTTTTGCATATTGAAAAACATGTAGATTCCTTTTTGCAGTATATGAGGAATGCTGGAGATCACATGCATTAAGACAGTTTTTGAAAAGTAGTGATTTTTTTAAAGAAATGAAACATTCAAAAGAGGTCAGTCACAAGCTCTACATCCTACCACATTGCTGTCAACTTCCCTAGTTTAAAAGTAGGTATGATTTTAGAAAAAGCAAGCAATGCAGAAGAGAATATAATTTTTTAAATAATTTTAAAACAGCTCATTTGCTAAATTCATATTACATAAATTTAGTAGATTTATAAAAGATGTTTTTCAACAATTCAAACTGAGTCTTATTCAATATTTAGCCTCTGCTACAGAGAATGTATCGAAGTTTGGATTTGCTACCTCTAAAGTAGCATAGTTAATTACAGCATCCACTAAGACATGAAAAATTAAGTCATGTTTCCCAAAATGTTAACATAGCCAAGATGTTTAATTTACAAACTTATTCCTAATTCTGTCGCCACATGTAATGTAATTACAGGGCTTTTATTGCAACACAATGCTACTGCCCATAGTTTGGCTAATACGCATTTTCTATTTAATTATCTTTATGCTATAACACATCTTCCTTGATAGATAAGCAGAATATTCCACTATTACCTATAAATTTATATTTCTTTCAGGAATGGCCCTATGAAGAATTTAGTGTAAAACAAGTGCTCTAATGCAACTTGTATGCAATGCATTTCACTAGATTAGTATTTTAAAGAGAAAAGAAACCTTCGTATTTCAGTATTAGAATAGGGTGTATCTAGGCTGGGCGTGGTGGCTCACGCCTGTAATCCCAGCACTTTAGGAGACTGAGGCCGGCAGATCACCTGAGGTCAGGAGTTCGAGATCAGACTGGTCAACATGGTGAAACCCCGCCTCTACTGAAAAATACAAAAATTAGCCGGGCGTGGTGGTGGGGGCCTGTAATCACAGTTACTCAGGAGGCTGAGGCCATGAGAATCGTTTGAACCCAGGAGATGGAGGTGGCAGTGAGCCAAGGTCCTGCCACTGCACTCCAGCGTGGGTAACAAAGTGAGACTCTGTCTCAAAAAAAAATAATAAGGTGTCTCTAAAAATCATAGAATGTTAAAGACTGAAGACTGCTTAAAACAGTAGCTACCAAGGTTTTAACCAGTAAGGACCTCTTTTTAATTTTTATCTAAAATGACTTATGCTTTCCTATATTGAGTGGAGAAAAAAAAAAAACTCATGCACTGTTGGTGGGAATGAGAATGTAAATTAGTACATCCATTGCGAAAAACATTATGGAGATTTCTCAAAAATCTAAAAATAGAACCACCATACAACCCAGCAATCCCACTAGTAAGTATTTATCCAAAGAAAAGGAAATCAGTTTATTGAAGAGATACCTGCACCCCTACGTTTATTGCAGCTCTAATCACAATAACCAAGATATGGAATCAACCCAAATGTCCATCAACAGATGAATGGATAAAGAAAACGTGATATGTATACACAATGGCATACTATTCAGTCATTAATGAAAAAGAGGGAACTCTTGTCATTTGCAACAACATAGATGAGCCTAGAGAACATTATGTTACATGAAATAAGTCAGACACGGAAAGATAAATACAACAAGTTCTCACTCATATGTGGGAGCTAAAAAGAAAAAAAAGGAGCTCACAGAAGTAAAGAGTAGAATAGAGACTTTTAGGGTTTAAGTAGGAGAGTGGGAAGAGGAGGATAGGGTGAGGCTGGTTAATGATACAAAATTACAGCTAGATAGGCCAGGTGTGGTGGCTCAGGCCTGTAATCCCAGCACTTTGTGAGGCCAAGGCGGGTGAACCACTTGAGGTCAGGAGTTCAACACCAGCCTGGCCAACATGGTAAAACCCGACTGTACTAAAAAAAAAAATACAAAAATTAGCCGGGCATGGTGGCATGCAACTGTAGTCCCAGCTACTTGGCAGGCTGAGGCGGGAAGATTGCTTGAACCCAGGGAAGCAGAGGCTGTGGTGAGCCAAGATGGCGCCACTGCACTCCAGCCTGGGCAACACAGCAAGACTCCATCTCAAAAAAATAAAATAAAATTACAGCTAGATAGAATAAGTTCCAGTGTTATGTAGCACTGAAGAGGGAATACTGTTAACAACAGGTTAGTGTATATTTTCAAAAAGCTAAAAGAGAGGATTTTGAATGTTTACAACACAAATAGATGATAAATGTTTAAGGTAATGGATATGTTAACTGCCCTGATTTGATCCTTGTATATTGCATACATGTATCAAAATATACTGTAGCCTATAAATATGTAGAATTTTTATATATATTCTTATATTTTAGTTTATGCATATAAATATATAATAGATATGTTTTATATAAATATAAATATATTTATATATTATAAATAAATTATTAAAAATCTTTGCTATATGAAAAAATACATTTAGAAAACTAATGATTAATTTTTCCATTCATATATACAGACATAAATGCCCATTTTCCAGTAGGCTTTAGGAATACTGAATAGGCCAGGCACAGTGGCTCGTACCTGTAATGCCAGCACTTTGGGAAGCCAAGGTAGGAGGATTGCTTGAGGCCAAGAGTTTGAGTCCAGCCTGATCAATATAGTAAGACCTTGTCTACAAAAAATAAAAAATTAGCTGGGTGTGGTGGTGCACACCTGTAGTCCTAACTACTTGAGAGGCTTAGACAGGAGGATTGCTTGAGCACAGGAAGTCAAGGTTGCAGTGAGCTGTGATCACACCACTACACTCCAGTTTGTGCAACAGAGTGAAATCCTGTTCCCCTTCTTCCAACAAAAAAAAGAAAAAAGAAAAACGAAAAGAAATACTGAACATAGCTCAAGGGCCAATGTGAGCACGGTGCGCTGATAGAGTGCGATTTCTGGAGCCAGGTGCCTAGATTTAATCCTAGATCTACCACTTACTAGTTTTGTGATCTGTGCTTGTTTCCTTAACAATAAATATCATGAGAATAATAAGATTAACTACCTCATTGGAGTAAATACTAATATTTATGTCTAAAGCCCTTAAAACAATGCCTGGCAGATAGTAACTGCTCATTAAGTGTGAATTATTATATGAATATTACCATGTTAATCCCTGAAGCAGGAACCATCTTTGGAACTCATCTAGTCTATGTCCGCCTAATTCAAGTGTCCATTTCTAAAACAGTCTTAACTAATGGCTATCCATTTCTCTCTTGAACATGACCAAACGACAGGGAATGTATCAGTTATCTATTGGCACAGTAATATTGCATAAAAATACCTCAAAACACAGTAACTTCAAACCATAAGCATTTATTTAGCTTATAATAAATAAATGGGTCAGCAATTTAAACTGGGCTTGCCTTGGGCAGTTCTGGGCTTAGTTGTACTCAACTCAAATGTCCAGAGGACAGCGGGCCCTCAGATGATTTAAGAAGGCTTCAACGGGGATGATGAGGGTGACATTCTGCCGTATGTACATCTCATCATTCAATCATATTGACCAAGAATATTCACGTGGTGCTGGCAAAGGTGCAAGAGAAAACAAACACCAATGTGCAAGCCTACTTCAATCCTCTGCTTGTGTCACATCTGCTAATATCCCATTGGCCAAGCAATTCACATAGTTCAGCCCAGAGTTAAGGGGCAGGACAGACCACCCTGCCCTCAGCAGGAAGCACTACAAAGTTACATGGAAAAGGACATGGATGCATGGAGTGGTAAAAGAGTTATGTCATCAATGCCATCATACACAGAGCGTGGACTAGATCAAAAGGCAGTCCTTTACAATTATTAGACAGATATGCTTGGGGCTAAGCCAAACCATCCCTCTCTTAAACTTCTGTGGTTTCTTCTAGTTAATTCTCTGGAGCCATGACTGTGTAAGTCTAATCATTCTTCTGTATGACATTAAGTGCCATTAACATATTTAGTTAGGTTCCTCATAAATCCTATCCTCTGCAAGATAAAAGAAAAATCAACCCCTTCTATTGTACTTCATATAACTTGAGAAATGATCTTGCTTTTACTGTCAATGTTTCCCTTAAATCATGGTACTTTATACATGTCAGACGAGGTCTAATGTTACCTACATTATTCTGGGTACTGTACATCTATTATAGCATTTAAAAAATAGTATAGGCTTTTTTGCTTTCCTATCACATTGTAAACTCACACTGAGCTTGCAGATAAAAGGCCCAAGTGTTTTGCATGACGTGTTAGTGAAGTAAACTCCTCTGATTATAATTTCTCATAGAATGACCCAATAACACACCTTCCTGAGTATAGGCTTTAGTTCACAATGAATCAGTATGACTTTGCCATGTATTTTGTTGCTATTTTATAAATGAATTGATCAGTCTATCCCAAATGCTAGTTCCTAGTCAATTGCCTTAATGATACATTTTGGTCCTGTAATACAGCTTTATTAGGACTTCCTGCATTAAAGAATGGATTTGGACTTACTGTGCTTCCATCAGAGGTGGTTTATGTAATCTTATAAACTTAGAGTTGGAAGGGCAATTTGAGATCATCAGCTCCAACCTCCTACCCAATATGGATAATGTTGAGTAGTCCTAACAGGTGAATCAGGTCAATGTCTGAAGAACTCTGATGTAATGCCCTGTTTGTGGTAATCCATTTCCTGGTTACAGGGACATTAGAACAAGTTTGCAGGGGAGGGTATCCTTATCTAGCTCCTTATATTTCTAAAGGCTTTTCAATTTCAAAGTGCTTCCTTATCGATTATCTAGTTTTATCTCCTTTAATCCACATACTTACTGATTTCTAAAATTACTTTAATAGGGCAAAAATCTTTGATTTAGCAATTAGAAACTGTAAAGGTAAACTGAGGCTGGAGCCAAACCGGGAACAAGGACACAAGGCAAATGGCAGTGAGAATAGCCTTTATTAGGACTCGCGGGCGAGGTTCCTCGGTCCAAAGGTGTGGGCCGAGGAAGTCGCGCTGAGGGAGGAGAGCAGGGGCTTTTTATAGCCTAAGAGGTAGGGAAGCTGGCTGTACAAACAGGGCCTGGGGGGTCTTGAAACTACTAGGGCAGGAGTCGAGTAAGGGTCATGAAGAAGGGGTCTTTGGAAACTGTTAACCGAAACTGCTGTTTACGAACTTGTGGAATGCAGGTGAGCTGCAGGTCATGGGGGAGTGTGGTTGCCTAGCCGGAACCTCTGACATATGCAAGTCTGCGGGTGTATTCAAAGAGGAAGGGAAGTCTGGAACAAAGGGCCTGCTACACCGGGTGGCACCGCCATGTCAGGTCTAGATCCCTGCCTAACAGAAACATTTGAAAATTCTAATACCTCTATGAGAATAAAAATATGGATTTATCTTTACATTAAGATTTAAATTATTCATAGCAGATTTTTTCTCCAATGGATTTTTATAGGGTGGTGTGGAGCCACTGGGATATTTGAAAAGGAACAAATTAAGTTTCAAATAAACCTTACACACTTCAAAACTTTGACTAGGTGGGAAAGTAGTGACAGATTAGAAGAGTAGTAGAAAATTGTCAGAGAGACTTAACTGTCCATTGAATAAAACTGCATAACAGAAATGAGTTAAAAATTACCACAAGCAACTATTTTTTTCGCTATAGGACAACATGGTGAACAACCAATTAAGTGACACTGAAATTGGAACTGTCAGCTCTTAGCACTTATTTCCTTTGGCCACGATAATGGAAGAAATGAGAGTACATGCTGGAGCAAAGGAGCAAAGAATCAAATCGCTGATAATGAAATAATAACATTTTTGAAGAAAAACAGATGCAACCACTAAATTAATGAAAATAGGAAGAAAATATTAAAACTTTGCTTTATCCCCAATTAAATCACTCATTTCCAGGTTGTGAGTGTTCTCCCTACAGAAAGGAACTATAATGAAAGTTCTCTCTCTTTTGGTTTAGGTTTGCTCTGCTCATTCTGTTGTGTGAAGGATGAGAATAAGAACTTTCAGAAGTATGCAACACTCTCAGCATGTGAAAAATCCCAGAGAAGGAAAAATTGTATGTTTTGGATTAAATTATTAAGCTGTATTCTCTCCTTCACATTCCAAGTTTAACACACACACACACACACTTCCCAGAAAGACATAGGGGAAAGTTTTATTTCCTCTACTAGATTTGCAATGCAGTTGAACTACTTTTAATTTTCAAATGATAATCCAACTTCTTGGACATATGTCAACAAAACGACTGCTTAAACAAACCTAACGTGCACGTTTCCTGTCTCAAAGAATCTTCTTGTGCTGCTTTTCCAGACAAACTGTCTTTTCAGGTCTCCATTTGACACTGGGATCCATCCAATGTAGTCCTACCACCTACTGACAACCCACTTACCACGTTTCATTGTGAATTATTTCTACATGTCTACATGTCTGTCTCCTCTACCAGACTGTGAGCTCCAGAGGGCAAGAATTACTTTTTGTTTGATTTTTATCTCCAGTGCCTAGCATAGGTTCTCATACATGGCATTTTTTTGAATAAGTGAATAAATGGAAGCATTCTGCATCATCATCCTCCTTTCACTCCTCCTTTCACTTCACCTCCCACAGCCACTCAGGTTGACTCCTAGCAACAATTGGATAGGTAAAAGTATGACTTAGAGGCTGGGTGCAGTGGCTCAGGCCTGTAATCCCAGGTCTTTGGGAGGCCGAGATGGGAGGATCACTTCAGGCTAGGCATTCAAGACTTACCTCATCAATGTAGTGAGACCCCATCTCTTAAAAGAAGAAAAAGAAAAAAAGTATGACTTGGGAGAAAGGGACAAGATGGCTGACTAGACACTAGCCGGAAGCACCTCCTCCATGGAGAGGAACCAAAATATCGAGTAAACCTCCACACCTCAATCAGATTTTTTGAGAGAAAATATTAAAAGTCAATAGAGAGGTGACACAGACACTGTGGTTGAAGAAGGAGGAAGCAAGGCAGTAGTCCCTGAGTGCCAAGACCAGCCCAAGGACCTGGACCAGACCTAAGGAAGGGGTGAGTGAAGGAACCCTGGACCACTGCATTCCCATGACAGTCCTCTGAGATCCTAGCTACAGGAGTTCCCATGACCCTCACAGACCTCTGGACTGGCAGGGGAAGCTGCACAGAGAACAAATAGAGGCACAGCTTGAGCCCATGCAGAGCCCAAAAGGCTTCACTTTTCCATCCAGATTCTGTGCTGTACAGTTGCAGCAAAATATAGTCATAGGATCGCATCTGCCAAGGTTATCCTTCTTGCAGTGAGAGGTTGCAGCACCTGCTGTCTGCTCAGCTGTGGGGAAGCAGGGTCTGGGTATATTCATATGCTCAAGACAGGCCCTGTTCCCATTGCCGCAGGATTCAGATGCATCTGATCCATGTGCTTTGTTGCCTGCTGGTCCCTATCAAGGCCACCTACCTGGCCATTTCTGCAGGAGGGTACCCACAACACAGCCTTCACTGCCCCACCTGAGAGTTGTATTGGCAGCCTGGGGGGCAGTTCCGCATCCCCATCACAGCGGGTGCTTGACCCTAAGGGACCAACAGAAAAATCTGTGGACCTGATCCCAACTCCTCAGGACTCGAGCACACTGTCCTGGGGTACTGAGCTGAGATTTGTGGCCTGATCTCAAGTGGGGAGAAGCTCCCATGATCAGAACACAGAGAAGAGTGTGGCATAGGTTCACGTGCCAGCACAGAAGTTGGGTGAACCTCCTTTAGTAAAATTGGACCAGGAAGGGCATGCATGGCCTGATAGCCATGGCTTCTTCCCCAGGGAGTCTCACAGCCTGGAATGCCTGGAACAGCTCAGCAATCTTGGCACAGATGGCTTCACACTTCAGTCAGATTATTTGAGGGAAAATACTAAAAGTCAAGAGAGAGGTGTCAACACAGACACCGTGGTTGAAGAGGTGTCTCTGGCATTCACCCTGACAGAAGGCCCTAGGCATTTGGGCCTCCCACCAGGGTGAATGCCAGCAACCAGCTGGGTCAGGGGCACATGAGCTGGGCAAGACCCACAGCCACCTGATAGTCTGAAAACCCCAGGCCACAGGCACCATACCAGTGGTATATCAGCAGTGCCACTGTCCTGCCTGGGAATCCTCCACCCTTGATCTACTGCACCACCAGGCCATCCGAACCCCACAACCCACTCTGACTTTGGCAAGCACAGAGGACCAGCAGGTTCCCAGATAATTGTGGTCACCTGGGGATCTTACCCTCAGCATGAACCACCCCTGAGGAAGTGGGGATTACAGCCCACCAAAGCCCCTTTTGAGAAAAAGGAAACACGGACACAGCACACACAGCTGAAGAGGGCACCACCAAGGCCCAGGAACAGACTTGGAGAGGTAGTCCTCCCTTCCTCCTGACCCACATCCTCTCCCCAGTGCACTGTTGCAGACATACTGAAATACAAAAGGGATGAGTGCAAGTAGGGGGCACACTTTTCAAGTTTATCTGGCACCTCTACCCCCAATGAAGACAACTGGAGCTGAATAAGAGCTTATATGCCAACTCCATCATTTAAGCATCATCTACTAGACTGCAGCCTGAATTATACCACCAAACAAAAATATACTGCTACAACAAGCAATGCCTGTAAAACCTACCACAGAAGTCTATCTGAAACCAAGGAACCCATACAGAGCCTTGGCTTTCTGAAGCACCCAGAAACAAAGTCAATCAATTATACCCAACATAGACCACAATCATATCCACAAGGGAAACATAACAAAATCTCAAGAAAGCCTCATCCAAATCACAGCAAATTCAAAAAGAAAAAGAAGCATCAGTCCCTCAAATGAGGAGGAATAAGTGCAAGAACTCCAAAAATACAAAAAGCAAGAGTGTTTATTCACTTCCAAAGGTGAATCTATTGCTAGCTCCCTAGCAATAGATCTTAATCAGATTGAAATGTCTGAAATGACAGACATAGAATTCAGAATCTGGATGGCAAGGAAGCTCAATGAGATCCAAGAGAAAGTTGAAATCCAATCCAATGAAGCCAGAATAACAATCCAAGGTTTAACAAATGAGATGGCTATATAAAGAAAGAACCAAACGGAACTTTTAAAATTGAAAAATTCACTGCAAGAATTACAAAGTACAATTGAAAGCCTTAACAACAGCCTAGACAAAAGCAGAAGAAAGAACTTCAAAGCATGAAGACTGGTCCTTTGAATCAATCCAGTCAGAAAAAAAAAAAATAAGAATTTTTTTAAATGAACAAAGCCTCCAAAAACTATGGGATTATGTAAAGTAACCAAACCTATGACTCATTAGCATTCCTGACAAAGAAGAGGAGAAAGTAAGCAATTTGGAAAACATATTTGAGGATATAGTCCAGGAAAGTTTCCCCAGTCTCACCAAAGACATTAATATGCAGATACAAGAAATCCAGGAAACTCCTGCAAGATACTATAGAAGATGACCATCACCAAGGCACACAGTCATCAGACTTTCCAAGCTCAACAAAAAGGAAAACATCTCAAAGGAAGGTAGAGAAAAGGGCCATATTAGATATAAAGTGAATTCAGTCAGACTAACAGCGGGCTTCTAACAGTGGACTTCTCAGCAGAAACCAGAAGACATTGAGGGCCTATTTTAGCAATCTTAAGGAAAAGAAATTCCAACAAAAAATTTCACATCCTTCCAAGCTAAGCTTTATTAACAAAGGAGAAATAAAGTCTTTCCCAGACAAGTAATCACTAAGGGAATTTGTCACCACCAGAATGGCCTTACAAGAGAGGCTTAAGGGAGTTCTAAACATGGAAATGAAAGAACAATACTTGCTACCACAAAAGCACATGTAACTACATAGCCTGGAGGGCCTATAAGCAACTACACAGTCAAGAATACAAAACAAGTAGCTAGAAACACCAGGACAGGAATAAAACCTCACACGTAAATATTAACCTTGAATGTTAATAGCCTAAGAACTCCACTTAAAATACATACAGTGGCAAATTGGATTAAAAAACAAGGCCCAGCTTTCTGCCGTCCTCGAGACCCATATCACATGTAATGACACCTACGGTATCAGATAAAGAAATAGAGAAAGATCTGTCATGAAAATGAAAAACAAAAAAGGGCTAAGATTGCTATTATTGTATCAGATAAAACAGACTTTAAACCAACAACAGTAAAAAAGGACAAAGAAGGGCATTGCATAATGATAAATGATTCAATTCAACAAGAAGATTTAACTATTTTAAATATATATATATGCACCCAACATAGAGCACCCAGATTTATAAAACAATTACTACTAGAGCTACAAAACAGACTTAGACAACTACACAATATTAATGGGGGAACTTCAACACCCCACTGAGAACATTAGACACATCACTGAGGCAGAAACTAACAAATTTAATACTTAAATTCAACACTCGATTGATTGAACCTAATAGGTACCTACAGAATTCTCCACCCAACAACCACAGAATATGCATTCTTCTTATCTGCACACAGAACATACTCTAAGATTGACCACATACTCAGTCATAAAGCAACTCTAATAAATTCAAAAATACTAAAAGCATAGTAAGCATTTTCTTGGACCACGGTGGAGTACAAATATAAATCAGTACAAAGAGGAACTCTCAAAACCACACAAATACATAGAAACTGAACAACTTGCTCCTGAATGACTTTTGGGTAAACAATAAAGGCAGAAACCAAAAAAGTATTTGAAACAAATGAAAATAGAGACACAATATACCAGAACCTCTGGGATGTAGCAACAGCCACTTTAAGAGGAAAGT
Source organism: Trachypithecus francoisi (assembly GCF_009764315.1). Taxonomy (NCBI): domain Eukaryota; kingdom Metazoa; phylum Chordata; class Mammalia; order Primates; family Cercopithecidae; genus Trachypithecus; species Trachypithecus francoisi. Next base: position 60,012,509 of record NW_022681468.1, read on the forward strand.
ATAATGCTAAACACCTATATCAAGAAGATAGAGAGATCTCAAATTAACAGCCTAATGTCTCACCTAAAGGAACTAGAAAAACAAGAATGCACTAATGAAAACTGAAAACTATGGGCCAGTATCCTTGATACATATAGATATGAAATCAACAAAACCCTAGCAAACCAAATCCAGCAGCACATCAAAAAGATAATCTACCATGATCAAATGGGCATTATTCCTGAGATGCAAGGATGGTTCAACATATACAAATCAACAAAGGTGTCATCACATAAACAGAATTAAAAACAAAAACCACATGATTATCTCAATAGATGTAGAAAAAGCACTCAATAAAATCCAACATCCTTAATGTTAAAATAAAAAAAAAAATCTAGGCATCAACAATCTAGGCATCGAAGGAATACACCTCAAAATAAAAATTGCCATCTATGACAAACTTATGACCAATATTATACTGAATGGTCAAAAGTTGAAAGCATTGGCCAGGCACGGTGGCTCACACCTATAATCCCAGCACTTTGGGAGGCTGAGGTGGGTGGATCACCCAAGGTCAGGAGTTCGAGACCAGCCTTGCCAACACGGTGAAACCCCATCTCTACTAAAGATACAACAAATTGGCTAGGCATGGTGGTGGTGCCTGCAATCTCAAACTACTCAAGAGGCTGAGGCAGGGGAATCACTTGAACCCAGGAGGCAGAGGTTACAGCAAGCCAAAGTCACACAATTGCATTCTAGCCTGGGCAACAAGAGCAAAGACATGGAATCAATACAGGTGCCTATCAATAGTGGATTATATAAAGAAAATGTGGTGCATGTATACCTTGGAATGCTACACAGCCATAAAAAAGAACAAAATTGTGCACTTCGCAGCAACATGGAGGCAGCTACAGACCAGTATCTTAAGCGAATTAACACAGAAACAGAAAACCAAATACCACATGTTCTTGCTTATAAGTGAGACCTAAACACTACATAGGCGTGGACATAAAAATGAGAACAATAGGCCCTGGGGACTCTAAAAAGTGGGAAGGGGACATGGGGAATGGTTGAAAACTACCTATTGGATACTATGCTCACTATTTACGTGGTTCAATTGAAGCTCAAACCTCAGCATCATGCAATATATCCATGTAACAAACCTGCATGTGTAAATGTAAAAAACATTTAGTTTTTTTAAGCTAAATGTTTAAAAAAAAAAAGTCTGACTTGGTATTCTCTCATATTAAGATTACTTCTCCTTCTTGTACTATTTCTCCCTAACTCCCAACACCTAATTTGTATCCCACTATTGACTGCACCTTGATGACATTTAAGATGCTCACTAAGAATAGCAGAAAGTATTAAACATAAAATATCTTCCACAAGATCCCTGACAAATAGTTGACAAGTCTCCACTCAAATACTTGAGCTTCTAGTTATGGCAAAATTCCTTTAAAGAAAAATATCCATTTACAGGTAACTTTTTAAACAAAATATACCTTTCTGTCTCTCTAACATGCTCATGCTTCTAAATCAGCCGCTGGGGTGTCCTGGAATAAATATAATTCTTCTACATGAGAATCTTTTAGCTATTTAAAGATAAAATAAAGTCCATCCAAGTTTCTCTCCTCCATTTTATACATTTTCTATTCTCAACTACACCTCATGTGATATGGCTTCAATTCACTCTTCTCTGAATATACTCCAGTAGATCAGTCATTTGCAAAATGTGACAACTGGAATTAAACACAATCCATCAAATATGTTTTACAGGGGAAGAGAGGATATCACTTCCTTTGTGATATGATCAATATTTGCATTATGAGTTTAAGGGTTTTTTGTCAGGGGGTGTTTTGTTTGTTTGTTTTTGCAACTATATCACACTGTCACCTATTTTAAGTTTATAGTCAACAGTACCCCTAAGATGTTACCACATGTGCTACCTTATACATTATGCACAGGTTTGTTGATGGTTGTTGTTTAGTCACCTAAAAAAAAAGAAAAGAAAAGAAAAGAAAAAAGCAGCACTTTAACTCTAGTGTCAAAAAATTTCATTCTCTTAAATGTAACCTTCTATCTCCTGTTCCAGCTAATCAGGATCACTTAGATTTTAATTCTGTCATCTGACATATTAGCTATGTCTCCCAGCTTCATCATTTGCCAATTTAATGAGTATGTCATTTTAACAAAATAATTTTAAAATGTTGAACCCAACTTTTCAAAGACATATTACTAGAGATATACCTTAGGCACTATTTGAACACTGCCTTCAAACCAGTTACAAATCCAGTTCCTGCATTTTTAATGTACAATGCCTTGAAAGCATGTTTATATTTTAGTATGAAAGCTTTAAAAGATCAAAAGCCTGCAAGGCCAATAGAAATTAATTTCTAAAGATGAAATTTTTTGAGTTGTGAGAGAAAGTGTTCTGCCAGGAAAGTTCTTCTATTGTAGGTGTCTGTTCATAAGCCTATACTGGTTAATCACATCCTTACCTAAGTTTTTAATTCCTTCTTTCCACAATGGTGATTGAATTGTGCTGAAAATTTATTGAAAGGATTGCCTTGAGTGAAATTGATTTGGAGAGATATGATCTGCTGATTTCTTTTAAACATAAACTCTAATATACATCATTTCTCATGCAAATATCTGTGGTGAACAGCTCCATATAAAGAAGCTGAAGGGTTCCAGGTAATCATGAGCACTGTAACAATGCAATATTAAAATGATTTCCTCATGTAAAATCTAGAAGAAGTCAGAGCTTCCAGATATTTGGCTTGATTTTTAGCATGCACAAGTTACTATGATCATCTTCTTTTCAAATTCAGCAATTTTATTTCCATTTTTACAACTCTCCTATGTCATTGAATCTTCCCTGGAATCTATAGCCCTGACTCAGTGAAAACAAAGTGAATCACAAGCTATAGTTGTTTATTTTTAGTACACAGCACAGTCCTGAGAGAGTTGCAGATGTTCAGAGACAAAAACAACCACCACCACCTCATGTAAAGCCAAAATAACACTCCCTTGCACCTTAAAGTGAGGATCTCCTGTTGCCTGAATCTTAATAGATGTCAACAGAGACGGGGCAACCATAACACTTTCAGGAGAAACTGTGCACTCTCTCTGTACTTTTCTGGCGCCTTTTTCGGTTTCAGAGAAAAAGCATAACTGGCAAAGGAGGAATACCACATTGATGAGCCAGGTTAGGCGTCTACCGCACTTTATTACTTTTACACACAGGCTGTGTATGGAATGCATGAGGAAAACGGAAAACAGGGGTGGTGCCTTTCCAGCCAAAAGAAGCCCTTTTTATCAGAAAAGTCTGCTAAAATTATGCTGAATTACAAGCATGTAAAAAAAAATGGGTTCCAAACACCACTCTAAAGCTGTTTTTAAGCAAATGGTAGCTACTCATTTGGATAATAAAATGTTTGCCAATATAATTAATTCTAGTTTTCCTGCTTTCTATTTGCTTTAAAAAGTTTTATATTTAACCTAGACTGCTATAAGAATACAAACTAAATCTGAACTTAGAATATTATACCATTCAAGTGTTTCTTTTCCTCCACATGAATTTTAATTTAATGAAATCACATAATATTAGGCCTTATTATTTATTTATGTATGTATGTATTTAAGAGACAGGGTCTCACTCCGTCATCCAGGCTGCAGTAGGTTGGCATGATCATAGCTCACTGCAACTTTGAGCTCCTGGATTCAAACAGTCCTCCCATATCAGCCTTCAGAATAGATAGTCCTGTAGTAGGACAACAGGCACATGCTATGCCCAACTAATTTTTTTTTTTTGAATTTTTGTGGAGACAGGGCCTCACTCTGTTGCCCAAGCTGATCTCAAACTCTTGACCTCAAGTGATTCTCCTGCCTCAGCCTCCCAAAGTGCTGGGATTACAGGCATGAGCCACTGCACCTGGCCAGGCCTTATTTTTATAATACACTGAGTGTTTTTCTGTAAGTATGCCAAGGTAACTATAGTTCAGTAAAAAATACTGTTTTCTTCTTTACCTTTGGAAAGTAAGTGAGTACATAGCCTAATTTGTGATGGGGATTGATCACAGCAATGGCAACTGCCACCAAAGAGTAACACCACCTCAGGACATCATAGGATAAAAAATATCACTCTGTAGAAGCAATTTCAGTGTAACTCATATAAAACAAACACAACATTTTGAAATTAATTGGGTTTGTTTGTTTAGAGACAGAGTTTAGCTGTCACCCAGGCTGGGATGCAGTGGCACAATCATAGCTCACAGCAACCTCAAACTCCTGGGCTCAAGGGATCTTCCTGCCTCAGTCTCCCAAGTAGCTAGGACTATGGGTGTGTACCACCATGTTCAGCTAATTTTTTTTTTATTTTTTATTTTTTGTGGAAACAGGGTCTTGTTATGTTGCCGAGGCTGGTTTCAAACTCCTGGCCTCAAGCCATCCTTCAGTCTCAACCTCACAAAATCTTGGGATTACAAGCATGAGCCTCCATGCACAGCCCAATGAATGATCCATTTTTAATTTAAATGTCACACTATAGCAATGGCATTTGCTGAGCTTCCTGATGGATTCATGGCCCAAGTGTAAGATACAGTCAAACAGAATTTTAAAGTTGTATTTATTATATAATTGTAGAAATAGGATATTTTGGGGTATTTTTACTTGTGTCATTGTACCTTGCTATCAAAGTGTGGTTTGTAGATCAGTCCCATTGACCTCACTTAGAAGATTGTTAAAAATGCAGTACTCAGGCCCCATGCCAACTCCTGAGTCAGAATCTGCATTTTAAACACAACCCTGGTTCATTCATATGCACATTAAAGTTTGAAAAACATTATCATAGTACACTTTTAAAGTATCTTCTAGCTCTGATCCTCCACAGCCAGAATCCTGCACTCCCATTTAAATAACTAAAACACATTAATAATAGATGTTTTATTGAATCCTGTGTTCCTTTTAAATTAACTAGAATAAAAAATTGCATGAACTTGTCAAATAATGAACAAATAACTGACTATGGTGGCAAGAATGAGGGTTACATAAAAATTGTCTTTGGCCAGGGAAAACAAGTAACATCATTCATTCTTTCAGTATGCTAACTGCTCATAAAATTGCAAATGATGCTACTAAATAAGACCAAATGACACAGCTATACAGAAATCAAAGAAGCACATCTAAGACAAAGGCACAAAGAAAACTGTAATGCCAAATGCAAAATTTCATTTGAAATAGGAAACACAATAGACTTGTTGTGCAGAAGAGTGTATGGACATGACACTGTAATAGAGAATCATGAGGCAAGTCCTTGTCTTTTGTCTGTCACCCTTCCTGTATGTTGTGGGGAGAAGCCCTATGTCCAAAACTGCTCCCAAACAATCTTAAGCAATTAACCACTTCAACATTTTGTTGCGTTTTTTTTTCTTCTGGCTTTATTTTTTTTTAACTTTTATTTTAAGTTCAGGGGTATATCTTCAGGTTTGTTACATAGGTAAACTTGTGTCATGGGGGTTTGTTGTACAAATTATTCCATCACCCAGATACTAAGCCTAGTACTCATTAATTATTTTTCCTGATCCTCTCCCTCCTCCTAACCTCCACCCTCTGATAGGCCCCAATGTATGTTGTTCCCCTCTATGTGTACATGTGGTCTCATCATTTAGCTAACACTTATAAGTGAGAACATGAAGTATTTGGTTTTTCTGTTCCTACATTAGTTTGCCAAGGATAATGGCCTCCAGCTCCATCCATGTCCCTGAAAAAGACACAATCTTGTCCCTTTTTATGACTGCATAGTATTCCATCATGTATATGTACCACATTATTTTAATCCAGTCTAACACTGATGGGAATTTAGATTGATTCCATGTCTTTGCCATGGAATTGTAAATAGTGCTGCAATGAACATACCCGTACCTGTGTCTTTCTAACAGAATGATTTATGAGTAATGGGATTGCTGGATCAAATAGTATTTGTCTTTATGTCTTTGAGGAATTGCCACACTCTCTTCCATAATGATTGAACTAATTTATACTCACACCAACAGTATATAAGCATTCCTTTTTCTCCACAACCTCACCATCTGCTGTTATTTTCTGACTTTTTATAATAGCCATTCTGACTGGTGTGAGATGGTATCTCACTGTGGTTTTGATCTGCATTTCTGCAATAATCAGTGATGTTGAACTTTTTTTCATATTTTTTTTGGCCACAAGTATGTCTTCTTTTGAAACATGCCTGTTCAAGTTGTTCACAAAAAGTCAAACTCTGTAAAATATTTGGAGAGATTTACTCTGAGTCAAATATGAGTGACCCTGGCCCATGACACAGCCCTCAGGAGGGCCTGAGAACATGTGCCCAAAGTGGTCAGGGTACAGCTTACTTTTATACATTTTAGGGAGGCATGAGACATCAGTCAAATACATTTACAACTCAAACGGGAGAGGGCTTTCAGGCTATAGGTAAATTTAAACATTTTCTGGTTGACAATTGGTTGAGTTTATCTAAAGACCTGGGATCATAGAAAGGAAATGTTCAGGTTAAGATAAAAGATTGTGGAAACCAAGGTTCTTTAGAAGTCTTTTTTTTTTTTTTTTTTTTTTTTTTTTGAGACAGAGTCTCGCTCTGTCGCCCGGGCTGGGGTGCAGTGGCTGGATCTCAGCTCACTGCAAGCTCCGCCTCCCGGGTTTACGCCATTCTCCTGCCTCAGCCTCCCGAGTAGCTGGGACTACAGGCGCCTGCCACCTCGCCCGGCTAATTTTTTTTATTTTTTGGTAGAGACAGAGTTTCACCGGGTTAGCCAGGATGGTCTCGATCTCCTGACCCCGTGATCCGCCCGTCTAGAAGTCTTATAGTGGCTGCCTTTAGAGACAATAGATGACAAATGTTTCCTATTCAGATCTTTAAAAGGCGCTAGACTTTTAGTTAATCTCTTTAGGATTGGGAGGGCCTGGAGAAAAAGATCTAGCTCTGTTAACAGAGATTCTTTACAGATGCAAATTTATCCCAACAAAGGACAGCTTTGCAGGCCCATTTAAAGATATGGCAAAGAAACATGTTTTGGAGTAAAATATTTTGATTTTCTTCTTTGTCTCCTAAGGTTATGCCAAAGTCAGGTTGGAAAGTAAGTCACAAGATACAGGGTTAAATAAAACCCATCTGATGATAATTTATTATTTGTAGCACATGACTCCCCATACTCCTTAGATGGGAATTTGGGCAAGATTAAAAAATCAGAGTTTAGTGCTCAAAGTCCGTTGTCCACTTTTAATGGGGTTTGTATCTTTTCTTGTAAATTTGTTTAAGTTTTTTTACGAATGCTGGATATTAGACCTTTGTCAGATGCATAGTTTGCAAACATTTTCTCCCCTTCCAAAGGTTTACTCTGTTCATAGTTTCGTTTGCTGTGCAGAATAAACTCTTTAGTTCAATTAGATTCCATTTTTCAATTTTTGCTTCTGTTGCACTTGCTTTTGGAGTCTTCATCATGAAATCTTTGCCTATGTCCTGAATGGTGTTGCCTAGGTTTTCTTCTAGAGTTTTTATAGTTTTGGGTTTTATATTTAAGTATTTATTCCATCTTGAGTTAATTTTTGCATATCATATAAGGAAGGGGTCCAGTTTCAATCTTCTACATATGGCTAGCCAGTTATCCTAGCACCATTTATTGAATAGGGAATCTTTTCCCCATTGCTTGCTTATGTCAGGTTTGTCGAAGATCAGATAGTTGTAGGTGTATGGCCTTATTTCTGGGTTTTGTATTCTATCCTGTGGGTCTATGTGTCTATTTTTGTACCAGTGGTGTTTTGGTTACTGTAGCCTTGCAGTATAGTTTGAAGTTGGGTAGTGTGATGCCTCTAGCTTTGTTCTTTTTGCTTAGGATTGCCTTGGCTATTCAAGCTCTTTTTTGTTCCATATGAATTTTAAAATAGTTTTCTCTAGTTCTGTGAAGAATGTCAACAGTAGTTTAACAGGAATAGCATGAATCTGTAAATTGCTTTGGGCAGTATGGTGATTTTAACGATATTGATTCTTCCTACCCATAAGCATGGAATTTTTTTTCATTTCTTTGTGTTATATCTGATTTCTTTGAGCAGTACTTTGTAGTTCTCCTTGTAGAGACCTTTTGCGTCCCTAGTTAGCTGTATTCCTAGGTATTTTATTCTTTTTCTGGCAATTGTGAATGGGAGTTCATTCCTGATTTGGCTCTCAGTTTGACTGTTGTTGGTGTATAGGAATGCTAGTGATTATTGCACATTGATTTTGTATCCTGAAACTTTACCAAAGTAATTTATGAGCTGAAGGAGCTTTGGGGCTGAGACTGTGGGGTTTTCTAGATATAGAATCATGTCATTTGCAAACAAGGATAGTTTGACTTCCTCTCTTCCTATTTGGATGCCTTTTATTTCTTCCTCTTGTCTGATTGCACTTGCCAGGATTTCTAATACTATATTGAATAGGAGTGGTGAGAGAGGGCATTTTTGTCTTGTGCCAGTTTTCAAGAGGAATGCTTCCAGTTCTTTCCCATTCAGTGTGATGTTGGCTATGGATTTGTCATGGATGGCTCTTATTATTTAGAGGTATGTTCCTTCAATACCTAGTTTATTGAGTTTTTAAAGTGAATGGATGTCAAATTTTATCAAAAGCCTTTTCTGCATCTATTGAGATAATCTTGTGGTTTTTATCTTTAGTTCTGTTTATGTGATGACACATTTATTGATTTGTGTATGTTGAACCAACCTTGCATCCCAGGAATAAAGCCTACTTGACTGTGGTTTACAAGCTTTTTGATGTGCTGCTGGATTTGATTTGCCAGTATTTTGTAGAGGATTTTGCATCAATTTTCATCAAGGATATTGGGCCAGGTCCAGTGGCTAATACCTGTAATCCCAGCACTTTGGGAGGCCGAGGCAGGTGGTTCACTTAAGCTCAGGAGTTCAAGACCAGCCTGAGCAACATGGCAAGACCTTGTCTCTACCAAAAATACAAAAAATTAGCTGAGTGTGGTGATGCATGCCTGTGGTCCCAGTTACTTGGGAGGCGGAGGTGGGAGAATCACTTGAGCTCAGGAGTCAGAGGTTGCAGTGAGCCAAGATTGCACTCCAGTGTGGGTGACAAGAGTGAGACCCCATCTCAAAAAAGAAAAAAGGAAAAAAG